>NC_056745.1:508278733-508336715 GCF_019279795.1 Protopterus annectens
GTTCAGCTGAGACAGTAAGTAAGGTGTCTGAGGCAGATGCCACGGTGGAAGGTGCGACACACTGTGCAGGAGTGGGTACCAGTGTTGGCGAGGCCAGTCTGGAGCACTCAAAATCATTTTTGGTTTGTCCCGTTTGACTTTTAGTCGAACTTTGGAGAACAGAGGGGGGAAAAGGCATAGACTGATAGGTTTTTCCAACTGAAGGATAGAGCATCCATTTTCCAGGCTTTTTTGTGATGCGTTCTTGTGCAAACTTTGTCTGACAGGGGTGAGGCAAACAGATCTATGTCTGGGCTCCCCCATTTGCATGTCAACATGTTGAAAATCCGTGGCTCCAGTTTCCATTCGTGTGGGTCCATGAGATTTCTGCTTAGTTCGTCTACCAGAGTATTCAGCTTTCCTGGCAGGAATTGAGCTTGTAGTTGTACTTGATAGGTCAAGGCCATGTTCCACAATGCCATGGCTAGTCTGCAAAGGGGGTAGGAGTGTGTACCCCCCGCCCATTTGTTTATGTACCACATAACCGTGGTGTCTGTCTATCATTAATTGTCCTGGATGAAGGTAGTCCTTGAAGGCTGTCAGTGCATTCTGTACGGCTACCATTTCTTTTTGATTGATATGAAGGTGCATTTGACTTGGGCTCCATTTGCCCTGAATGCACTTCCCTGCCAAATGTGCCCCCCAAGCATAGTCTGATGCGTCTGTAGTTAGGGTTTGGGCGGCAGGGGGTGGTGTGAATAACAGCCCCTTGTTTTGGTGGCAGGCCTCTGCCCACAACAGGAACTCTAGCTGCAGGCAAGGAATGATCGGAATCACTGTTTCCAGGCTGTGACAATGCTGACTACATAGACTTTTTAGGTACCACTGAAGTTTCCTCATATGCAGTCTTGCATATGGAATTAGAAGAATGCAGGAGGCCATGAACACCAAGGCTTGCAGTATTTGCCTTGCAGAAAGGCAGGGTTTTTGTGACCACCTGTTTGAAGTAAGTCACCAAATGAATTTGTTTCTCTGGCATAAGGAAAGCCATCTGGGCAGTAGTATTCAAGCTTGCACCCAGGAATGTAATTTTTTGAGAGGGTACCAGTTGTGATTTCTTTTCGTTTATCGTGTACCCTAGACAAGTTAGAACCCTTTTTACAAACGCCAGATGGTTTAGAAGAGTGTCCTTGTTTTCTCCCTAAATTAGACAATCGTACAGGTGTGGCTATATTTGAAAATTTCTTTGCCTGCAAAATGCAATTACTGGAGCCAGACACTTTGTAAAGACCCTGGGCGCTGTAGATAAGCCAAAAGGCAGCGCAAAGAACTGGCAATGCAAGACGCCTGCTTTGAAGCGGATCTGCAAGATTCCCTGATTGGGATATGCAGGCAAGCCTCTTTTAAATCTAGAGTTGCCAACCAGGCTTATTTGCCTAGCATAGGAAGCAACTGGTGATGAGTCAGCATCTTGAATTTTGGAATGTCCAGAAAGGTGTTTAGAGTAGATAAGTCCAGAATTGGATGCCATGATTTGTCATTTCTGTGTACCAGGAAAAAAAAGTCTTTAATAGAAACCTTGTCCCTTTTCCTCTTCTGGATGAATAGCTCCCATGCTCATGAGGGAAAGTACTTGCTTCTGGGCCTCTGCCCACTGATTTGGGGGCAGGTCTGGCCATCCGTTTGGAATTGGCAACATGTGGAAATGAAATCTGTATCCCTGGGATACTATATTTAAAACCCATTTGTCCTGGGTTATAAGTTGCCAGTTTCTTGAATGAAGAGCCAGTTTTCCCCCCAAAGGGGCAGCTAAAAGTTAAGTGCTTGGTAAGTGTAAAGGGAAGTCATTGAGACTGCTTACCATAGGGAGGTGTCTTGTTGTTTCCAGATTTGGAAGAGGATGCACCCCATTGTTTTGTTCTGAAAGTCACTTTTGACTGAAACCTAGAGCCTTTGGAATGTCTGGGTTTGACTTGAGTGGTTCTCGAAGGAACTGGAAAGGACCAGTTCTTAGTAGGCCAGTGCCTACTAAATCTTGGAGGTTGCACTTGTAAGAAATCTTTCACAGTTTGCATAGCTTTAGCTTTATCTTCCATCTTTTTAAAAACTTCTTCAGCCTTATTACCAAAGAGAAGGTTCTGTTGTAAGGGAGCATCCAACAATTTTGCTTTAACATGATCAGGCAGATTTTGCTCTGAGCCAAGCATGTCTTCTTAGCACAGACCCAGTTACAGCAGCCCTGCAAGAGGCCTCCAAAGAATCAAAACCACATTGCAAAGTATGTTTTCCAACTTGTTCGGCTGAATGCAATAAGTCCTGTAAATCTTTGTTTTCCACACAGTCAGAAAGTAACATAATTTTCTGTTTAAGCACTCCCATGAGATGCTGTTGATATTTTAGCATATGAAATTGACAGTTTAAAGCTCTGATTGCAAGGTTGCAGAAGTGTAAACCTTCTTACCCCATCTATCCAGCGCCCCAGAATCTCTATCAGAAGGGGTAGGATTTTTAGCAGTAGAAGCCTTAATGCCCTTGGGAACCTGAGAAATGGTTTCAGGATCTGACACAGGATTTTTGAAAAGAAATTTGTGGGAGTCAGGAACCCTGTAGTATCTGTCTCGCTTACAAGCGCCAGAGGCAGAGAATCAGGAACCATACTAGACTCTGAAAAAACATCAACAATGTCTAGAACAGGAGGTATAGCCAAAGGCCTATGCTGAGGAGGAAGAAGAAAATCCCAAAGTCTCTTTTTAGATTCAGAGAAATCTTGACTTTCCCACTGGAAATGTTTCCTTAAGATATGTAAAGTTTCCCCAAAAGAAAAGTCCTCAGGGGGAGAAGCAGAAGGAATGGAATCTTCTGCATCAGAGTCCTCATAAGTAGGTATAGACATATCCTGGTCATTAGAAGAGTCAGCCTCTTAGAAGGGGGGGGGGGGGTTAGCTACCCCTGATCAGAGTAATTAAATCTTCAGCCATTTTGATCATTTGTTTTTTAGGCACAACGGCCTGCACATGTGGCCCAGGCATTGGCTTTTTAGGCATAGGTCGAGATTTTGGCCTTAGTTTTGAAGATGGCGTCGGTCTAATATACAAATCTGTAGGCCTGAAAACACCCTTAGAAGCCAGTGCCTGCACAGCGGCTGCGGACCCATCCAAGGTAAAGACATCCACGGGTTCCATAATTGAAGCATCTCGCAGCATACCGGATTCCGAATGGGTCTCAGTAGAGGCCTGCGAATAAGAAGTAGTGGGTATCAGGGGCTGTGAAAGCGCCTCACTGAGTACCGGCGAACTGGCGATTGGCTTAGGAGAAGCGTCGGCAGTTTTGGACCTCAACGGCCTGTCTCTGTCTTTTTCTTTGCGTTTTTTTTAGGTATTCCGGTAGTCGGATTGATAACAGACGACATTTCTGGATAATTAAAGCGTGACCCAAAATATTTACAAGCAAAAATGTACAGATGTTTGATAGTGCGTTGATTAAATAAAGCACAAAACTGACAGCAAGGCACATTGTGGTCAGGGTCAAGGCAAGGAATACAGTACAAATGAAAATCCTTATGAGGTATTTGCTTCCCACAAGAAATGCAATTATTAACTTTTACTGACATCGATAAGGAGCAAGAAAAAGTTTCTCCATCGGGGTACTTCGCTTTTTAGTTGAAGACTTCGGATCTGAAACTCGAAAATAAAAATTTCAGGAGTCGGCAGACTGGCACTTGTGAACTGCTTCTGCTTCAGGCACCGTGCGGCAAGGAAGACTGATGTAATGGCGTCAGCTGCATGTTTTATACCCCTGATGACCTGACGTCATGGAAGAAGGGACAGCAACCGACGCAGGACCCAAGACTTTGTTAATCAGGCCGCCTGAGAGCAACCTGCCGGCAGATTACCCAAATGTAATGACTGCAACAGTGAAACTCTAAGAACATCAACACATTCCTTAGTGAATGACTGCTTTTTATTTGTAAGCTTGCTTATCTGCCTAAGAGACATGAGTCAGCTTTTTGATGCATTTTGCCATCCCTTCCCAAAGTTCTCCTCTCCCCTTAAAAACAAGAGAGGGTGTGAGCAGAGGGAGAGCAAAAATCCTTAACAGTGTTTCAAGAAAGCTGAAAAAATGGAAATCTACAGCAAGTTTCTAGAATGCAGCAGCACATATGCCAAGAATCCAATATACAGCTCTATTACGTTTATGACAGAGATCACTGCTGCACTACCAATTACCTGAACTAGTAAGAGTACTAAAGCAGTACCAACCCTGACCACAGGCATAGGTAGAGGGACGTATGTGCCCACCAAGTCTGCAGTAGCAAATCCAGCTATTTCTAAACTAGACAGCTTAGAAAGCTTGAAAAGTTGTGGATGGAATTCAAAGTGGCAGCTTCACAGATAGTCAAAGATGATAAATTCCTAATGAAAGGCTGCTCTAGCACCATGAAACCTCACTTGCCTTGCTTTCCATGGTAATCATACCATCAAACAATACAAGTACCTAGCCACTTAAATGGTTTGCTTTGAGAACAGTCTGCCTTGCTTAAGGGATACAGACTGGTTTCTGAGCTGCTGAAGCCTCTTTTCCTAGATAAGTATTACCCAAGCTGCCTAAATGTTCCCACTCAATGCAAAACCTTTCTCCTTTTCTCTGCAGTTTGTGGAAGACATGAAATGTTTTCATTCAGAGTAGTATAAAAAAAACTCTTTAAACATAAAAGGAGGATTAGCTGTTAAAGACAACCTTTCCTAGTAGAAAACTGTGCAAGTTTCAACTGATATTAATGCTTGCAGTTCAATAATTCTATCAGCGGATATTACTGCTCCTAAGAAGTGACTTCCAAAACAAGAATTTTACAGGACTAGAACTAGATGCATCAAAGGCAGATAATGGCAGTTCTTCAATGTGAAAACTAAGGTCCTACAGTGTGGTGACTGGCATCCTAAAGGGTCTTAAGTGATGAAACCCATTCAAAAACAACTTACAAGCTGTCAGAGTGGGAGTCCCCACTGAAAGCCAAGTAGAAACAGTATTCAAGTGTACACTGAAGAAGACATATGCTAAGCCTTCATTATACAAACAGGCCAGGTAGCTAAAAAGCTGTATTGAACTTGCTTTTGGTACACTATGAGAAAATGCAGGCCAAAAATGAATATTTTTTGTGCACTTGTCTCTAGACTGGCAGTTCCAGCTTCATCACATTCAAGACTACAATTAGCAGGACTTAGACAAATAACTTTCTCAGGCTACCTGACCCCTCCCTTTACATACAAAATGCTGTGCAACTAAATAACCTTTTCCAAGTCTCTGTAAGGCTAGACTACAGCACAGCAAGAAATAGAAACTGAAAAATATAATACACCTAAAGTTTATAGAGGCAGAATGCCTTGGTCCCACCAGGACAAGGACAAAGGGAGGTATGGTGATAAAGATAAAGCTGCCAATCCAGATGCATCATTACTTTATGTATATAACATGTGTATCTCAAAATGACAGTTCCAGTCTCATCACCTTCAGGAGAGACTGCCATACTTAGCCTCTCAGTGGGGCTTCACCAGGAATCGTATCTCTAGTAACTGCAAATCTGAAAGAGGACGTAGCTCAAAGATCAGATTCATGTACATGCTTGTAAGAAGGGGAAACACTCACTATATAATACAGTTAAACTGTCACTGTTGCAGTTTTAACTTTATATGGATCTCTGCCACTGAGTCCAACATCCAATCTGATTTGGAGCAGAGCATCTTTTACACCCAACTGCCCACCTCCATAGATTGGGATGACGTCAACTTCCATAGGTCAAAACAAAATACACTGTCTAACACAACTGAGAATAAAATCACTCTACTCCTTTTATTAAAATAAAGACAAAATGGTCAACGCTTTCGTTCATTTGGACTGCACTTCATGGTGATTAAGACAAAACAACTCTGTAGGGCTCAGACAGGTAGCCAAGGACCAAGGGCAGCCTGGCTTGGAATGACTGTTACCCTCTGCTAAAACAAGTTGGCTGATGCTGGTTTGCACTTTGGTGCTTTGTAGCTTTCAACCTTGGAATTGCTATGCTGGAGGCATAGGTCAAGAGCAGGAAATGGAGGTAGTGAATTTAAAACAGGAACATCTTTGCATATCAGAACAGTGGGTGTCCCACCTTCCCCTTCTAAATTTACAATGTGTGATCCCTACTCCAAAGGGGCTTTGGCCTCAGGGAGTATGTTGAATATGTCAGTTCAAGAGGATGTGCAAAAACTAATGGCATGAACACCTGTAAAATGGTGCCACTAGAGGCCTTCATCAAAGCACAGTCTGTGGAGGGGAATACACCTCATGCAGGGGCTCCGGATACAGGGAAGTCTTAAGACTTCCAAGGTGTTAACAGTTTCCTAACATTTCTCACTATACTTTTTCTTAGGCAGGAGGCTCCAAAATGTTTTGGCAAATGTGATGATGGCATGGAACAAGGGTCACACCCCCTTTTTTTGAAGGAACCTAGACAGACCTTCGCCTATGAATGACTGGTCTTGGGGTGAATGAAGCACAATGTTAACATGAGTCCGGCAGTCCTTGTAGACATGTTTAATTGCATGGTAAGCAAACTAAATTTCTTTTGCACCACATTCACAATTCCAAGTTTGGCAAAAAAAAAAAAAAAAAAAAACCTCAAATATTTTACAGGACCTTTGTTTAAGCTTTTTTTTTTCTTTGCTTTTCCTCAGAGATTTCGAATGAATGCTATGAAGAGCTCTTACATTCTACTTATCATCCAGTGAAAGCCTCAATTTCTGTTTGCTTACCTGACATGGTCTTGAGTCTCTCTCTCTCTCCTTAACAAGGCAGTCAACAGTGTCAAGTTTCCTGCCTCAGGAGATGGAATTGAAATTTTATTAAGTATACTGTAATATCTGCAACTTCCAAAACAAATACACACTGTGTAAAGAAACCTTTAAATGGCAGCGGCCTTCCACCAGCACATCAATTCAGATGCATGTGTATGAGAGATAAGAGAGAGACAGAAACACAAGGACAGAACATCTAGCCAAGGAAACACTGATACACATAAAGGACTGGGAGAATTGGGGGCACAAGACAAGCACAAGTACTGCATAAAATAATCAGTTACTTCTGATCTTTTATTGGTGGAAAAGTGATCACTGAAGTTAATATCTGTAAAACATTGAGAAATTCACCCTGAAATCACTCAGAGATAAAAAGGTCAGACAACTACCGCCCCATCAGTCTGATGAGCCTGATCTGCAAGGCTATGGAATGTATTATCATGGAACTTATAAACAAAGACATTGACAACCTTCAAACACTGGACTCCACCCAGTTTGGGTTCGTGAAGGGCCGATCTAGTCTCCTGAGCTTGACTGACTTCTTCGAATCAGTCTCCAGAGATGTGGACGAGGGTAAGGTGGGTCCACACAGCCTATCTGGACCTTGCCAAGGCCTTCGACACCATCCCCCACTCTGGAATCACAGACAAACTTACTAAGCTGGGCATTAATCCCTACGTCACTCAATGAGTTGCCAACTGGCTTACTGATAGAACTCGCACTGTAAAAGTAGCAGACTGCAAATCCAGCTCCAGACAAGTGAAGTACCTCAGGGTTCAGTCCTGGGACCGCTCTTGCTTGGCATCTACTTCTCTGAAGTACAGGCCAACACGAACGGACTCTGGCTAATGAAGTTCGCAGATGACTGCAAACTGGAAGCCATTACTGAATCCTCAAATGATGTGGATATTCTACAAAAGGGCCTTACAGAAACAGATGCTTTGTGCCAGAGCCATGGGCTCAAGCTCAATGCCAAGAAATATATAGTTATCCCCTCTGGGGGAAAAACATGTACCCGTGAATTATCACATAGGTGGCAGTACACTGAACACCAAAAGTGTGATATAGAGAGACTTAGGGACACTGGTGGACAGTGGTCTCACCTTCGATAACCACATAGAAGGATTTCCTGACTGTTGTGGCTATGTGGCACACCTCATCACCAAGGGCTTTTCATCCAGAAAAAAGGAGGCCATTGTCCCACTGTACTCATCTCTCATTAGACGCATTATAGAATGCAACGCCCCGTTTGGTATGTACCTCTCAAGACATCTGCAACAACTGGAAAGGCCACAGAAATACCTCACTCAAAGAATCACAGGCCTAAAGCAGATGGCCTATGCTGACAGTCTAAAAAAACTCCACGTATACTCTGTCACATATCATCTACTCAGAGGCAATCTATGCTTAACTTACAAGGCCAGGTCAAACCCTGAGCTGCTGGACATAATACTCTTAAAGAAATCCCAATCCCTCAGAGTCACACACTCAAGGGATCTAAACCTTGTCATCACAATGAACAAAACATGCTGGACCCACAGACTCCCCAGACTCTGGAACAGACTGCCCATACATGTCAAGCAGAGTGCCTCTTTGGCCCTCTTCAAAAGGAACCTTGACGATTAGATGGGAGATAGGAAATCCACCCCGGGGATCACGTCAGTCGCCCTGCTAGACAGGGGTCCAGGGAAGCAAATATTGTGAGAAGAAATAGCCAGGGAATTGTTATGGCTAGGCTTGTATAGGCCCTAGGGCCGATAGCCTAGTACCAACCTATGAACAACTGCTCAGGGTGTCCACTGAATGTCTGAGGTCTGTAATAACTGCGATCCTCAAACATGTGGAAAAATGTGTACAACTGGGGAAAAGTTCACAAATTCTGAGGTTGCAACATCTTGATATATTCCCTTCACTCCAGGGTACAGTGATCTCGGAGTTAATATATGCAAGTAGTAGGGAGCACATTTCAGAGTTTGTAGAGGAGCTTCTGTGTAACAGCAAGTTTCAGAATGCAATGACTGGCATAATCCATTTATTTTTCAAAATGCACTTCTGAGAAAGTGCTTACTCTAAGTTACCTTCAGTTTTGAACATCTGGGTGCAAGACCAAAGTACGCAAGACCTGAACCATTAAGAATTACTTACAAAATAGGTCAGAATTGATTAAATATTTTCTTTCAAAATTAAAATACACGTGAAATGGTAATCTGAACATCATTTAAAAGTGACATGGAAACTGGCATGCTGGGAGTTTAAAGTACAGTTGTGTACACTTACCATAAATGTAGATGTTAGAGTGTATTCACTGCTGCAGTCATTACATTTGGGTAATCTGCTTGCAGGTTGCCCTCAGTCGGCCTGATTAACAAAGTCTTGAGTCCTGCGTCGGTTGCTGTCCCTTCTTCCATGACGTCAGGTCGACAGGGGTATAAAACATGCAGCCGACGTCATTACATCAGTTTTTCTTGCCCCAGATGTCAGGTGCCCCCCTAATGGGGAGCAAATAAACATAAAAACACAAAGGTATACCTCCAACAAAAAGCAAATACACCAAAAAGGCTTTTAAGCATAGTAAAGGAAAATAGAGGTATAGCCAGAAGAAGTTAGGGGGCTGGATGGAGGGTAACCAGGACTGCAACAGTGAATGCACTCCAACATCTACATTTATGGTAAGTGTACACAACTGTACTATCTTCTTCGTGTTTCACTGTTGCAGTCATTACATTTGGGTAGATTGCCAAAACTATAGCTGGGAGGAGGAGGAGTTTAAACAGCATTAGGGCCAGCTATAAGGCCCGGCAAGACAGCAGTGGCAAAGCCAGCTCTGGATTTAGAAAAAAATGACAAATGATAATGCTTGGTGAAAGTACGTACAGAACTCCAGGTAGCAGCTTCTAGGATGTCCTTGGTAGGATCACCTTTGAGAAAGGCTGTAGAAGTAGATGCAGCCCTGGTGGAGTGAGATCTGATCCCCTGGGGGATAGGTTTTCCATGGTGCTTATAACAGAAATGAATGCAATGGCTTATCCACTTAGAAATGGTTTGTTTCGAAATAGCCTTCCCCTCTGCCCCTGCAGCAAATGCCACCAGCAGTTCAGATTTTCTTCGAGGTTTAGTCCTGTCCAAGTAAAATCTAAGTTGTTTGTGCACATCCTATGGAATGTACAATCCGTTCCCCTTTGTTCTGCAGATTGGGAAAGAAGGTTGGCAAATGAATGGACTGATTAAGAGCCACACTGGACACCACCTTGGGCATGAAGGATGGATTGGTCCTGAGTGACACCCTGTCCCCATGAAAGATGATGAAAGGCTCCACTGCCATAAGGGTCTGTAATTCACATATCCTTCTAGCTGAAGTGATTGCTAAAAGGAAAGCTGTTTTTCAAGAAAGAAATTTTAAGTCTGCAGTAGCAGCTGGCTCAAAAGGAAGAGTGAGTTTCTCCAATACAAAGTTAAGGTCCCAGGCAGGGGTTGAAGCTCTCCTGCGTGGTCTCAAATGTTTGCCCACTCTGAGGTACTGCTTGAGCAGAAGATGAGGGAAGAGGGGAGGTTGTGTTATAATGAGCTGAAATGGCTGAGGCGTGGATTTTAATGGATGAAAAAGACAGGCTCTTGTGAAGCATCTCAGTTATGTATTGCAAAATCTGAGGTAAATTGGGCACTGCTGTGCTCATCCCTTGAGATTGGCTCCAGGCACAGAATCGTTTCCATTTTTCAGCATAAGACTTTCTAGTACTAGGTCTCATGGCCTGCAAGATGACATCCATCACAGGTCTGCTGAAGGATGGTAAGGGTGAGTTTAAGTAATTAGCCAGGCTGCAAGGTTCAATGTTGGAAGCTGAAGGTGCAGAATCCAGTTCTACAGCTGAGACAGCAGGGAAGGGGTCTGAGGCAGGTGCCATGGAGATAACTGCGACACACTGCACAGGAGGGGGTACCAGCGTTGGTACGGCCAGTGTGGAGCAATCAAAATCATCCTTAGTTTGTCCTGTTTGACTTAGTAGAACTTTGGAGAGCAGAGGCAGCGGAGAGAAAGCGTAGACTGATAGGTTCTTCCAGCTGAAGGACAGAGCATCCACTTTCCAGGCTTGTTTGTGGGGAGTCCTTGTGCAAAACCTGTCCAATTGGTAGTTCTGGGGGGAGGCAAATAGGTCTATGTCTGGGCTCCCCCATTCGCTTGTCAACATGTTGAAAATCCTTGGTTCCAGTTTCCACTCGTGTGGGTCCATGAGGTTTCTGCTAAGTCCGTCTGCCAGTGTATTTAAATTTCCTGGCAGGAATTGAGCTTGTAGGTGCACTTGGTAGCTCAAGGCTGTGTTCCACAATGCCATGGCTAGTCTGCAGAGGGGGTAGGAATGTGTACCCCCCTCCCGCTTGTTTATATACCACATAACCATGGTGTTGTCCGACTTTACCAATAGTTGTCCTGAAAGAGTGTAGTCCTTAAAGGCTGTCAGAACATGCTGTACAGCTAACTTCTTTTTGATTGATATGCAGGTGCATTTGCCTTGGGTTCCATTTGCCCTGAATGCACTTCCCTGACAGGTGAGCCCCCCCATGCATAGTCTGATGCATCTGTTAGGGTTTGGGCGGTAGGGGTAGTATGAATGGTAGCCCCTTGTTTTGGTGGCAGGCCTCTGCCCACCAGAGGAACTCTAGGCGTAGGCAAGGTATGATAGGAATTATTGTTTCTAAGCTGTGAGAATGTTGACTCCATAGGCTTTTTAGATAAAACTGCAGTTTCCTCATATGCAGTCTTGCATATGGAATTAGAAGAATGCAGGAGGCCATGAACCCCAAGGCTTGCAGTATTTGTCTTGCAGATAGCAGGGTTTTTGTGGCCACTAGTTTGAAATAAGTTACCAAATGAATTTGTTTTGCTGGCGTGAGGTAAGCCATCTTTGAAGTTGTATTCAAGCTTGCTCCCAGGAATGTAATTTGTTGACATGGTACCAGTTGTGATTTCTTTTCGTTTATGGTGTACCCCAGACAAGTTAAAACCCTTTTTACAAACGCCAGATGATTCAGAAGTATGCCCTGGCTTTCTACCTGAATTAGACAATTGTCCAGGTATGGGTATCTTTGAATACTTCTTTGCCTGTAAAATGCAATAACTGGAGCCAAGCACTTTGTGAATACCCTGGGCGCAGTAGACAAGCCAAAGGGCAGTGCAGAGAACTGATAATGCATGTAGCCTGCTTTGAAGCGTAGGTATCTTCTGCAAGATTCCCAGATTGGGATGTGCAGGTACTCTTCTTTTAAATCTAGTGTTGCCAACCAGGCGTCTTTGCCTAGCATAGGAAGTAATTGGTGAAGAGTCAGCATCTTGAAGGCGTCTTTGCCTAGCATAGGAAGTAATTGGTGAAGAGTCAGCATCCTGAATTTTGGAATCTCCAGAAAGGTGTTTTGAGTAGACAGGTCCAAGATTGGACGCCATGATTTGTCTTTTCGGGGTACCAGGAAAATTTTGGAGTAGAAACCTTGCCCCTATTCCTCTTCTGGTACCAGTTGAATAGCCCTCATGGCCAAGAGGGAAAGTACTTGTTTTTGAGCCTCTGCCCACTGATTTGTGGGCAGGTCCTGCCACCATTTGGTGATGGCAACGTGTGGAAATGAAATCTGTATCCCTGGGACACTATATTTAAAACCCATTTGTCCTGGGTTATGAGTTCCCAGTTCTTTGCATGAAGAGCAATCTTTCCCCCCAAAGGGGCGGTCAGAAGGTAAGTGCTTGCAAATTTTAAAAGGAAGTCATTGAGGCTATTTATCCTGGGGGGGGGGTGTCTTGTTATTTCCAAATTTGGAAGTGGAGGCCCCCCACTGCTTAGTTCTGAGAGTCCCCTGGGACTGAAACCTGGAGTTTTTGCTGTGTCTGGGTTTGGCTTGAGAAGACCTGGAAGGGACTTGCAAAGGACCAATTCTTAGTAGGCCAGTGCCTACTAAATCTAAGAGGTTGCACTTGTAACAATTTGCATAGATTTAGCTTTATCTTCCATCTTTTTAAGAACTTCTTCAGCCTTGTTGCCAAACAGGCGGTCCTGATTTAAAGGAGCATCCAACAATTTAGCTTTAACATGATCAGGCAAAGATTGCTCCTTAAGCCAAGCATGTCTTCTAAGCACAGACTCAGTAACAGCAGCCCTGCAAGAGGCCTCTAAAGAATCAAAACCATACTGCAAAGTGGGTTTTCCAACTTGTTCAGCAGAATGCATTAAATCCTGTAAATCTTTAATTTTCCACACAGTCAGGAATCATCATCATTTTCTGTTTAAGCAGTCCAATGACAGGTTGCTGATATTTTAACATATGAAATTGACAGTTTAAAGCTCTGATTGCCAAGGTTGCTGAAGTATAAACCTTTTTACCCCATCTATCCAGCACCCTGGAATCTCTATCAGAAGGGGTAGGATTTTTAGCAGTAGAAGCCTTAATGCCCTTGGGCCACCGCGAAATAGTCTCTGGGTCTGCAACAGGACTTTTGAAAAGAAACCTGTGGGACTCCGGAACCCTGTAGTATCTGTCAGGTTTTACTAGGAGCAGGAGGCAGGGAATCAGGGGCCAAACTGGATTCCGTGAAAACAATCAACAATGTCTAGTACAGGAGGTATCGACAAAGGCCTATGCTGAGGTAGAAGGAGGAAATCCCTAAGCCTCTTTTTTGAATCAAAAAAAATCCTGGCTTTCCCTGTGAAAATGCTCCCTTAAAGAATACGAGGTTTCTCCAAAAGAAAAATCCTCAGGAAGGGAGGCAGAGGGAATAGAATCCTCTGCACCAGAATCCTCATAAGTAGGTAAGGACAAATCCAGGTCATCACAAGAGTCAGAAGAAACAGAACCCTGATCAGATTCATAATTAAGCTCAGCCCTAGGCCTCTTGGGGGGGGGGGGTTTGACTACCCCTGATTAGAGTTAGATTTTCAGCCATTTTTATCATTTGTTTTTTAGGCAAAGGGGCCTGAGCATGTGGCCTGGGCATCTGTTTTTAGACATGAATCGAGATTTTGGCCTTAGAAATGAAGGAGGTGGTGATTTAATATGCAAGTCCGTAGGCCTGAATACACCCTCCGAAGCCGGTGCCTGCACAGCGGCTCCGGACCGATCCAAGGTAGAGACATCCGCGGGTTCCATAGTTGAAGTATCTCGCGGCATACCAGGCTCCGAATGGGTCTCAGTAGAGGCCTGCGAATCAGGGGCTGCGAAAGCGCCTCACTGAGTATCGGCGAACTGGCGACTGGCTTAGGAGAAGCAGCGTCGGCAGTTTTGGACCGCGGCAGCCTGTCTCTGTCTTTATCTTTGCGTTTTTACGGAATCCCGGTAGTCGGATGGCTAACCGATGACATTTCTCGATAATTAAACAGAGAACCGAAATATTTACAGGCAAAAATATACCAACGACGTATAGTGTGCTGATTAAATAAAGCACAAAATCGACAGCAAGGTATGTCGTGGTCAGGGCCTAGGCAAGGAATACAGTACGAATGAAAATCTTTATGAGGTACTTGCTTTCCACAAGTAATGCAATTATCAAATTTCACTGCCATCAGTAATGAGCAAGAAAAAGTTTCCCCAATGGGGTACTTAGCTTTAAGTTGAAGACTTCGGTTCTGAAACTTGAAAACAAAAATTTCAGGAGTCGGCTGACTGACACTTGCGAACTGCTTCTGCTTCGGGCACCGCACGGCAAGAAAGAATGATGTTATGATGTCGGCTGCATGTTTTATACCCCTGACGACCTGACGTCATGGAAGAAGGGAGAGCAACCGACGCAGGACCCAAGACTTTTTTAATCAGGCCGACTGAGGGCAACCTGTATGCAGATTACCCAAATGTAATGACTGCAACAGTGAAACACGAAGATCATCAAGAAGGATGGAAACAAAAAGCTACAAAAACCTTAGAACAGTTAAGTCAAGCCAGACCATAAAACAATTACTGGTGGGGAACTGCAGTTATTTTAAGGTCTAAAGAAATGAATCCATGACAAAAGCAAAAAAGCTGGCTAACCTGAAGGCACTTCTGATCAAATGACCGGAATCACAAAAACTGAATCCCATTACCTTAATACAGTCAGCTGAAATTGCACCTGCCTATATAAAAAAAAATTAAAAAGCTGTTTTATGTGGATGGAAAGACTCTCTTCCCTATAAAATAAGCTCTGAAGTTGCCATAACACAGCTTGTTACCCTAACACCATTAATATAGTTTTCCAAGAGTCAGATCTGATGAACTGGCCTCTACCTAACCAAGCATGAAAAAAATATAACTCCTTTGAAAGAAATGAGTACTTACCATAATGCTAGCTCTACTTGCAAAATTTTAGTCTTTTACGAATCTACAAGTTTCAGACACTCTTGGCGAATGCTCTGTGCAGAAAATAGACTTCCTAGGTTACACAAACACTTTCCCATGATAACTGCGGATCTTTCCTCTACTGTCCAGTTCCTGATAAAGCCGAAACGTAAAAAAAAGAAAACAGCACAAATCAACATCAGAATACACAGAAGGACGGAAAGAGAGGTACCTACCAAAGAAAGAAACCTCCCAGCAGATCTAGTGTTAAGGTAAGTACATAACTTTCTTACTTGCTAAGGTAATTCACTCTTCCATTAACAGATTAACCAGTAGGATAGAATTACTATCAAACTCTCCAAGGTGGCAGGAATGGGGAACTGACCCATCACACTGTGGGTCTCAGACAATTCAGACATCTGCATGATGTCGATCTTCCCAGAAGCACACACACAATCAGCAGAGATAGGAACTAAAGCAGCAGAGAGAGCAACCAAGAAATTACAGATCTCCAAAGTTTGTGCCAATGACAACACCCCAGCCAACTCTGCACTCAGGTAACAGAGAAGTGGGACGGCCAGAAACTGTGGAGAATTTCAACCAGAAACCCCACAGAAAGGAAAATGTAATAAGCACCTCTGACCTACAAGCAGGGAACTCATCACAGTCCAGTGGAAGAAAACAGGCTATATTCCGGCTACGTGTAATCAAGCCAGAAATATAGGTAGCATCCGGAAAGCTGTAAACCAAGGCATCCTGTAAATGGTCCTGCCTGTGGTACTTTCTAAAAGCCCCACTAAATTTTATCCAACTGGCCAAAGAGGCTGGAGGATGACCACGCAAGATAAAATGTTGAAGCCAAACCTGTTCCACTCAGCCAAAAATCAGGGCTAGGGAAGAGACCACAAATTACAGATGGGACTTGCAATGGACCCCTCAACAGAAAAGACCACTTCAGAATCCATGAAGTAGAGTACCACATCTCCAGAAGCTAACCCAATCTTGGAACGGGTCTATATCAGCTTTTCAAGAATATAATAGGTCGAATCACTAAATGTCGAACCAGAAGCACACACACGTCTCAATGACGACACCCCAGCCAACTCTGCACTCAGGTAACAGAGAAGTGGGAGATTTCCTTCTACCTGTTCGATGCGACAATATGAAATTAGATAAAAAATTGCACAGGACACTAAGGATAATCACAAGACTTTCTTTAGTTACGTTAGGAACCTAGGTGGGAATTCCCAGATATGCTCAGAATTAGTCCAAAATGACAAAAATTACACTGAGCCCACAGACATTGCCAACATCTTAGCTGACAGGTTCAGTGCAAACTTCTCCCCCCCTCCTCACCAAAAGGGCAAATATCTATCCCAACAGAGTGCTGCCCCCCTGACATCTCAGATGCTCAGGTAAGAGCCGCCCTCTCCAAAGCAAAAAACACAGCATCAATGGGACCAGATGGTGTCCCGGGCTGTGTCCTACATGAACTCCAAGAAGAGCTAAACCCAAACATAAAACTACTGTTCAATCTTAGCCTTACTACAGGACATGTACACAAAGAGTGGCGTACAGCAACAGTGGTCCCTCTCCACAAAGGTGGTGCCTCAACGGATCCTGGAAACTATCGCCACATAAGCCTGACTAGCTTGGTCTGCAAAGCTATGGGAAGGATCATCATGGACCTCATAAATAAAGATATTGGGGACCTACAGACACTGGATCCTACCCAGTTTGGCTTTGTTAAGGGCAGATCCTGCCTCTTAAACCTGGTCGATTTCTTTGAAACAGTCACCAAGGCCATTGACGAGGGGAAGGTGGTCCACACAGCCTACCTGGACCTCGCACAAGCCTTCGATACAATACCCCACTCGGGCATTATAGATAAGCTCATCAGCTTAAATATAAACCCCTATGTCACTAGATGGGTTGCAAACTGGCTCAAGGACAGAACCCACATGGTTAGAATTGCTGGAGCCATGTCAGACTCCAAACCAGTTACAAGTGGCGTCCCACAAGGCTCAGTCCTGGGACCTCTCTTGTTAGGTATATATTTCTGTGGTACAGGCCAACACGGAAGGACTGTGGCTGACAAAGTTCGCAGATGACTGCAAACTGGGCACCATAATCAACTCTCCAGCCGACACAAGCATCCTCCAAAAGGGCCTCATAGAAACAGACAACTGGTGCCAGAGCCATGGCCTCAAGCTAAACGCCAAAAAGTGTACAGTCATCCCCTTTGGCAAAAACAAAGTGCCCACAAATTACCACATAGGTGGTAATCCATTAAGTACAGAAGACGTCATTAGGGACCTGGGGACCCAAGTTGATAGCAATCTCTCATTTGACAATCACGTGAACAAAGTGGTTAGAAAAACATTTTATATAGCCCACCTAATCATGAAGGGATTCACATCTAGATTAGGGGAGGTCATCGTGCCTCCTTACTCATCCCTCATCAGGCCCATAATTGAGTACAATGCCCCTTTTGGGATGTACCTTACCAGACACCTGCAGCAACTGGAAAGGCCCCAAAAGTACCTCACCAAGAGGATCAAAGGGCTCAAACAGATGCCATATGCTGCCCGGTTAAAGAAACTCCAGCTCTACTCAGTGGCATACCGCCTGCTCAGAGGCGATCTGTGCCTGACGTATAAAGCCATGTCCAACCCGGAATTAATGGACAGGCTGCACCTCAGAAAATCCAAATCCCATCGAGCTACGCGCTCGAGAGACTTGAACCTCAGCACTGAAATAAACAGGACATGCTGGAAGGACAGATTCATAACCCAGAGGCTCCCTTCACTCTGGAATAAAATCCCAGTGCAGGTTAGGCAGAGTCCCACACTGACTCTCTTCAAGAGGAATCTTGATGAGTGGATGGGAGATCGTAGGTTTACCCCGGCTATCACTTCTGTGTCACTGTTAGACAGAGGCACAGTATACTAACCTCAAAAAAAGGCATAGCAAAATTAATTTAAAATGGGTGGCGAAAGCCAAACACACTCTGGCTAGGCTTATAAATGCCCTAGGGCAGATAGCCTAGTATGAACCTATGAACCTAAATGATCAACCTATTACATTTTCAAATGCCGATAAAAAAATAACACACAAAAAAAAAAAAAATAAAGGGTGTAGAGGAAGGGGGGAAAGCCCCCCTTCACCTCTCACACCCCCCTCTACTTAAATATACCAACTCCGAGACCGCACTACATTGAGGTAAATGAAAATCTCCCTTACGGAGGTTTCCTTCTACCTGAGGTAAATGGAAATCTCCCTTACGGAGATTTCCTTCTACCTGTTCGAAGTTCTGCCCTTTCGGCATTCTCGATGCGACAATATGAAATTCGATATTGTCAGCATTAGAGATGCTGACAGGGAACCCTTGGAACTGATTATAATACCTAGGGCAGCAGCTCTAAAGACATTCTTTCTCAGCTCAGCAAGATCACAGAGGGATCCACCCCTGGTAACCATCATACTGACAAATCCACCCTAAGTTGACCTAGTGGGCAGGGACTTGGGGACACGCATAGAGAGTAATCTAGCCTTTGACAATCACGTGTCTACAGCAGTGAGGAAATCAGGCTATGCTGCACAACTTACAAAGGTATGGCACATTTAGGTCTAAGGAAGTCATTGTTTCACTGTATTCAGCATTCATCAGACAGTACAGTTTTGTACCAACCATAAACGTAGATGTTCGAGTGCTAATACAGCTGCAGTCATAACAGATGGGTTCTCCTGCCGTCAGGCGGGTCCTCGGTCGGCCGAATTCCAAAGTCTAGGTCCGGTGTCGGTTGTCGCCGCTTCTTCCCTGACGTCAGTGTGACAGGGGTATAAAAGAACCAGCCAACGCCATTTTCTTTAGTTTTTCTTGCCCCAGATGTCAGGTGCCCCCAGAAGGAAGGCAATACATAAATTTGTGTGATAAAGCAATGCCATATAATTAAAATATAGTAGTGCAAGCAAATACATCAAGAATGAATACCCCAATCAGGTAGCATGAGGAGGTGTTAGCCAATAGGCCTGTCCCAAGAGGGGAAGGAGGGAGGGAAACCTGGACTGCAGCTGTATTAGCACTCGAACATCTACATTTATGGTAGGTACAAAACTGTACTATGTTCATCGTGCATACAGCTGCAGTCATAACAGATGAGTAGAATCCCAAAGCTAAGAAAGGGGTGGTAGACACTAGGTGGCACTAGGAGGAGCCAGAATGCCCTGCAAGACTGCAGTGGCAAAGCCCGCTCTAGATTTGGAGTATAATGGAAGGTGGTAGTGCTTGGAGAAGGTATGCACAGAACTCCAAGTGGCTGCTTCCAAAATATCTTTGGTAGGAACTCCTCTGAGAAAAGCTGCAGAGGTAGCTGTGGCCCTTGTGGAGTGAGATCTGATGCCTGTAGGTACAGTTTTGCCATGAAAAGAATAGCAAAAGCGTATGCAGTGGGCTATCCATTTTGAGATAGTCTGTTTGGAAATTGGCTTTCCTTGAGCTCCTATAGCATAGGACACAGAGCTGATCCGATTTCCTGAAAGGCTTTGTTCTGTCCAAATAGTAACGCAGTTGTCTGTGGATGTCCAAGGAATGTAGTAATCTCTCCCCTTTGTTTTGAGGATTAGGATAAAAGGTAGGGTAAGTGTATAGCCCGATTCAAAGTTACCCTGGATACCACTTTTGGCATAAAGGACGGGTTGGTTCGTAAGGAAACTCTGTCCTGATGGAATATGATGAAAGGCTGCACAGCCATGAGAGCTTGTAGTTCCAATACCCTACGAGCTGAGGTAATAGCCAGAAGGAAAGCTGTTTTCCAGGACAAATATTGCAAATCTGATGAGGCAGCTGGCTCAAAAGGAGGCAAGGTCAGTTTTTCTAGAATGAAGTTGAGATCCCAAGCAGGTATTGGTTGTTTCTTTGTGGGTTTTAGAGTCTTAGCCCCTCTGAGGAACTGACTTAAGAGGGGGTGAGAGAATAAGGGTGGATCAGTGTTGTATTCTGCAGAAATGGCTGAGGCATGGATTTTGATGGAGGAGAAAGAAAGTCCACTGCTTAGCAGCTCAGCTAGATACTGTAATATTTGAGGTAAATTCAGTTTTCCAGGATCCTGGCCCTTTCTCTCATTCCAGACACAAAACCGTTTCCATTTTGCGGAGTAAGCTTTTCTGGTAGACGGCCTTTATTTATTTTTTTTTATTTTATTTTACATTTGTTAACCGGGAAGATCCGACTGGATACATATCCATTTTCAGCGGAGGCCAGGGGAGAAAAGCTCCAGCCATGACAAAAACTTTTAAAAGACACATAATCAAATACAATTCAAACCAGAACCAAATAAGTTATTCCATCATATTTATACAGAATGTTAGAAAAATTAGCATAGGAAAATAGCCAGGTGCTTGGGAACTATGTTAAATAGAGAGTTAGCTAGCCCGGGTTTAGACAATGGCAAGTACGTATTGACCCCAGGTGTAGTTTTAGTTTAGTTTTAAATTGACTTAAATTGGAGAGAGGTAATATCAGGGGGAAGTTTGTTCCAAGTTCTCCCTGCAGAGTTGGTGAGAAGGGAGTCCCCAGCTGAGTTATTAGTTTTGCATGTCTGGATGAGGAGACGGTTGGATGACCTCAATGGTCGTGGGTTATTACAAAGGGCGACCAGCTTTTTGAGTGAGGGAGTGTAGTCGGGGTTGTATATTATTTTGTGGGTCAGGACTAGTAGGTTGTAAGAAATTAGGTTTGGTAGTTCAGTCCAGTTGAGCTTGGCTAAATTGGTACAATGATGGGTCCTATATGGTGACCCAGTAACAAACCTGGCGATATGATTGTAGCAGTTGGTGAGCTTGTTCATGACAGTTTTACTAATGTTGTGAAGTAAGGGGGACGAGTACAAGAGTGTGGAGAGAATGTGAGTTTGGGCAATGGCAGTTTTGGCTTGGGGGGTCAAGAAGCTTTTTATTCTATATAACGAGCCTAGCTTCTTATTGAAGGTTTTAATCATTTGGTTTACATGTATATCAAATTTTAGATTGTTGTCTATGGTTACCCCTAATAATTTTGTCGAGAGGTCAGGAGAAATTATGGTCCCATCCTTGGCTTGGATCGTAAAGTTGATGGAGCTAGACCTTTTAGTCGGTGGAAACAACAACATTTTTGTTTTAGGATTAAGTATCAGCGGCGACTAGAGAGCCAGTTTTCTATATTGCTAAAAGTAGACTGGGTTGATAATTGTAACTCTGAGGGGGTTGTTCCAGAGCATATCAGCGTGGAGTCGTCTGCATATTGAATACATCTGGCATTAGGTATGACTGTATGCAAGTCATTGATGAAGATGGAAAATAACAGTGGCCCTAAAATGGATCCTTGAGGGACTCCCAGAGTATTGGGTAGTAAAGTAGAGAGTTTAGTCTGCCATAAAACTGCCTGTTTTCTGCCATTTAGATAGGAACTAAACCATTGCATGGCAATAGTATCCAGACAGAGTGAATGCAGTGTGTTAATTAGAAGTTTATGATCCACCATATCGAAGGCTTTGGACAGATCCAAGAATAGTGCAGAGGAGATATTATTATTTCGATAGGTGTTTATGGTATTAGAGAAGACAAGAAGGGCTGAGGTAGTACTATGGAGAGGTCTGAAACCATGTTTGGTATCAGCCAATAGATGGTTGACGAGAAGATGTTGCATAAACTGTTTCTGAACACATTTTTCCATTATCTTTGCTAGAGGGGAAAGTATAGATATGGGCCTGTAGTTAGAGAACTCTGTGGAAGTGCCACCTTTGTGGAGAGGGATAACATAGGATATCATCCAGATATCAGGGATTTTGGCCTCTGCTAAGGAGCGATTGATGAGTATTGACACAGGGTAGGCAATGGCATCTGCTGTTTTTTGCAAGTATTCAGCTGGGAGTTGATCAGCTGAGAGTGTGGAGGGTTTTAGTTTTTTGATTAATTTGCAGATGAACGAAGTTGCTACAGGTTGAAAGGTAAATAGGGGAAGATTTTTGTAGGTGGGAGTGTCTAGGCTATGGGAGCTGACTGGCAGTTGATTAGAAAGGGTTTGGATCGTCTCGGTGAAGAAGCGGTTAAAGCTATTGGAGACTTCGTCAGAGGGTTTATCGATGAGTGTAGCAGGGATAGGGGTAGTAAAGCGACCAGGGTGAAGAAGATTATTTAGTCCAGCCCAGAATTTTTGTGGACAGTTTTGATGTTCTGTTTGCAGTTTACAATAGTATTGTCTTTTGTCAAGTAAGATTAGTCTTTTGGTTTCATTCCTAAGTTGTCTATAGTTAATTTGGTCAGGAGGGAGTTTAGTAGTTCGCCAAACAGACCAAGCTTTATTTCTAAGATTCATTTTCTGCCTGATCTCTTTAGAAAGCCAAGGAACATCTACAGTTTTAGTTTTCTTTGAACGAATGGGAGCATGAAAATTAAGAATTTCTAGGAATTTTTTGTTGAAGTACTGCACTGCTTCATCTATGGGTAAATATTTTAGTATTGCCCAGTTACAAGAATTCAATTCTAGGTGAAGTCTGGTTGGGTCAAATTTCTTTTTATTTTTGACAGATCTTAGCATAGGTTGCTTTGGAATGGCTATTTTGTGCTTAATTATGTAGGTGAGATGGTGGTCACTTAGGCTATCAGGGAGGGAACCAGATGTATAAAGGTCAGGATGACTATTAATAAGCACCCAGTCAAGTATACTCTCTTTGTGGATAGATTTGCCTATCCTGGTGGGAGTATTAATAATTTGCGTTAAAGAGTGTAGATTAATGTGTGTGGAGGGAGCCAGAGGGGAACAGGTAGTCCAATCTATATTAAAGTCTCAGAGAACTAAGGTCTCTTGAGGGAAGTGAGTTGATATCCAGTGAAGGGTGGCTTCAAGGGTATCTATATTATTACCTGGTGGAATATACACACAAATTATACAGATAATTTTTTTAATGTTAATTTGAAGCTTGGAAATAAGGATTTCTGCATTGTTAATCTGAGGCTTCTGGCCTCCAAAATGACATCCTGCACCTCCTTGGAGAGTAGGGTCTGCTGTGCTGCTAAGGAATCTTCCATGCGGCTAGACTGAGTGTTTTTAGCTGACTGTGAAGAGTTTTGAAGCTGTGCTGAGTCAGAAGAAGAGGCATTAGAGGCAGGGTCCATGGTGGGGAATGCGTCAGGCTTTTCAGGAGTGGGTACCAGTATTGTCTTGGCCAGTCTGGAGCAATGAGAATCATCTTTGGTCTGTCTGCTCTGGTTTTTAATAGAACTTTGGGCAGCAGAGGAAGAGGTGGGAAGGCATAAACTGTCATTGATGTCCAACTGAAAGAGAGAGTGTCCACTCTCCAGGCCTTTGGGTGAAAAATCCTTGAGCAGAATTTTATCAATTGGTGATTTTCGTGGGAAGCAAAGAGCTCTATGTCTGGCCTTCCCCATGCTTGAATTATCTCTGTAAAAACTTGAGGATGCAACTTCCATTCGTGTGGATCTGTCATATTTCTGCTTAGGTTGTCTGCCAGCGTGTTTTCCTTGCCTGGCAAGTACTGTGCTTGTAGTTCAATTTGTAAGTCCATGACCATGTTCCAAAGTGACATGGCCAGTCTGCACAGGGGGTATGAATGGGTTCCTCCCTGTTTGTTTATGTACCACATTACTGTGGTGTTGTCCGTCCTTATCAATAGTTGACCTGGTTGCAGGAGGTCTTTGAAAGCTATAATAGCATTTATTACTGCTAGCATTTCCTTTTGATTAATGTGTAGGTGCTTTTCTTTTTGGGACCATTTGCCCTGAATGCACCGATCTGTCATGTGTGCCCCCCAGGCGTAGTCCGAGGCGTCTGTTGTGATGACTTGCTTTGCTTGAGGCTTGCTGAATGGGAGATCTGTGTTTGCTTGGCATGCTTGAGCTCACCACAGAAATTCCTATTGAAGACATGGAATTAGTGGTATTATTGCTTCCAGGTTGTGGCTGTGTTGAAACCATAGGTTTTTCAGGTACCATTGAAGTTTCCTCATATGCAGCTTTGCACATGGGATTAGTAAGATGCAAGATGCCATGAATCCCACAGCCTGCAGGATTTTCCTTGCAGTCAGCCTGGTGCAATTTGCTAGTGTTCTAAAGTATTGAGTTAGTTGCCCCTGCTTCTCTGGCGTGAGGTAGGCCATCTGGGTGTTTGTGTCCAAGTTGGCACCCAGGAAAATTATTTTCCAAGAGGGTATTAACCTCGATTTCTTTTTGTTGACTGTGTATGCCAGAGAATTCAACAACATTATTACATAAGCCAGATGTTTCAGAAGGATGTGCTTGCTGTCCGCTTGGATCAGGCAGTCGTCCAAATAGGGGTATATTTGTATCCCTTGAAGTCTGCAGTAGGCAATTACTGATGCCAGGCATTTTGTGAGTACTCTGGGCGCAGTAGATAAGCCAAAGGGCAACGCAGAGAATTGATAATGGGTTGAACCTGCAAGAAATCTGTGGTATCTTCTGCAATTTTGTCTGATTGGGACATGCAAGTATGCCTCCTTGAGGTCCAATGTTACCAGCCAAGACTCCTTGCCCAGCATGGGAAGAAGCTGCTGTAGAGTGAGCATCTTGAATTTTGGTACGAGTAGAAATGAGTTTAGGATGGATAGGCCCAAAATAGGTCTCCAATCTTTTCCCTTCCTTGGTACCAGGAATAGTCTGGAATAAAAACCTTGACCTTGTTCGTGCGTAGGTACCTCTTGAATAGCTTTCATGTCTATGAGATCTGAAATTAGTCTTTGTGCCTCTGCCCTTTGATTGTGTGGCAGGTTTGGCATGCCTCTCATTTTTGGAAGGGTGTGAAAATGGAATCTGTAGCCTCTCTTTATAATGTCCAGGATCCATTTGTCTTTTGTGACAATATGCCAATTTTTTGAAAATAATGCCAGTTTTCCGCCTAATGGTGCTGCCATTTGAGTCTTGCTTGGCATGCAAAGGGGAAAGTCATTGGGCTTGCTTTCTGAATGGTTGCGAGTTATCCTCACCACCTCTTTGTGTAGGAGCTTGCCATTGTATGCCTCTAAACAATCCTTGGGATTGCCCTCTGCCCCTCGGGCGCCTGTATCTACCTCTTTGGGGTCTGTCCGTGGCTGGAAAGGACCAATTTTTGAAAGGCCAATTTCTACTGAAACGTGGGGGTTGTACCTGTAGAAAGTCTTCACTGTTTGCATTGATTTAGCCTTTTCCTCCATTTTCCTTAATACCTCCTCAGCATTAGCACCAAATAATACATCCTTTTGTAGAGGGGCATCTAGTAATTTGGCTTTGACATGATCTGGTAAGGTTTGTTCCTTGAGCCAGGCATGCCAACGTATGACTGAACCTGTAACAGCGGCTCTACATGAGGCCTCTAGAGCAAACAAAACCACATTGTAAGGTATGTTTACCCACTTGTTCTGCACTATGCATCAAATCCTGCAACTCCATCAAGTCTGGTTGTTCAGGCTGTGACATTTTACTTCTCAATTGTGATAACAAAAACTGTTTGTACTTTAGCATATAGAACTGACAGTTTAATGCCCTCATGGTTAAGGTGGCCGAGGTATATACCTTTTTCCCCCACCTTTCTAAGATCTGGAATCTCTCTCGGAAGGCAATGGATTTTTGGCAGTGGAGGCCTTAATTCGCTTGGGGCCCTGTGAGATAGCTTCTGGGTCAGCAGCATGGCTTTTGTATAGAAATTGGTGTGAGTCAGGAACCCTGTAGTACCTGTCAGGCTTGACTGGAGCTGGAGGTAGAGAATCCGGGTTAAGGCAGGCCTCCGAGTACACATCATCTAGTATGTCCAAGACAGGAGGTATAGCTAGAAGCCTGTGCTGAGGTAGCAAGAGAAATTCCCTAAGCCTTTTCTTGGAATCTGAATAATCTTGGCCTTCCCAGTGGAAGTGTTCCCTTAAGGTATGCAAAGTTTCCCCAAATGAGTAATCCTCTGGGGGACAGAGGGGATGGACTCCTCAGCATCAGAATCTTCAAAAGGGGAGTAAGAATGTTCCTGTTCATCAGAGTGCTATGAAATAATGGAGCCCTGATCAGAGGAGGGGGATTCTTCCTCCACTCTGGGCCTTTTGTCCGGAGGGGGGGGTTGTGAACCCCTGATAAGAGTAATCAAATCCTCAGCCATTTTAAGCATCTGTTTTTTAGGCATGGGGCCTGAAGATTGGCCTTGTGTAGCTGGTCTCTTAAAATGCATGGCTGCTTTAGACTTAGTGTAAGCCTTGATGGAAAAAGAAGAGGAAGGTCTGAAGACACCTTGAGAGGAGGTAGACCTGTCCACGTTTGAGATTCACCGCCAAGAGTGGCTTCGGTATCTGTAGTCGGGGTGTGGGCCGAGGAGCCTGCGACCTCGGGCACAGGAGACACCGCCAATGTAGTGTCGTCGGTAGTCAGGGGCTGCGTAGGCACCTCGCTGAGAACCGGACCACGTGTAATCGGCTTTGGCGTGGTGTTGGTAGAGGCCGCGGATCTCGTGCGTCGGTCCTTGTCTTTGCATTTTTTTGGACAAAACTGGAGTCGGAGTATCCGACGACATAATATAGTTAAATTTTTGGCCAAAATAATGCTGGGCGAACTCCGCCCGACGCTTAATGGTGCCTTTATTGAAAGTAGCACAAAAGCGACAGACCGAGACATCGTGGTCTGGGCCTAAACAAGGAATACAGAGGGAATGGAAATCCTTATGTGGTATTTGCTTCCCACATGAAATACAATTATTAACTTTGTCTGACATCGGTCTGAGACAAGAAAAGTTTCTAACGGGTACTTAGCTTTCAAGAAGACTTCGGTTGCAAAATTTTCGTAATTTCAGGAGCTGGCCGACCGGCACTTGCGAACTGCTTCTGCTTCGGGCACCGCGCGGCAAGAAAGACTGAAGAAAATGGCGTCGGCTGGTTCTTTTATACCCCTGTCGCACTGACGTCAGGGAAGAAGCGACGACAACCGACGCCGGACCTACACTTTGGAATTCGGCCGACCGAGGACCCGCCTGACGGCAGGAGAACCCATCTGTTATGACTGCAGCTGTATGCACGATGAACATCTAACAATGAGTACAATGTCCTGTTTAGTATGTACCTAACCAGGAATATCCAACAGCTGGAACATCCACAGAGGTTCCTCACTGAAAGAATACAGGATGCAAGTAACATGTCTGGTGAAGCCTGCCTCAAGGCCCTATCCCTGTACTCTGACACCTACACAGGAAAGATCTATGCCTGGCATACAAGGCATTGTCGGACCCCACTCTGATGGACCTCCTGCATATGCAAAAAAGAAACAGCACCAGAATTACCTTAAAACTTGCCTGTAACATAAATAGTTACTGCTGGAGAGACCGGTATGTATCCCAGACACCATACCTTCTTTGGAACAGGCTCCCCATCCATGTGAAGCAGAGCTCCTCCCTAACCCAATTCAAATGCAACTTGGACAACTGGATGTGGAACAGGAAATTCATCCCTGGCTCATCACCCATGTCTCTAATGTACAGAGGCTGCCTGTAAATGGTTCATCTCCCGGGCCACTGCTTGTACATGTTTCACCGCACAAGTCCCTGTTTACACTTATCAAGGGTACCAGAACTTATCAGAGATTTGGGATGCATGGCTAAGCTTAACCTACAAAGGCTTAAAACAATCACAAAACTAGGAACCATACGAAACATACCCCTGTAACATCACATACTAGACATCCAGGAATTTCCTAACTCATGAAAGTAAATCATGCTATCCACAGCAAAGGCCTCCATGGCTAACATCCCCAAGACCATGCCTGAAACCCCATCTAGTATCTGGAGCCAAATCTGAGAGAGAAACAATGACATTTACCATGGAAGTTCCACAGAAAGCCAACGGACAGAAACCATAGAGTTATCAATTATGACGGTAAGGGCTGACCAGGAGAACAAGGGTCAGTGACACCTAGATAATCAATCAAAACCAAACTCTACACTTTGAAGAGTAAGGATTACAAAGCCAGATCATGCAGATTTCCACAAGATGCCCACCTCCTTAAACAGACCTTTCTACACAACAGGAGATGGACACCAGCAAAATCTTTTTTATAAAACCAAGCTAGCCTCAAGTGACATGCCAAACAGTGTTATTCCCATGATGCAATCTCCTCCTCATGATCTTAAAACATGCCTCTTCTTTTCCTGTGTGCAAAAGTTCTCTAGGTCCAACTGTATCCCTAGATTCAGGGATCATGAAGGTGGGAAATCCATTCTAGGCAAAAGTGAAAACAAGAACCATTTTTCAACTGGCAAAATGGACAAAACAGTCTGAAGCTTTTTGAAGTCTGCAACATGAATCCAAGAATGCTCAAACTGCATGTTAAAACTGGGGTGTGGGAAAACTAACAGCATTAACCAAGCCTGACAACAAAGATAGAAGTGTAACTGACAGGTGTGGGTACCACTAATAATCCCACTGACTGACAAAGCAAAGAAGTAAAATTGTGTAAGTAACCTTACTGTAGCAGTAGATGTTCGAATGATCTCTGATGCAGTAACCTCAGCTATATGGAATACAACAGCCAGCCAGTTTCTAAAGCTTCAGGGCACCTTCCACACACCCAGCATGAGCTCAGCTAACTAAAAGACTGGTTTGGGCACCAAGATCTTCAGAGCGTTCATGCCAACTGAGAGAAGCCGAGCCCCGAGAAGACAATGCTAGATTCAAAAAAATGTCCACACCCTGGCATAAAAACACACTGAAAAACGAGGAGGATGGAGGGAGCAGCTACTGCAGCAGTGATCATTCAAACATCTATTATGGTAAGTTTACTTGCACAACTGTACTATAGTCTTCATACTGATCACTGCTGCAGTAGCCTAAGCTATATGAGTAGCTTACTATAGCTTAGAACAACTAGGAAGTGGAAGGGGATGAGTCCAGTACATCCTGGGGAATAGTCTTAGCAAAGACTGACCTATATTTGGAGAAGAAATCTAGGTTGCAGTGCTTTGTATAAGTACATATACCATTCATGAGCTTGAGTGCTGGAGCTGCTCAAAGCCAGGCTGCCCTTGGTCCATCGCCACCTGTCAGTTTACCACCAGACTATACTCTGAGAATGTAAACCACATGAAGAGTCACTTGATACTGGGCAGCTAGATCCCCAACCTGAAGAGCTAGTCTGCAAAGAAAATAGGACATCGTACCCCTACCTCGTGGCCAAGATAAAAAGGGGAATAAAAAGTTGGCACAGCCAGAAGCAGAACCCTCATCTCTTTTATGTTGATATGGTCCAACCTCTGATGAGGACTCCAGAGACCCTGAACCTTTAGGGAGCCACAGAAGGCACACCATCCACTTCTGAGGCATCTGTAAAAAGCTAATGAGTGGAACAGGAGCTTGAAAGGAAGCCCTATATTGAGAGAGTTGATGAATCCAGCAGTGAAACTCCAGGAACTCCAGGGGGTGGCAATGTTGAAATCACACTGGATTAGCAGTACCTCTGAAGTTTCCTGCCTGGTGAGAGGGAACATGGAAATGGTAGAAGCCATAAACACCAGGACACTGAAAACACTGGCCATGACAGATGCCAGAGGAAGAAGGGATTGGAAAAAGGGCATCAGAGACAAAGCCTTGGGGGCAGGATGAGCAGCTCACATGGGAAATGTCTAAAACCTGCACCTGCTCCTGAGGAAAATATGATCCTGGGAAGGCATCAGAACTAACTTTGGGAGGTTTATGGTAATACCTAGACTGTGTAACAGGCAAAGTAGTAGAACATCTCTATGCAACATCCACTCGTGATGCAGACAGAGGTTGCATGAGAGAGAGAGAGAAAAGCCTGCAGGGCTAGGTAGACTGCAGTCATCTCCCTTATGCTGATATACTTCTTCTGGAGAGAGGGCCCCCATAGGGCCTGCACCTTGAGGCCATTCATATTTGCTCCTCAGCCTAGATCAGAGGCATCTGTGTGCATGAACTGTACTGGCATGGTGGGTTGCAGGGATAGGCCTGCGCTTTGTTGCACTTGCTTGATTCACCACCTCAGTTCTGTTTTCAGGCATGGTAAGAAGAGTACCTCAAAGTCCAGGAGGTGGCTGTGTTGTGACCACACATTTTTTAGGTACCACTGAAACTTCCTTATGTGCAGCTTTGCAAGAGGCAGCATAGGAATTGTGGTTGCCATGAGGCCTAGGAAGTACATGAACTGCCTGGATGACAGATGGTTGACCTGGAGGAGGTCTTGCAAGTGGCTGACTAGGGAGGACACCTTGTCCTGAGGGAGAAAGGCCTTCATCAAGTCGGTCCTGATTCTGCAGCCCAGGACAATTATGTGAGTGAGGAATGATTTTGCTAGGTTGAGGGTGAATTCCAACCTCTGGATCTGGGACATGGAAAAGAGACTATGACTTCTGACAGTGATTTCCTCTTCTGCTAGGATAAGAAGGCTGTCTAGGTAGGGGTAGATTTGAATGCCCTTTATTCTGCAGTAGGCTACTGCTGGGGCTAGGCACTTTGTGAATACTCTTGGTGCAGTGGATAAACCAAAGGGCAAGGCAGTAAATTGAAAGTGTGAGTAATGTCCAGAAAAGCACAGATACTTCCTGTGGTTTGGGTGAACTGGGATGGGAGGTATGCCTCCTTCAGGTCCAAAGTGGCCATGAAAGCTTTGGGTGGCAATAATGGAAGAATGTTTTGAAGAGATAACATTCTGAAGGAAGGAACCTTCAGAAAGAGGCTTAGGATAGATAGATCTAGGATGGGCCTCCATGGGCCATCCTTTTTGTCATCAGGAATAACCTGGAGTAAAAGTCTCTCCCTTCTTGGCCTGTGGAAAGAGTTTCTACTGTCCCCTGGGCGAGAAGGTTTTGGATAATCTGGGGGATTAGGTGAAGTTGGTTCTTGTGAGGGGAAAGAGATGCCTAGTGGTATAAATTTTTCCTGCCAAGACATGAAGTATCCGTTTTCCACTACTGCCAGGACCATCGGTCTGAAGTGACTTTTCTCCAGAGGGGAAGACAGTGAGAGAGGGGGGATGACAGGGGAAGGTGGCTGAGGCAGTCACGCATTATTGTTCCTGTCTTGAAAAGGCTGTCTGATGGAAGGCTGAGAAGGGGCTGGCCTTGGGGAGGGAGTCTTCCTGGACCTTTTTCTGTGTCTGGAAGTGGGGAGGTTGGAGCAGGGGCTCTCCTGACAAAAGAAGTTTTTGCAGGGTAATTCCTGTAAAATTTAGAAACTGGAGAGACCAGTAAGTGCTTTAGTTCCTGGAGTTGTTTACTTTTTTCTTGATGGCTTTTAAACAGTTCAGCAGACTGTTTGCCAAAAGGAATTTATTGTCCAGTGATGTATCCAATATCTTGGTTTTAAAATCTTCAGGCAGGGGCTGTAGCCTAAGCCAGGAGTATCTGCGCAGAACAGAAGCGGATGCTGCAGATCTGGCGAAGGCCTCAGCTGCATCACAGCCGCACTTTATGGAGTGCCTGGCAACCTGCGATGCCAGGGACCGCTTAGATTCTACCTGTGACTTGTTGGGTGAGTCAGGCAAGGAGAAGAGTAAGGAGGAAGCCTGTGAATCCAAATCTAGGGCATATTGGACCATGTGGGTCTGTTAATTGACTGCCCTAAAGGCTAGTGTGGAAGAGGTATAAATCCTTTTTCCCCAGCCTGACCATGACCTTGCTGTCCTTTCCTGATGGTAAGAGGAAGGAAGAAGGTACGAATCTGGACTGTTTGTCAGGGGCCACTGCAATAACTGCAGGATCTGCCGGGGGTAGGGGGGCTTTATTAGGAATTTGTGCTCATCAGGGACCTTATAAAAAGCAGTCAGGTCTATTGGGGGCGTCAGGTCTCTTGGGGACAGGTGGTTGCAATTCTGGTATCTTAGAAGCTGATGCAAAAGCATCCAGGTAGTATGGAATCACAGGGGGGATAGCACAGGGGGAGGGAGACTCCACCTGGAGTAACTCAAAATATCTTTTTTGGACTTCTGTCATTTGAGTAGCATCCCACTTGAAGTACTCGCTCATTTTAGCAACTGCTTCCCCAAAGGTAATGTCCTCAAGGGGGGGGGCTTCATCTGGGGAGTAATAGTCCAAAGGAGAAGCTATTTGAGAGGAGTAGGTGAACGACATCTGAGGAGAAGGAACAGGAGTCTTCTTCCTGGGTGTGGGTAGGAGGGATGGAGACAGCTGAGGACAGGTAGTATGGCAGCTGTGGATGCTGAAGGACCAAGGGCCATAAAGGCCTGCAGCAAGGACTGGGAGAAGGACCTACATCAGTGGTTGTCGGGACATCAGACAACAGAGGGGCAAAAATGGTAGGCCTTGCAACTTTGGCCTTCTTTTTAGGCAGCTGCATCTCAACAGCTGACACCGGATCCATGCGTAGGGCTAATCGTTTTAACCTCTGGTTCTCAAGGTACAGTTTTAGGGCTGCCAGACGACTAAGAAGAGTTTTCAGTACGAACGACTGGCAGATGCTACAGGTAGGTGCGGTCATGCTCGCGGCCTAAACAGAACACAGTTCGTGGGTCTCTTTCTGCGGAATTTGATGTTCACACCTACATTAACCCTTCCTAGCTGACAACGACTAAGAAATAAGCAACAACCAAGCTCAAGCTAGAATAAAAAATTTCCTCGATGGGGTACTTATCTTTAGACATCTGACAATGGAGCGAAGCAATCGATCTAACGTTCGACGGAGGCAGAGAAGTCCTGATGTCTATGCGTGTAGATGCCATATTTAAGGCCCCTGATTTAGGGCCCCTGCGTGCGACGTCCCATGCACTGGCAGCAACCAGGCATAAGCTTTTGCATAGCAGCCGACATTTGGGTCACCTGATGCACAGAATCCCACAGTAAGAATACTGCAACTTGGAATAGAAGGATATCCTCTGGGAAATGAGAAAGCTACTTTCGAGGAGGATGAGGGATGCCTGAAAATGGAGAAAGGGACTTCCAAACCATGAAATATCTCGAATGGATAACAGACAGAACCCAAGAGTCCAAAAGTGATTCATAGCGAATTTGGAAGAGACAGGGAAAGGTGGATAGACAGAAACCTGGCCGGGGGGGCAAACTATCAAAAGGAGTCAAACTTGTCCTGAAAACAAGGTTTCTGGATAACTGGAGTCTTACTAGACTAACAGGACAAAGACACCCAAACCCTTCAACTTAGGAAGATGGCAAGACTGCCTACAAAAACGGACTTGGAAGGATAGCTCCTCTGAAACTTAGGAACAGGAAAAACAAAAATGTTTCTGTTCCTGCAAAGCTTTGCCCTTGTCCTAGAGGGACATAAAAAGAGCAGCAGCAGCAGACAGAAATGTTTGGCCTTGAAGCCATTAGGCAAAGCCTGAAGACGAAACCAAGAATAATGCCTCATAACTGAACAAAGGGAGCAGCCCTGGAAGAGCAGCTGCATCACAGCTGCATCTGACTGAATGGTGAGCAATTTGCAAGTGCAGCCCAGCAGGGTAAGGGCCAAAGCCTTCGCCTCAAGAGTTAGAAAGGTCAGAAACCACCTTAGAAACCTGAAAAAGAACAGCCAAAACATACCTGTTCATATTAGTCTGGTAGTTAATTGCCTTAAAGGACAAGGTGGCAGCAGTGTAAACTTTCTTGCCCAACCTTTCCATGGCCCTACTTTTCTTATTAGAATGCAGCAGCTTGGTGGAGGGCAACAACATGGATGGCTTGTCAGAACAGATTGGCACTACAGAAGGATCAGCAGAATGGAATTTATAAATTAAAAAAAAAAAATTGCACTCGTCAGGCAAGCTGTAAAACCTATCTGGCTTTTTTTTTTTATGCAGTAGGCCGAGAGTCCGGGGCTACAGAACTTGTGGAAAAGTATCCAAACGGGCAGCCAGAGCAGGAGAAAGAGCAGATGGTTTAAAGACTCCATCTGTAGGAGCTCATAATATTGATTTTGATTATCAGAGGCAATCCCACTCAAAAACAGTCCATCATACAGGCAATGGTATCCCCAAAGGGTAGATGGACTTGTGGAATCCTCCTCCTTTGAGCCACAGACCAAGAGAGAAGAGATTTGAGAAGAATAAGCAAGGAATTCTTCTCCCAAGTCCAGATCTTCATCTTAGGAGTCCAATTCCCCACACTCCTTGACTGGAGTGGAAGACCAGGGAGAGCAGGAACAGAGACCCCTTGAAGTAGTTTCAAGTCCATCAGAGCATTAAATAAACCCAGAGTGAAACTTGGCAGTTTATCCTGAGGACCCTTCACAACAGGGAAAATGTATGTCTGTTTCTTTTTCTGCAGGATGTCCACTCGAAACACGCTTGGAGGGTTAGAACCCTGACATGACTCTATAATACTTGTAGAAATCTCCTCTCTCACTAAAACCTGAGGAATATCCTTCAGTCCTTTGGAGATCAACATCTGAAGTTCCCAATGAACATCAGGTAGAGACGTTTGAAAAGCCTCTGAGGACATCTAAGTAGTAGGATCCATGTTGTCCTCTAACAAGGTTGCAACAGAGGAATCCGAACCAAGCACCATACTGCCTTCAGAGCTTTCACCAGTCTCTAAAGAGATGTCCAGGGGAGGCTAGACAGCAACAGAGTTTTTTGGTCTTTTTCTTGGCAAAAGGCTAGCCCGCAGGACACGAGGATTCCATCGTAGCTTCTCTACGTATATGGAGAGAGAGGAGAGGTGACTGTAGAGTCTTGGTTATAAATCCCTGGCAGATAGAACACTGCATATGATCGTGGGAGCACCCAAAAAAAAAAAAAAAAAGACACTGGTCATAATGGTCTTTATGGGGAATCTGCCTCCCACACTGATATTTTCCTTTCTGGATTTCATGAACGCAATATATAAAAATAAAAAAGGAAGAGAAAAAACCCCAACAGGGCACGTAAACATGTTGGTAACCAGCACAAAAGGATGGTAAACAGTCGATAATGGCATTTGGACTTGTGGCAAATAATTTCTAAGTGCTTGGTGTCCATATGTCACCTTTATGCCCTACCCTGTGCGCAGGGAGCATACATGTGATATTCGGTGCCTATAAAAGCTGAAGGCTTTGGTATACTGGCCCAACGTTAGGCTATCCTCAGCAGGAAATCCTAAAAGCTGAAGAATACTGCAACAGTGATATGTAAAGGACACTTGAGTTGTTTTCTTCCGCCCAGCTTAATATATGGGTTTACTGGATCAGACATCAGCAATTTTTTGATTCTCTGATCCAGGTCTCAGGCTCCTCCACTCTACCCATAATTCCTTTCTGTTTCTACAGTACCACTGATCATGTTTGCCCACCTGCACTTGAAAATACCTTAAGTACCTAATATAAGGACAAGAGAAGAAAGGGGACTAAACCTGGACACAGTGCAAGACTATATGCAAGACAAGGTACCAGAGAGGTTCAATATGGCTGGTCAAGAGCCACAAAAATGAAAATTTCAGCAAGGGGTGGAGGGAGGAAAAGTTGAGGCAGACTGAAGACGACAACACAGATCTAACACTACAGTTAAGTACATAATTTCCATATCTGATGCTTCTCTTACATCTGTCTCAACACATGACACAGTGTCCCTAGCTACCAGAAACTCCAGGGTGGTCTCATGGAAAGATATTCCGAAGGATGGTGGAGCCAAAGGATGCACAGGATTTGGACTGCAGGTCCAACTTGTAATGGGAGACAAAGGTATGAACTGTAGACCAAGTAGCCCCAGCATAAATATCTACAATTACTCTGGTAAAGAAATCTGCAAGTACTGCAACAACTTTGAGTGGGCTCTAGGTTTCTGAGGGAGAGATTGCATTACTTCTGCATACAAAGTGAAAGGACCATCAGATAGCCACCTGGACACTGACGTTCGATAAATCACCTCCCAATTTGGAAAAAAGGGGACAAAGGCTGATCAGTCTTCCTAAATCATTTGATAGGATGCAAACAAAATCTCAACGGACTGTAAACAAACATCAACAAATGTAACGTGTATTCCCCTTTGTTGGAAACACTTAGAAAGAAAACTAGCAAGTTAATGGCTTAATTAATGGCGGTTTCTGAAGCCACTTTACACCAACCCAAATTTTCTCTCTAAAAAGAGAAACCCTCTCCTTACAGAAGATCAGAAAGTAGGTTTACATGACGATGCATGCAATTCTGAAATTCTCCTAGCTGAAGTAATAGCCACCAGAAAAACAAGTCTTCAAAGACGGACATATTAGTTACACTGAAGCTGTTGACCCAAATGCATACCTAGTGAAAGCCTGAAGCAACATGGTAACATCCTAAAGAGGAACTTAGTCCCTCAGTGATGACGTAATGAAAGAAGGTCCCTCGCAAAAAAAATTAAGACAGTTTCAATGAAGCAACAAGGGTCCGACTTTCTCCAACATGAAAGCTAGAGATTGCTACCGCCCGTATTTTGATGATAGAAAAACTAGCACATTTCCAACACAGCCCTGCCAAACAATTTATAAGTAACCGAGCTGAAAAAAGATATAGCCCTTCAAAGGAGGACCACACAGCAAATCTCTTCCACTTACTTCGATAGACCATTCTGGTTGCTGTTTTTTTTTTTTTTTGGGGGGGGGGGGTATAAAATGGAGTACAGAAACATAAAGCCTAGCATTTCTGACTATCACTGGAATTGGAGAAATCAAGTGGTTAATCCCAGGATTTTGATGTTCTGGTGAGGCTGACAGGACAAGTGAGACAGGAGATCTGGAAGTAGATCCAGCACCCAAAGAAAGTATTTCAGGTAAGGTCAAAGTAAGGGGAAGCAGGTTTAACAAGGTCAAAAGACAGAGATAAGAGTCATAGCTGCCTTGTGCTGAATTGCTTTCTAGAGGAACTTTGTTATAAGGGGAAAGAACAGAGAGACTCAAGGGGCCAAGTGTGAGTCAAAGTGCTCAAAGGTGACAGCCTCTCCCTGGGTATCAAGACAAAGTAGCTGCTGCACTTGGTGTTGAGAAGGGACACTAAGCTCACAGTAAAGGCTGGCCCCAGTGGCTGAAGATCATGGTAGCCACTGACTTATTGAGAGACCATTAATTAGACAGGAGAATGGACCTGCTTGACTTGTCTGCTAAAAACACTGGAACTCCTCAGGATGTACGGTGCCCCTAGGATATTAGCAAGACCCCCCACCCCATTTGTTGATTACCTAACTGCCATATCATCTGTATGAATAGAAATCACACCACTAGAGAGCGACTCCTGAAAGGCTGGCAATGCTGTGAGGCCTGCCCTCATCTCCAAGACATTAATGTGAAGTCTGTCTGATGGCACTGTCCATATGACTTGGAATAGTCTTCCTTTCAATATGCCTCTTCACCCTAGAATGGAGATGTCCATGGCCAGTGGGGTGCTGGAGGGTGGAAAAATTAATGAACAACCTAGACCCATTAACGGGGAAGTCAACCACTGGACAATAAGACTGCATAATGGCGCTAGACAAACTGGAAACAATATAGCTTGACACAGCTTTGACTACAAGGACAGAAAGGGGCTACAACAGAATCCTCATGGGAAAATCTGGCATGAGGAACTAGTATAATCAAAGCAGCCATCAAAACCAATAAGAGAAGGATTAGCCTTGCTGGGTGCCTCGAGTGAGAAAGGACCGCAAAGCTTGCCAATGAAGAGAGAGTATTAAAGTCTTGAAGTATGGCAATTTGAGAAATCATGTCCAGCTGACACCCTAAGAAAAATATTGTTTGAAACAGGGTCAATTGGCTTTTTTCAAGTTGATAATAATCCCTAATTGATGACACAGGTGGAACAAGAAGTCCCTGGCCTGTACATGCAGATCCCTCATGGAAGTGTCAAGGAGCCAGTTGTCCAAGTAAGGAAATGCCAGGAACCCCTGCAGCCCAAGATGCACTGCAACCGGTGCCATACATTTAATGAATACCCTGGAGACTATGGCAAGATCATAGGATTTATCGCCAGAAGAGTCCTATGCAAAACCCTGGGACTTGCAAAAGCATAACGTTTTCCCCACTCTTTTGGTTCCCGGAAAAGCACCTTTGGAGGATGGAAAAACAAATGCCCATGGAAGAATGTGCTTTGCCCTCCTGTTAACTTCTAGCGAGTGTCTCCTGAACCATGGGTCCAAAGAGGGTGAACCCATGAAAAGGGGCATTCACAAAGGATGTCCTAAAGCTCTCTCTGCAAAGTCACAAACACATCCAGGCATGTCGGCAAATGGCAATGCCAGTGCCTGCAGCTCTCAAAGTGCCATCAGCTGCATTCGACAGCAAATGCATGGACACATCAGATATGGACTGGAGGGCAGTTAGCTGCAACTTCACAATCTTCTGTATGTTGGCAGGCAAGGTACCCAAGAGGAACTTGGAAAGCTTTTTGGTCAAGTCTCCCTGGCATAGTGGCAAACAAGCTAGATAATTTTGCATACATAAAAAGCAAACATTGCTGAAGCACAAGTCCACCTTCTAATTTGGTCCAACATCATTACCTCCCCACTGGGGGAGGGACAGAGGTGCTCTCTTCTGATAGCTCCTTTTTATTCTGGCTGCTACAACCACGATGGCATCTACAGATGGTCCCTTGCTCCAAAAAGGTCTATTCCCAGGCATTAAGAAAATTCTGTCAGGTCTCCACAGCATTGGCTCCAACACATCTGGTTCCTTCCACTCCCACTGAGAGACCAAATCAATGAGCACATCAGCAGAGAGAGGTTACCATCCAGGAAGCAGATAGACCAACCTCAAAAGCCTTGACAAATATCAACTCTTCCTGGATAGGAGCATTGATGGACCAACCCCAATGTTGCTTCATCAATTCTATGATGTCAATAAAGAAGACTACTTCCAAGAGGGATCCTACAGAATCCTCCCCTTCCTCAAAGTCGGTATCTTCTGTAAGGGACTTCTGAGAAGAATCCAGTTGTTTCCTTCTGCAAGAACACTTCCAATGTCTTCCCTGGTGGAAGGCTCCTGGTTGGCTTTGGGAACGTTTGGGGAACTTGAGCAGCAAATAATCAAGGCTCAAGGGAACTGGCTTTCCATGTATGACAGGATGATCAGAAAGAGGGACCTCAGAATCCAGAGAAGACAAGGATGGAGCAGAGTTTTTTTTTTGTCTTTTCGGCTTTTCCCGGTTAGGGGTCGCCACAGTGGAACACCAATCCGCTAATAATGGACAGTAGCTGTTTTTATGGTGCCGAGTTTTCCAGCCCAACATTCAGCGAAGGCAGGCCCATTCACGCATGTCTTTCGGAGGCCACTCGACTGCGGGGAGGACATGCAGACTCCACACAGAAGGCACTCCAGCCGAGAATTGAACAGGAGAACCTCTTGCTGCGAGGCAACAACGCTACTGCTGTACCACCACTGCTGTACCACTGCTGACGGAACAGAGTAAGAATGACAAATTTCCTCTCTAGACCTAGAGAGTACTCTTTCAAAAGCCTCGAACAGTGAAGTCAATACCGGAGCCAAGGAAGAAAGTACAGTTTTGTACCTACTATAAATGTAGATGTTCGAGTGTATACACTGCTGCAGTCATTACACTTGGGTTATCCTGCCGTCAGGCGGTCCCTCAGTCGGCCAGAGTTCCAAAGTCTTGGTCCGGCGTCGGCTGCTGTCGCTTCTTCCCTGACGTCAGTGCGCCAGGGGTATACAAGATGCAGCCGATGCCATATTCAGTTTTTCTTGCCCCAGATGTCAGATGCCCCCAAAAACGTAGGCAATGTAAATTGCTAATAAAACATACATAAGAAAAGCAATCAAAAACTTACAGTTACCAGCAAATACTCCCCATAGGTAGCAAAGGGTAGAAGGCCTAGGTAAGTACCAGCAAGGAAGAGGGGAAGGAGGGAGGGTAACCTAGACTGCAGTAGTGTATACACTCGAACATCTACATTTATGGTAGGTACAAAACTGTACTATGTTCATCGTGTTACACTGCTGCAGTCATTACACTTGGGTAGAATCCCAAAGCTGAGGTAGGGTGGCTGGTTCTATAAGGCATTATGGGTGGCTATAAGGCCCTCCAGCACTGCAGTGGCAAAGCCGGCTCTGGATTTAGAATAAAAAAAAAAGAGGCAGATGGTAATGCTTGGTGAAGGTATGTACAGAACTCCAAGTTGCTGCTTCCAAAATGTCCTTGGTATGTACTCCTCTGAGGTAGGCAGTTGAAGTGGCTGTTGCCCTGGTGGAATGAGACTTAATGCTGTTAGGTACAGCTTTCCCATGGTGTGTATAGCAGAAACGTATACAGTGCCCTATCCATTTTGAAATGGCTTTTCCCTGTGCTCCTGCAGCATATGCTACAAACAATTGCTCAGTTTTCCTGAAAGCTTTTGTTTTGTCCAAGTAGAAGCGTAATTGCCTGTGTATGTCCAAGGAATGCAGAAGTCTCTCCCCTTTATTCTATGGATTTGGATAAAAAGTTGGCAAGTGAATGGTTTGGTTTAGAGCCACACTTGATACCACCTTTGGCATAAAAGTAGGGTTTGTTCTTAAAGACACCCTGTCTTGGTGGAAAATGATGAAAGGTTCCACTGCCATTAGTGCCTGTAATTCTGCAACTCTTTGTGCTGATGTTATTGCCAGGAGCAGAGCAGTTTTCCAAGCGACATATTTTAAGTCTGCTGAGTTAGCTGGCTCAAAAGGAGGTAAAGCTAATTTTTCCAAGACGAAGTTGAGATCCCAAGTTGGAGTTTGTGCTCTACGGGGCAGTCTTATGTTTTTAGCCCCTCTGAGGTACTGTTTTAGCAAAGGATTAGAAAAAAATGGTGGGTCTGTGTTGTAATGAGCAGAGATGGCAGAGGCGTGGATCTTAATGGATGAAAAGGAGAGGCCTTTGTCCAGCATCTCAGTTAAGTATTGTAGTATCTGAGGAATATTTGGGACAAGAGGGTCAAGGCTGTGAGCCTGGTTCCAGGCACAGAATCTCTTCCATTTATCCGAATAGGCTTTCCTGGTGCTAGGCCTTCTGGCCTCCAGAATGACATCCATAACATTTGAGAGAGGCCTTGCTTGCTTGACTAAGGAATCTGCCATGCAGCCAGGTTTAAAGTCTTGAGCTGGCTGTGAAGTATCTGATTGTTTTGCCGAGTCAGAAGATGTGGGATTTGAGGCAAAATCCATGGTGGACCTTGTGCTAAGTTCTTTAAGACTGGGTACCAGTGCTGGCGTGGCCAGTCTGGGGCAATCAGGATCATCTTTGGCTTTTCTTGTCAGGCTTTTAGGAGTACCTTTGAAAGGAGAGGTAGTGGTGGGAAAGCACATACTTGTAGGTTTTTCCAGCTGAATGAGAGGGTATCAACTTTCCATGCTTGTGGGTGGTAAGTCCTTGTGCAGAATTTCTGTAGCTGGCAATTCATTGGGGATGCAAACAGATCTATGTCCGGGCTCCACCATTTTTGCGTTATCATTCTGAATATTTGTGGATGTAATTTCCACTCGTGCAGATCCATGATGTTTCTGCTTAAGTCGTCTGTCAGTGTTTTTTTCTCTCCTGGCAGGAATTGTGCTTGCAGATGAACTTGATAGGTTAGAGCTGTGCTCCACAAGGTCATGGCTTGTCTGCAGAGGAGATATGAATGAGTGCCCCCTTGCTTGTTTATGTACCACATAACTATGGTGTTCTGTCTTGTTCTGCGGGCCACTAATCCTGAATAAATTTTCCTGCCATGTGTGCCCCCCAGGCGTAATCCGAAATAAAGTAAGAACAAAAAAACATCTGTTGTCAGTGTTTGCCTGGCTGTGGGTTGAGTGAAAAGCTGTCCCTTGTTGAGGTGACAGGCTTGAGCCCACCATCGAAACTCCTGTTGAAGGCAAGGAATAAGTGGTACTGCTGTTTCCAAACTGTGACAGTGTTGAGACCAGACACTCTTTAGTTTAGGTACCATTGTAGTTTCCTCATATGCAGTCTGGCATATGGATTTAGTAGTATGCAAGATGCCATGTACCCCAAAGACTGCAGAATTTTTCTTGCAGGGAGTTGGGTTTTTTGTTGCCATCAACTGGAAATATTGAGTCAGTTGTCCTTGCTTGTCTGGCGTGAGATAAGCCATCTGGACCGTTGCATTTAAGCTGGCACCCAGGAATATTATCTCTTGTGAGGGCACTAGTTTTGACTTCTTTTCGTTTACTGTGTACCCTAGGCAAATTAGCAATCTTTTTACAAACACCAGATGCTTTAGAAGAATGTCTTTGCTCTCTGCTTGAATAAGGCAGTTGTCCAAGTATGGGTAAATTTGAATTCCTTTTTGTCTGCAAAATGCAATTACTGGTGCCAGGCATTTTGTAAAGACCCTGGGCGCAGTAGATAAGCCAAAGAGCAGTGCAGAGAATTGGTAATGCATTGAACCAGCTAGGAATCTGAGGTATCTTCTGCAATTTTGTCTGATAGGGACATGCAGGTATGCCTCCTTGAGGTCCAAAGTTATGAGCCAAGCTTTCTTGCCCAGCATGGGAAGAAGCTGCTGTAGTGTCAACATTTTGAATTTTGGAACATCCAGGTAAGTATTTAGAAAAGAAAGATCCACAATGGGCCTCCAGGCTTTGTCGTTTCTGGGAACCAGAAAGAGTCGAGTAAAATCCTTGTCCTTGCTCCTGTGTTGGTACCTTTTGAATAGCTCTCATGTCCATGAGTGCTGTAATTTGTCTGAGCCTCTGCCCATTGATTTGGTGGCAGATTTGGCATTCCTTTTAACCTTGACAGAGTGTGAAAGTGGAACCTGTAACCTTGAGATACAATATTGAGAACCCATTTGTCTTTGGTGATCATATGCCAATTGTGACAGAAAAGTCCCAGTTTTCCCCCCAAGGGAGCTGCCAAGAGAGAAGTGCTTGGTAGCTGTAGTGGGAAGTCATTGGGGCTGTTTTTTATAAGGTTGAGGCCCGTCTTCCCCTTCTTTCTGGGTTGAAGCACCCCATTGTCGAGGCCTGTAAGAACCTTGCGGTTGACCTCTGCCTCTTGGGACGTCTGTATCTGCCCCTTTGAGGTCTGTCTGAAACTGGAAAGGACCAATTTTTGTTGGCCAATTTCTGCTAAATCGAGGAGGCTGAACCTGTAAGAAATCCTTCACCATTTGCATAGATTTTGCCTTATCCTCCATTATCATTAATACCTCTTCTGCCTTAACTCCAAATAAAACATCTTGCTGCAAAGGTGCATCAAATAATTTTGCTTTAACATGATCTGGTAAAGTCTGCTCTTTTAACCAAGCATGTCTTCTAATGACAGACCCTGTAACTGCTGCGCTACAGGAGGCCTCTAATGAATCAAAACCACATTGCAAAGTATGTTTTCCCACTTGTTCAACTGCATGCAATAAATCCTGCATTTCCTTATAGTTAGGAAGATCTGAATTTGGAAGCATTTTTTGTTTCAACTGAGACATCAAAAATTGCTGATATTTAAGCATGTGAAACTGGCAACTTAACGCCCTCATTGCTACAGTTGCAGATGTGTATACTTTCTTCCCCCATCTGTCTAATGCTCTGGAATCTCTGTCAGAGGGAACTGGATTTTTTGGTGTAGAGGCCTTTACCCCTTTGGGACTCTGGGAAATAGTTTCAGGGTCAGCAACAGGGATTTTATAAAGAAATTTGTGAGAGTCAGGGACTGTGTAGTATCTGTCTGGCTTAACTGGAGCAGGAGATAAAGAATCAGGATTTAAACTGGATTCAGAATACACATCATCCACAATATCTAACACTGGTGGAATAGCAAGGGGTCTGTGTTGAGGTAATAAAAGAAAATCTCAGCCTTTTCTTGGATTCTGAATAATCCTGGCCCTCCCAATGGAAATGCTCCCTCATGGTATGTAAGGTTTCCCCAAAGGTGGAGAGGCTAAAGGAATTGATTCCTCAGCATCAGAATCCTCATAAGGGGGTAAAGAGTATCCTTGGTCTGAGGATGAATCTGAAGAGATGGACACCTGGTCGATGAGTCATAGTCTGCATCCTGTCTAGGCCTTTTATCAGGAGGAGGGTGGGACCCCCTGATCAGAGTAGTTGTCTTTGGCCATTTTGAGCATCTGTTTCTTAGGCATGGAGGCCTGTCCTAGTGAATGTTGTTTGTTTGTTTTTAAAGGGGTTTTAGACTTAGCAGAAGATTTAATGGTTAACAGAGTTGGTCTGAAAACACCCTCTGAAGCTGCGGGTTGATCAGCTGCTCCAGATTCCACTGAAGGGTTAGTCTCGGTAGGCCGTAAATCTGGTGTATCCGAAGGCCCAGCCATCTCCACGTGGGAGTCAGAGGCAGCCTGTGGTTCCAAAGAAGCGGTCATCAGGGGCTGCGAAGGCGCCTCGCTGAAAACCGGAGAACCGACGACTGGCCTAGAAGAGGCTTCGTCGTCAGTTTTGGGCCACTGATGCCTGACCTTGTCTTTGCGCTTTTTGTGCATCCTGGTCGTCAGTTGTTCCGATGGCATGGTGTAATTGAATTTTCTGCCAAAATAATGTCGGGCAAAATCAAACCGACGTTTAATAGTGCGCTTGTTAAACCTAGCACAAAACCGACAACCTGTGACGTCGTGGTCTGGGCCTAGGCATGGGATAAAATAAGAATGGAAATCCTTATGAGGTAATTTGCTTCCCACATAACTATTAATTTTTACTGACATCAGTCTGAGGCAATAAAAAGTTTCCCCAACGGGGTACTTAGCTTTGTAGAAGACTTTGGTTCTGGATTAGGAATGAAAATCTCAGGAGTCGTCCGACCGGCACTTGCGAACTGCTGTTGCTTCGGGCACCACGCGGCAAGAAAGACGGGAGAAAATGGCGTTGGCTGCATTTTATATACCCCTGGCGCACTGACGTCAGGGAAGAAGCGACAGCAACTGACGCCGGACCAAGACTTTGGAACTCTGGCCGACTGAGGGACCGCCTGACGGCAGGATAACCCAAGTGTAATGACTGCAGCAGTGTAACACGATGAACATCCCCCTGGGGTCAGAACAGCCTAAAAGAGGAACCTCCGAGAAACCAATACAACTCATCTAGGAGGCAAACACCAGAGCTGAACTGGTCAGAATTAAAGTCCTCAAGGCAAGGGATAGCTTCAACAACCATAGAGTATACCCTGATCGTGGGTCACCAGCTCCGACCTCTCAGCCCTAAGGTGCCTCAAGAAGTTACTGGCTCCAACAAGGATATTCTGCAAGGGAATACCCAGCTCCATAGCCGAAGGTCAGACCAAAGGAGGAGGAGACATTAGAACAGAAGGTGAACAGAGCTGTGGGGGGGGCTGGTTGGCTCCACAGAAAATCTCACAGGAAGAGGAGATCAGATCTGATAACCTTGGTACTTTTGGAGTCAGGCCCGAAGGATCAGAGGATCTTTTCTGAACTCTTTCTTTATCCTTATATGGTTTGCCTCAGATTCTCTCTCTCTTTTTTTTTCTTTCCCTTTTTTTTCCTTTTCTTTAGAAGAACTTGCCTTATCCCCAAGCTTCTTAGCAGAACAGGAAACAAAGGTAGACCCTACAGGAGTTGATTCTTCTGCTGTGGCAGGAAGAAGACTTTAAAAACTAATTTGCTTCCATCAATGAAAGCCCTAGCCCCAAAAGAGGCATTCAGCTTGCACTCTATATCCAAATGATCCACTACCAAGCTGTACACACATAATGAATGAGGTCATTGAGGAGAAGGATATTTTGCCAGCAAGTGGTGCACTTCTTGAATCCATTAGCTTTGTCACTTGTGGCCCACAATGACTAGCACACACCTGCACAACACTGAAACTGCAAGTAAATTAACACACAACACCAACAATACTAATAAAAGCAGACATAGAAAGAAAGAAAAAAGTTAGTCTTTGGCGATAAGTTAAAACAAAGCATTGAGCCCCTAGAGAGCCCCGGACCTAACAAGCAGCAAATGAGATTTGGGGTACTCTAGGGATGGCAGGGAATTACTGGTATTGAGGAGGAGCCTGAGCCCTAGATCCGAGAATCTAAAATATTGCAGACTGGATCCAATAAACCCTTATGTTGAGAGACATGGAAAATAAAACAAAGGACTGATTCAGCATACTCAAGCTGCAAGATTAAGCAGTTTGTAAAAACTTACCAACCAAAATTTTAGCAGCTGGGTTGTCAACTCCAATTGATTTTAAAATGGTGGCCCCATCATTTGTTACTGTCACAGAGCCATCTTTTCCACCACTCAAGAGGATCTTGTCCTAAACAGTTAAAATGACAATAAAAAATACAATAATTTGTTTATTAAAGTCTTTAAAACATCAACCATTAAAAATGCAGTATACATTATTACACAAATTAAAAACAAACGCAAACAGCAAAAATAAAAAGGGGAACCAAGGACAATCACACCAGTTTCTAAAAGACTGATCAGAATGTGAAAAGTAACTACCAGAGGATGTGGACATAGCATAGACTGAAGCAGTGGTAGGAATGCTAGTAATCAGGGTGTCTGTCAGATACAATGCAATTAACAGTGCAGATAGTAAGGTGGTACTGAAATTATTTGGTACATTCTAAAAGAGCTTTAAATGCAAACCTGCTGACAAGTGGAGAACATTTGGGCTCTAAGCACTGCCCTTAGTGTATAATATGCAGAATCAAAGTTCCCCAATGAAGTTTCAGCAAACTCCAAGATGTAACCACATGGCTGCTAACAGAAATGTATCCTACTGTCCCAGGAGATGAACACCTTTTTCCCCAAATTAGTTTCCAAAGATGTAGGTTAAGGAAAACATTCACAAAGTCAGTAAAGACAAAGATTTCTTAGACGTTACAGCAACTCCTGCCTTAAGAAAAACTGATCAGCACAATTTACTAACCTCAAATCAAGGCAAATGGGAATCTTGCTGCCCTTAGTCAACCATCTGCTTAAAATGGTTATAACCAGCCTACAATCCATGTGGAACTTCTTCAGCAAACTGAATTATTTAACTCATTAACCCCGACTACCGTCTCATGGTGCCTCTGTGCTCTGAGCAACCTATGAGACAGTAGTAATCGCATATTGTTACACCTGAGCACCTTCTCCCAGCTCTAGTAAATTTGCAGGCATATTTTAGCTCCACTCTTGAAAATTAAGTTGAAAAAGTAACTGGACTGTCAGTTACCCTGTCAACTTAATTTTCAGCGTGGAGTTTGGTGGTGTTCGTATCTGACTTTACTGAGAAAATCGGCTTGCAATGCACGCTCTATTTTCCTCTCAACAGCAAGCCGATTTAGTATGCTTTTGATCAAGGAACTGGTGGTAGCCAATGGGAGTCACCTCTTGCTTAACACCTCCACCCAACTCTGTTGTGTACAAATAAAAAAAAGAGGGCCCTACATGAAATTTTCACTTTCTTTTTCTGCATTTTGTGGAATTTACTACTGTATCCCTCTGTTTATCGAGCCGTTGTTGGGTTACGGTTTGGAAAGAAAAAGCTGCAACAGAGATGAATAAGAAGTTATGTACTCACCATAGCGTTCCATCCGAGTAGGTAAACTTCATTTGTCAGCAACCTATGGGTTATCGGATCCGAGCCGGCAGTTTCCAACAGCTAAGATCTGAGCTCCAAGCTCCTCCCCCTTACCCATAACTCCCTGCCATCCCTTCCTGACCTCAGATCGAGTTTGCCTAAAAGCAAGGCTTGCAATCATCACCTGTCTAGGGTAATTCGGGTCCAATCTACCATGAAGCAGGAATATCAAGAACATCCAAAGAGGACAGGGGGACGGAGTGAGGGACGGTTGCTGACAAATTAAGTTTACCTGCTCAGATGGAACGTTATGGTGAGTACATAACGTCTTAATCTGAAGTAGTTAACTTCATTTGTGCCTCAACCTATGGGACAGAGTCCCCAGCTACCTGAATCTTGGGAGGCCCTTAAGGAAGGATGTTCCAGAGCACTGCAGAGACAAAGGATGCTCTCCCTCTGGAAACCAGACCTAACTTATAGTGGTTTATAAAAGTGTGAGAAGAGGCCCACGTGGCAGCCGCAAATGTCATCCAACAAAACTCTAGCTCGAAAGGCAGCAGCGGTACAAACAGACAGAGTTGAATGGGCATGGCCTCCCTGAGGAGCAGGCCTGCCAGAACTCTCATAAGCCAAGAGAATACACTGAGAAATCCACCTGGATAGTGTGACTTTAGAAACCGCTTTCCCCACACTGGATTTAGCAAAGGACACAAACAGCTGATCTGAACGTCTGTAACTGGCTGTCCTGTGCAAATAAAATCTCAACTGTCTGTGTACATCCAAAGAGTGTAACTTGTATTCACCTTTATTTTGGTAATTGGGAAAGAAGACTGGCAAATTAATAGACTGGTTAATGTTAGCCTCGGAAGCAATTTTTGGAAGAAAAGAGGGATTGGTCCTGAGGAATACCCTATCCTTGTGGTAAGTCAAGTACGGAGGCTTGGCACAAAGGGCTTGAAGCTCCGAAACCCTTCTCGCCAAAGTAACAGCAACTAGAAAAGCCGTTTTCCAGGATAAGAATTTGAGATCTACCGAGGCAGCAGGCTCAAAGGGAGAAGTTGTTAAGGCCTGGAGTACCAGCGATAAGTCCCAAGGAGGGATCACATCCTTCTACGGAGGCCTTAGTAGGAAGGTGCCTTTTAAGAAGGCCTTACACAACCTGGATGAGGTCAAGGGGCCAAGATCACATCCAACGTGGTAATGAGCGATTGCCGCCAACTGTACTTTGACTGTGGAAGAGCTAGCACCTTTATTAAACAGTCCCGATAGAAATTCCAGCACAGCTGGTAAAGGAGCTCTGAAAGGATCCAGATTCTGATGTTCTGCCCAAATAGAAAAATGTTTCCATTTGCTACAATAAACTTTCCTAGTAGACGGCTTGTGAGCCATCACTAGAATCGCTTTGACCGGGGAAGAGATACCGGGAGTCCAAACTAACAGTGGAACTGGATCAACCAAGCTGTGAGCTTGAGGTTGTCCAGGTTCGGGGTTGGTAGACCCAAGGGGCGAGATATCAGATCCGGGGCAGGATCTAGAACCCAGGGAGGATTCACTAGATGAGACCACAGATAAGGGAACCATGCCTGACGAGACCAGAATGGGGCAATGAGGATTATCGTGCTCCCCAACCGTCTGGCTTTCTGCAGAAATTTCAGCATCAGGGGAAGAGGTGGGTAAGCATAAAGTAGACTGGGAGGCCAAGCATGCACCAGAGCGTCTCTTGATCATTCCCCAGGTGGGGGAATTAGAGCGAAGTAGGTGTTGCATTTCGTGTTTGAAGAAGAAGCGAAAAGATCGTAACAAGGTTGACCCCATTTGGAGAAGATCTGCTTCGCTACTTTGGGATCCAGAGACCACTCGTACGGCGAGAGGATGGTGCGACTCAATTTGCCCGCTAGGATGGACTGGCCTGGAATGTGCATTGCTACGAGAAAGCGGTTGGTGTAAATCGCCCATTCCCAAACTCTCATGGCCTCTCGACAAAGTGGCTAGGACCTGGTTTCCCCTTGTTTGTTGATATACCAAACGACAGACATGCTGTCCGTTTGGATCGTAATAGTCCCGAAGGGAAGAAGGCTCTGAAGTGCTTGCAACGCTAACAGCACCGCCCTCATCTCCAGGACATTGATATGCAGTGAGGTCTCAGTCTGGTTCCACGTGCCTTGGACAATCCTGCCGCAACAATGCCCCCCCCACCAGAGGCGAGAAGCGTCCGTGGTCACCGTGGCTAGGGGAGGGGACATAGAGAAGGGGTACCCCTTTTGGAGGTCCGGAGACTGGAGCCACCATAAGAGGGCGCTCCTGCAAACCCTGCTGAGAGGGACAGGATGGCTCAGGGGATAATGCAGGAAGGACCATTGGACTTGGAGGGTCCACTGCAGAATTCTCATATTTAGGCGCGCCATGGGAAGGAGATTGATGGTAGCTGCCATCGAGCCTAGGGCCCTCAGGACCAGTTCCGCCGGAAGGGTCGGACAATGAAGAATGGCCTGCACATGGAGTCTTAGGGATTGCATCCGGTCCGGAGTTAAGAAGGCTAAGGGCTGGTTAGTGTCCAACCTGGCTCCGATAAAATCTATGACCAGAGTCGGGAGTAGGGAGGATTTTCCAGCGTGGATCGTGATTCCCAGCCGGGGAGCTAGGTGAAGAAAGAAATTCCTGGCTGTGCAGAGTAGATGCATTTTGGGGGCGGTCAGGAGCCAGTCGTCTAGGTATGGAAAGACCTGAATTCCCTGGAGTCTCAGGTGGGCCGCTACCACTGCTAACACCTTGGTGAACACCCTGGGGGCCGTGGTGAGACCAAAGGGGAGGACGCTGAATTGGTAATGGCTGGCTCCTAGCCTGAAGCGGAGAAACCTCCTGGATCGTCTGTCCATTAAGATGTGGTAGTACGCATCCTTGAGGTCTATGGAGCACATCCAGTCGTTCTCCTGCAAGAGGGGGAGAATGGATTGAAGTGTGACCATCCAGAACTTTTCTTTGGCTATTGCCAGGTTCAAGAGGGATAAATCGAGGATTGGTCTTAAGTCCCCCATCTTTTTTGGCACCAAAAACAACCTGGAGTAAAAGACCGATCCGTACTGGTCTGGGGGGACGTGCTGGATCGCTCCTTTTTCTAGCAGATGCCAAATTTCTGCGGCTGCGGCCTCCCTTTGATCGGGTGGGACATCGGGGAGGCACCTGGGTCTGAGAGAGGGATGGAGAAACGGAATCTCGTAGCCTCTGGATATGATCCGAAGCACCCAGCGGTCTGTCGTGATGGACTCCCAAGTTGCTAGGTGCTTCGAGAAACGCCCCCCGACTGCCAACAGATTGGAGCAGTCGGGTAACCCCTCAGGGTTGCTGCGTGGGCCGATCAGAGAAAGGTTCTCTGGACCCAAAGTTCTTCGGGCCCCCTCTGCCTCTAGGGTGGCATCCACCCTGTCCTCCTCTGCCTCTGAAGAATGGGGAGTCTGGAGCAAAACGGGATTGCTGAGACTTTCGGAACCACATCTTCTTCTGTCCCTTTTGGTTCTTAGAGAAGGACCTCTGGGGAGCAGAGAAGTGGACTCCGACGGCAGACAACGTCTTCCCGTCTTTCTTGCTCTGGACCAAGGTGTCGCGTACGCTCTTGCCAAAGAGGGCAGAATCAAACGGGGCATTAGCAAAGGACGCCTTGAAAGGTTCCGCGAAATCACAGTGGCGGAGCCAGGCCTGTCGCCTTAGTAGGACGCCCGCTCCGCTAGCTCTAGCAGCTCCTTCTATAGCATGGGACAGTAGCCGCATAGAGGTATTGGAAATCGACCTGAGATTGGCCATTCGGGTAGAGTACACCTGTTTGTCCTCTGCCGACATGGACTCTGGGGGCGACCCGGCGTATTCTTTAATAAGATCCCGCTGGAGCCGTATGACGTATGCCATGTAGTTCAGCGACCGTATGGAGAAGGTGGCTGAAGCAAACATCCGCTTCCCCAAACGGTCCATCGCCCGAGACTCCTTGTCAGGGGGATGGACCGAGGGACTCTCTTGGGCCAGTTCCCTTTTGGTGGCCGCTGCCAACAACATGGCATCTACAGGGGTTCCCTTGCTCCAATGAGACCTGTCTGAAGGGGGGGCTGAGAATTCTGTCGGGCCTCTTAGGGACGGGCTCCACAGTGTCCGGCTCCTTCCATGCCCTGGTAGTGATCAAATCTACCAGGGGATCGGCCGGAGGGGACATCCAAGAGGTAGACGGGCCTGCTTCAAACGCCTCCAGGAACACGGACTAGTCCGAGGTAGGCTTTGGGGCAGACCACCCCCCCCGATCCTGAGCATCTCCATGATGTCTCCAAATGAGACGTCTTTGGGGGGGTGATCTTGGGGAACCTTCCCCCTCCTCAAAATCCGTGTGCTCTGTTAAAGACTCAGGGGAGTCCAAGTGCCTCCTTTTGCACTTGCGTTTGTGAGGAACCTCCTCGGGGGGGCTGTGCGAGGAGGCCTCACCAACCACATCCTGTTCCAACAAGGGAACGATCTGAGACGTCTGAGCAGGCTGTCCCTGGGGCCGGGTGATGGAAGTCGGACCCGTTTGCGAGGGAGTGCAGGGTGGAGCGGTAGCTAAGGCCGGGGACCTGGAATCCCTCGACAGAACCCTCTCCACCACGTCAAATGCCGAAGGAGAGCCACTCTCTCTAGGATCCGAGAGCAGACCCTCTCTCATATCAGACGAGCAGATCGGGGCCAGAGCCGATGCGATCGGATCCGAAGGGCCAGTACGCTCCGACCTACCTGGAGCTGAAGGCATACTGACCACCTCGGATCCGAAGCTAAACTCTCGGCCCCGAGAGCCTGGATCCGAAGAAAAGGGACCAGACAGGCTCGAGGGCGCTGTCGGCGCCAAAGTACCCGACTCCATCAGCGCCGACATTCCCCCGGCACCGACGCTACTCTGCTCCGTAGACCCCAAACCCGGAAAGTGGGTCGAGGAAGGAGCAATCGGGACAAAAAAGGGGTCGACCTCCCCCCCAAAGTGGGGGGGGGGTAGCAGCACTCCCATCTGCAGCTGGGCCTGGAGGAACCTTATCATCCGGTCCAAGTCTGCATCTGTTAAGCTTCTGGTGGATCTGGAAGAGGCCACCGAGGCGGGACGGTAGTGCCGCCTTGATGACCTCGGAGACCGGGCCTCATCCTCCTCTGGCCCCGGCGAAAAGCTGGGGGAACGGAGCCGGGAAGGAGAAGGTCCGGACATCCCAGGGGGAGAAGCTCGCTTGGGTGGCGGGGCCGAAGCAGAGGCCTCGGCCCGCCGCTTGTGTTTTTCTCGGCACTTCTCCCTCCTGACTTCCCTATCCTCCTGGCCCAAGGTGGGAGGTAGAGTCTCGGCCAGAGGAAGGAAAGCATCCGTCGGCGCTGCCGCAGCTGAGGCAGGAGCCATGGAGGGACCAAAGGACGGAGCAGAGTCCGGGGAGCAGGAGACCCGCCAGAATCAGCTTCGACCTCCAGTCCCCGATAGCCCTGGGGTTGAACGCTGCACAAATAGATAGCCCTGGGGTTGAACGCTGCACAAATAGAGCAGCCAGAAGACAGGTGTTCAACCCCAAGGCATATCACGCACAGAGTGTGGCCATCAGCCGGGGAAAGCTTATGGCCACACTCGGTACATTTGGAAAAGATAGTTTTGGCGGCCTCAGACATCCCAACTAAAAACACACACGCTAGGCCCCAAAACCACACACACACCTTAATGCTGATGAGAAATGGGGGAGGAAAGGCCAACAATTACACTAAAACTAAGGATAGGTAACAACACAAACTCACTCAAAAAAATTAACTAATTTACAAAGAAAAATATTTCTCACAGAAATATCAACTCACGAAGGCCTGGAAGCTCGAGATCAAGCTGCTGGTAGTAACCGCAGCAAACTAGATCTGGGGTCAGGAAGGGATGGCAGGGAGTTATGGGTAAGGGGGAGGAGCTTGGAGCTCAGATCTTAGCTGTTGGAAACTGCCGGCTCGGATCCAATGTGGATCCGATAACCAATAGGTTGATGCACAAATGAAGTTAACTACTTCAGATTTTGTGTTTTCACCTCCAAGTCTGCCTACTTCCTCAGTAAGGTAAGATAGTCTCATTCCATAACTTTGGTCCGTTTTTTTTTTTTAAATAAAGTTCTCCGGTGACTTTCTGGCAAAGACTGAAGTAAGAAAATAAAGTCAGTTACTCCCGTGACAGACTTTGTATCCTTTCCAGCTGCTAAGCAAAACCTGTTATACCTTCAAACTTTGTAAGAGCAGTATTTAAAAATGATCCCTAGTTTTGTCCAGCTTTCCTGCTCTAAAAGGTTGCGAGGTGTGATTCAAAAAGAAAATAAGCAATCCGGTCATTAATTATATATTGTGTCCCTCCCTGCGTTCATGATGGTTTACTTCAAGTACTCCCGTTTTTCTTACAGATGACGGAATTTGAGAGATAGGTGGGGATATTCCATGCTTTACTTTTACGGATTAAGTTCGGAGGTATGATTATACTTCCATACTTATCCGTGGGGGGAAATGTAAGTTTTGTGGTCTTGTACATAGCATGAGTTGTCTTGTACATCCTGATTTGGGTACTAGGTTTAGGGCGAGTTGGCACAGCAATGATCTTGTTAGTGCATGGTTAAACAATGCTATTGCTTATATTGTGGATTTCTTTGGGTTTTTTTTGTTTTTTTTTTTTGCAATGTTTGGAGTTGATTGGACCTAGATACCAGATAATGCGTGATATAGGTATTGAATAAAACAGTGTGAAGAAGCAACTGCTTTTATTGCAAACATGCTTACCATTTGGAACTGGACACCAGTGCTTACCGGACTGTAGTGTGAGGGGAAGAGGTAGGCCCATTCCTGGTTATGTGCCTGTATGGGTGCAACCATAAGTATGTTGACTTGCTAATGTGCTTACCGTTTTCAGTCAATTAAAGTTTTTATTTGTTGCAGCTGCTGTGTATAAGTAATACACCTTCAGGCGAGGTGGTTTGTGAGTGAGTAAATTGTCAGTGAGCTATATGTTTAGCACTTGTGAACATGAGAAGACTCCAATGACCCTTCTCACATGCTGTATAACCGACACTATTCAGTGCTTCTAGCGCGTTTGTAAAAAATAAATAAATAAATAAAAGTAAAGTAAAATAAAATGAAGAAGTGCATGTCAGGTTGGACTTTAACAGTGGGTCACTAACTCAGTGAATTAAAATGACTTGCATTTAAACAGAGCAGCATAGTTTCACTTTATAGGACTGTAGTTGATAATAGATCATTTATGTGTATTTAACATTTTGCTGAAGAACCTGTATTTGTATACCAGTTTGATTTGTTTCTTAATTTGCAAGGTAGCTTGCTTTAAAAATGCCAGCTATGAAAAATTATCTTTGCAACTGAAGTTACATGTTGTACTTGCTCGTACAAGTTACATGTTGTACTTGCTCGTGCAAGTAAGACAACAAAATAGAAGTTATGTTCTTACCATAACGTTCCATGTTAGTTGTCTTCTTCTCGCCTTCTTCTTGCTGGATGGGTTCGGAGCCGAACTCGGCTCCGACTCGGCCACTCTAAAAGCTCGAGAGTTGGTTCCACCGGCTCGAGGCTCCCCTTATATCCCACAATGCTAGGCGAGAGTTACCTCAGATCTCGTTTGTAAGCTAACCCCAGCTTATAAAAGTAACAGACTAACTGTAAAAAAGAGTCCACCTCTAACAACAGGAAGAAAGAAGGGTGACCTACATCCTGAACCAGGAAATATGCATAATAGCATATGTCTAAGAAAGAGGTGGTAGAAAGAGAGGTCACAATCACAACTCCTCTAGGTCTGTCCAGGCCAGGGGAAGGAGGGTGGGGCCTTAAGAAGAAGGCGAGAAGAAGACAACTAACATGGAGCGTTATGGTAAGAACATAACTTCTATATGTTAAGTTGTCTATCTCTTCATTCTTGCTGGATGGGACAGCGTCCTAGCACCTTGTCCCGGGTGGCCTAACGGAACAGACTCCTGAGAACAGTGGAACCAAAGTTAGCTCTATGCCTAGAAGCTAAATCCAACTTATAATGAGAAATGAAAGTGTGAGGAGTAGCCCAAGTAGCCGCTGCACAAATGGTGTCAATAGGCAGTCTGTCTTGGAAAGCTAAAGAAGTAGCCAAAGCTCTGGTGGAATGAGCCTTAGGTTTATCAGGCAGCTTTTGATGTCTAATCTCATATACAAGGGAAATCAATGATGTTAGCCATCTGGATAATGATACCTTTGAAACTGAAAGCCCCTTTCTGCTCTCCATAGGAGACAAACAGCTGATCAGATTTTCTGAACTGTTTAGTTCTATCCAAGTAGTACCTCAATTGACGGTGAACATCCAGGCAGTGTAATTTTTGTTCAGACCTATTGGAGTATTCTGGAAAAAGACTGGTAGGTCAATGGATCGATTCTGATTTGATATCGCGACCGCTTTAGGCAAAAAGGACTGGTTAGTTCGTAAGGATACTCTGTCCTTATGAAACAAAAGATAAGGAGGGCGACAGCTGAGTGCTTGAAGCTCTGAAACTCTTCTAGCTGATGTAATAGCTACCAGAAAAGAGTTTTCATGATAACAATTTTAAAGAACAGGAAGCTGCAGGTTCGAAAGCGGGAAGAATCAAAGAAGCAAGAACTAAATTTAGGTCCCAAGGAGAAGGAGGATTTCTTATAGGAGGTCTGAGAAGAAAAACTCCTTTCAAAAAGGCTTTGCAGAGTTTGTGGGACATTAGGGCAGATTCAGAAATACCCACATGAAAGTTAGAAATAGCTGCCAATTGAACTTTAAGTGTAGAGGGAGATGAACCTGCATGGAAGAGTTCAGCTAGAAAATCAAGGACTAGTTGGATGGAAGCGGTGAAAGGATCTATGTCCTTTCCTTGTGCCCAATATGAGAAGCGTTTCCACTTACTCAAATAAATCTTTCAGTGGAAGATTTATGGGAAGCTATCAATATATCTCTAACAGAGTGAGATAATTGAGGAAGCCTGGCTAAGGTTGGAACTGGAGGAACCAAGCAGTGAGGTTCAGAGAGGGAGGGGCGATGAAACTGACCCGACTGATGGATCAAAAGATCTGGAACTAGGTCCAGATTCCACGGTCGCTCAAGAGAAAGCGATGTAGAAAGGGAACCACACTTCGAGGCCAGTAAGGAGCAATGAGGATCAATGAGGCCTTCTGAGCGATAGCTTTCTGTATTACTTGAGAGATCAGTGGGAAAGGAGGAAATGCATACAGAAGTCCCGGGGCCAAACTTGGACTAGAGCGTCTCTGCTGGGTTGGCCTGGTAAAGGGAATAGAGTGAAATATTCTCTGCACTTGCTGTTTTGGGGAGTAGCAAAAGATCGCAGCAAGGCTGACCCCACTTGAGAAAAATTTCTCTCACTACAGAGTCTTTCAGAGACCACTCGTGAGGCATGAGAATAGCTCTGCTCAACTTGTCCATAATATGATTGGACTTCCCGAGGATGTCGTTGCTATCAGAAAGCGCTGAGAAGAAATCGCCCATTGCCACAGTCTGAGTGCTTCTCGACACAGGGGGTATGATCTGGTTCCGCCTTGTTTGTTGATGTACCACACTACAGACATATTGTCTGTCTGGATTGCAATTGTTCCCAAGGGAAGAGAGTCTTGAAGGGCTTGCAACGCTAAAGCACTGCTCTCATCTCCAGAACATTTATGTGCAAGTGGCATTCGTTTGGTTGCCATGTGCCCTGGACTGTCCTGCCCTGATAATGCCCCCACCCGATCAGGGAGGCATCCGTTGTCAGTGTAGCAACCGGAGGAGGTGGAACAAAGGGTCTTCCGACAGGAGATGGGGAAGACATCCACCACATGAGATGCTTTTGCACGCTTGCGTGATCACAATGGTGTGAGACATTGGAAGTTCCTGGTATGACCATTGAGTAAAAGCATCCACTGAAGGATCCGCATGTGGTATCTGGCTAATGGAAGGAGAGGTATGGCCGCTGCCATAATTCCCAACACCTTTAGAACTAACCTGGCTTTGATTCTGTTGTTGTTGAGAAGAGTGATACCAATTTGTGAATGTCTGATATCCTCTGATCTGTTAGCCTTGCAGACATGTTTATCGTATCTAGATTTAGCCTATGTAGGTAATAGTACGACAAGGCGACAAAACAGACTTTTCGCAATTTATTGAAATACCCAGCTTTTGACAAAGCGAAAAGTGTAATCTCTGGCCATTAGAAGGAGATGCTTGGTGGGAGCTGTGAGGAGCCAGTCGTCCAAATATGGAAACACCTGGAATCCTTGTCGTCTCAGGTGAGAAGCTACCACTGCCATGCATTTGGTAAACACCGGGGCAGTGGTGAGACCAAAGGGCAGGGCCCTGAACTGAAAATGACTGGTTCCCAGCCTGAGCGGAGGAATCTTCTGGAGCGTCTGATCATCTTTATGTGATAGTAGCCGTCCCGAAGGTGTATAGAGCACATCCAGTTTCCTTTGACCAAAGGGAAGGATGGATTGCAGCGTGACCATCCGAAATCTTGTTTTCTTGACTGATTTTTGT
>NC_056745.1:508639715-508893109 GCF_019279795.1 Protopterus annectens
TTGGTCCTTTTACATAGCCTGCACTAATTCTACTGATATTTCTGGGACTTCAAACCACCAGAGTACTGCCCAGATCAGCTTTCTTGGGACCTTGTCATGTGTAGAAAAGCAGAAGACAATCTGGTGAGGAAGATTTAGGACAGACAGGAAGAAGGTAAGAGGAAGCGAGGATGGCCAGCAAAGAGGTGGGTGGATTGTGTGAAAGAAGATCTGCGACAGTCAGGAATGAGTGTTAAAGAAGGCAGGAGTGTGGCACTGAATCGAGAGAGTTGGCGACAGTTAACATGATACCCCACCCCATGTAGAAAAATGGGGAAAGGGGGGGCTGATAATGATGATGTTCCTTCTAGTTTCTGTGGTAGAGCAGAAAACCTCAGATTTCCTGTACATGCTGTTCTCTAATTCTACCATTTTCTGAGACATCTGTTCTTGAGCAATCTAATAGTCAACCAGGTTTTTCTTCATTTCAACATCTGATTTTTTTGCACTTTTATCAGCTTATTTGAATATATTTTCAAAGCTTCTTCCATTATTCCACCCTTCTGTTAGTTGAGTTGATAGATTCCCTCCATGTTTAGTTTATTTTAATTAGCACTGACCACTTTTGACTTATTTTTTCCTTTAGATTACTGGAAGCCATGTCTTGCACCAAAGCTGGAGACTATACTGCTTTTTGCTGAGGAGCTGCAGCATTATTCCCAGTCAGTGTTTTCTCTTCACCCTTTCTAGTTGATTCTCATTCAGGCTTTCTTAATTTCTTCTTTGGTGGCATGCAAGCAGTGTACTTAGTAGCCAGTAACTAGATTTACTAAAATTGTCAGAGTTCCTGGCCCTTATCATTCAGTTCCTTTTTTCACACTTGAAGAGCTGAGGTTAAGCTGTTGATTGGTGTGTTGCCATCTTGGGAAAGTCCCAGCCATTAACATTTTCAAGCACCTTTCTCCTAGACCCAGCACCATGTGGAAGATCCTATACACAGTATCAAATGGAAGACAGAAAAAAGCTGAAGTCAGTTTCCTCGTCTGCTTTTTTTAATAGTTGAGTACAAAAGTAACTCAGAAGCTTCAAAGTTATTTATTGTTTATCCTAAGCAAGGCCTGAGCTCAAAAATCTAACTCATTCAGAGTTTTTTGCTTGAAGGTGTTTGCATGGGTGTTTTTATACCCTAAGAAGACTTCAGATAATTCTTCCTTGGGTACAGGTGTGATGAAGAATAGAAAGATAATTGGGAACATGTTTTTTTGAAAATATAACCAGTTTACAGGTTTTAAAAACTCCTTACAGAGTATTCTGTTAGAAGTGTTGGGAGAACAAATGGTTGTAACTAAGAAAATTATTTTTTTAGAGCTGGGATATAGGATCTGAATTGCCTAGACACAGAAAGACCTTACAAAGTTTAATGTTATTGCTGGTGAAAAAAAAGCAATTACTACAAAACAGAAATCAAAATCTAAAGCAGCTGTATCTGAAGTACTGAACATTGTAAATTAAATAAGAGAACTGGATGTGGGGTCTTTAGAAAATGGGAAGGAGCAAATTGCACAAAAATAACTGGAATTTGTGAGAACAAAACATGTTCAAGAAGAGTGAGGTTTAAGGGAAGGCAGGAAATGAGCAATTCATGCAGTGCTGGAGGGAATGACAGTTGTTAAAAAGAAAAAAATATACAAAATGTATAATGCATGAAAACTGTTACTATAGTTTGTTTAATTTTCTATCAATGTACAAGTACCTATGTCACTGTTTAAAAGTGAGAATTTAATAACGGCGTTTTAAAAAAATTTTACTCCTTCACATAACACATTTCAAATGAAAGCCAGCTTTCTTTTCACAGGCATAGTAGTGTCCCTGGTAAGGGACAGAGAACACAATTCAGGGTGCAGTAAAGCAGTAGGTATATACAAGCAGACTGCTTGGGTTCAGGTGGAAGCTTGTGTATACCGCAGTGATCTCAGCACATGTTGGCCATAAGAAGGTGAGAGAGTTAAATGGTCAGTCTATTTAAATCTACTCCAATGACAGGACATTGTTGCATTTAAATATCTACATCTTTGTGCTGCTGAAATATTGTGGTCACAGTGGTGCAGTCAGATATGGTTAGAAGCCAAACAAGAACTTAAAGAAAGGAATACAGATATACAAAATGTTATTTTTATCAGGTTGCAAGATGTGCTCAGATTTTTCTTTCTTTACCGTGCCAGTTGAAGAGGTATCATTTATTTCTATCTCTTTGCTAGAAATGGAACTAAAAGCATTTTTCTGTTTAAAAATGTTATCAGAGAAAAATCTAAGTATATGGTGGATCAAAGCAGAATAGCTATAAACTTCATTTCAGTTCTCAAACCGTTAAAATGATACAGCCAAAGAGTGAATTAATCAGAATTAAATAGTAAAATGTGTTTTAAAATATGTTCTTTTCTGCACACGAAAGTAAATAAACATACACTGGTCTCTGATATGAATCAACCTTCCATCAAACGATATTCAGAACACCCTCTAATAACATAAGTAAAAAAAGTGAAGTGACAAACACAAGCTTGTGCAAAATGCATCTTTTTTTCATTCAATTTCACTATAAAAATATCAATAATGAAGTCCAAAATGAGGTTAACATTATGAGTGCTTTACCTTTCTGAACCAGTAAAATAAATTACTACCAGAAAAACATTTATTTTACACAACTGTACATTTATATAAATGAAAATAAACCATATTGACACAATCCCAGTTGCAAATATTTTACATCACAAAACATATTGCCATAAGCTCTCATTGCAAACATTATACACCACTTACAGTCTACCCAATCATTGTCAGTCAAACATTACATAGCTCATTCAAGTCCTGCCTTCTTTTAAACCTCATTCCTCCCCTGTATGTATTGTTCCCACAATTCCCATTTTTCCTATATAATTTGCTCCTACCCTTTTCTAAAATATCCCAATTCCAGTTATTTTATCTCTGTTACTATACTCACTATTTCTAGTACAGTTGATTTATACTTTGATTTCCATTTTCTAGTAATTGCTTCTTTGGCAGCCACCATAATTAGACTCAGCAATGCCTTACTACATCTAGGCAATTCCAATTCTGTACCATAGCTCAGAAAAATCATTTCCCTATTAACATGAATTTGCTCACCCAGCATCTCTGACAGAGTAGCCTGCAGGGAATCTTTAACATCTGCCAACTCATTACAGTCACAGAAAATATGTTCCCAATTATCTCTTTCTTCCCCATTACACCTCCAACATTTGCTGCCTACCTGAGGAATAATTTTCTGGAGTCTATTTGGGGTAGCTATGTAAACATTTCCAAGCAAAAATCCTAACTCTCCTAGACTTTGTTGCATATTTGAGAGACATATATCCACACATTGTTTCTTTGTAAATTGCTTATCCAGTCTCTCTTCCCAATCCTAACCACCTCTGATTGAGTCTTATAGTTATCATGCAATATTTTATATGCTCTACTAATTATTCATTTTTTAACATCAGTTTCTGTTCTAGACGCTACTAAAAACTCTACCAATGCTGGCCTTTCATTTAGGACCTCTATTTCTTTCTCTTTGTCTATAATCTGATGTCAATCCTTGATAGGGAATGCAATATCTAGCCTGCAGTCCAAATAAATTCTTGGCAAATTCCCATTCTATTACCTTTGCCTCTCTCGCTCTTTGCTCCCAAAACATTGGTTTATTTGCCAGTTTTCTTCAATAAATTCCAGCCCCTTCTTGCTATTGTCTGCATCCATAATTGCAGTCACCCCTATTGTTGTGGTCTTATTCATGAACCAAGCAATAAAAGAAGCACCAACCCAGTGGAATACCTTCTGATATTATTGGTCAAGGGCTGATTACTTTTTATGGTGGCCAAAATGGCAAACTGTGCTAGCCACATAGGTGGTATCTGTATCTTTAAAAGTAACCACTCTGCTAGAGGCAAGAGTGATAAAACTGTACTATATTCCTCTGCAAACCAAACAGACACAGAACTGCAAGTTACAGTGAGCTTCCAGTATATACAGAATATGCTGTTAGCCATTATCAGTTTCTGTGAAGATCAGAAGATAAAAGGACAGATATGGTGAGATCTCAAACATCCTTATATGGAGAAAATGAAGACTTACTCTGAGAAAAACATTGACCATGAGAAAGAGCAGACATGGTTCTTTACACATCAGTGGCTGCAGCTTGGATATTTGGTGAGTATAGGTGATGGCTCCGGGACCTACTTTTTGAATACAATGAAACATGTTGCTCAAAGGGCATAATAGTAGCATACTGATCATGATGTTCAGACCTTATGGTGAATGTGGGGTCTTGTTCTTCACAAGAGATCTGAAAATCATTGCCTTTTAAAATGATATCAAATTACAGTTCAGAAGATCTGAAACATGAACCATGTAAAAGGAGGCTCAAATAAAACAGGTGTGTTAATTAACATAGACACATCAGCAAACTGGCAAACTCACCTAACATTTAGTATACCATTTCAGCTAAAAGCTTGATCCACATACATTTGAATCCTTACCTTGACTGTCTTGTGTATACCTAACATTCAGTATACCATTTCAGCTAAAAGCTTGATCCACATATATCTGAATCCTTATCTTGACTGTCTTGTGTATATACATATATATATATATATATATATATATATATATATATATATATATATATATTGTAAATTAATTCAGTGGATACTGAAAGAATTACTAAGACTGTAATATATGGGAATTAACTGGAAACAACTGAAATGAGACCGGAATGAATGTCTTTATCTGTTAATTTCCTAAACTTGTGCTGAACAGGTACCAGTCTCTCCTTTATTGGCCAAGTCTTTTTGTACTTTTTAGAATAAATTCTGCATGCTCTATAATTTGGTTAAAATGCTTTATTAGATGTTAACAATATCAGAATGCTGTCTCCAGTAACAGTGCTGAGAAACAATAACCATCTGCAGAAGTTCTGGAATGCTGGATAACAGTAACAGTGCTGATAAATATAATAGTGCTGATAAATATATCCAAAGTTTTTGCACATATATTCTGATTCTCCTGAATAATATCAACTGAAACAGTCTTCTCCTCCTGAATAGTATGGCTATTTGACCTGACTTCTGTACTCAGGCTTGAGTGCCTATACTGCAAAGACCTTTTGCATACAAGTCCAAAAGCTAACTTAACTGACTCAACTAACCATGCCTGAAATATTTCCTAATAATACCAAAACCCTGTAATGTTCTACATGCCTCTTTAGCCTTGGTTTTCAGGCCATGTCTTGCATGTATTTCACAGTGCCTAACTATCTTTTCTTTATCTAGCATTCTATTGTAAGTACATATATCATTCCCTTGAGAAAGGAACATTTTGCAGCTTTCCTTTGAGAACTGTCATTTCTGTACATCTCATGTATAGCCAGCAAGATTATCTTTTTTCTTCTACTTAGCTCTATTTTCCTGAAACTGCGTGCATAAATGAAAACACAAATCTGACTCTGTACTTACAGGCCTATTCTAACGATTCCCCCTGAGGTCCCTGATGAAAGTTTTACATGGACCTTCTTTTGTAGTTACTTTATATTTGTATTACTAACTACTGTAATCTGATTTGAATGCACTGACTTTATGCTATCTCACAATCTGCAGATGTGTCCTGATAGTGATGTCCTTTATGGTCTCAAAGATACAAGTAGCTAATACCTCCAGCAACTTGGCTAATTTATGTAATTCCCAAAGAGCTTTAACAGCTCCATATGCAGGATATATATCTCTCGAGTGATTGCCCCATTACTTAGATTCACAGTCTTTAGAGTCTTTAAGTCTAAGTTGTGATGCATGTGTGATATATCTGAAACCTGAACATTATTTTGAAAATCAGTGTTTTTTAATTTTGTGGTTTCTAAAACTGAGTAGGCCAGGTAATTTTTTCAACTCTGCTGTTCCAGAAACAGCATGAAGAAAATGCCATACAGATCCTCAACTTGTTTCTGTGAGTCTTCAGTGCTGTAATAGATGTTTGCCTTTTAAATTTGTGTCTTAAATATCCTATAAATATGTATGCACTACAATAGCTTACTAAAACCTACGTTTTCTATATTTCAGATCTATATCTTTGCATACTTTGTCAGTGTCCTTTTAACTTTCTGTTTAACATACAATAATTATGTAAAGTGCACTGTAATCTGTAAATTCATTAGCAAATTAAGCCTGTCCTGTTATGCCTTGAGTATATTGAATAACTACAACTTATTATTTAGATAATAAGCCTGTTTCAGATAATTCTGTCACTTTACCCTTAAAACTAATAACTGAATAATGTGATGTGTGATGTAGCTGCATGGTGTAACTGAGTATGAATGTTGTGTTCTGAAATCTGACTGAAATGCACTATACTGAACTCATAACTGAGTATGAATATCATATTCTAAAACTTGACTGAAATGTAGTCTACTGAAAACACATCGTGTATGAATGTCATATTCTGAATCTGTTTTTTATCTTTAGACATGCTATGTTTCTTTTTTTTAAACACCTTTATTGAATTATCATTTGTGACACAGGCAAATTTACATTTATACAAAAGTATAAAGGTAAGGTGTAAGGTTAAGGCTGAGGGAAGGGGCAGCATTAGGATTAGTTGTTAGCACCCATTACTAAAGAGGGTGGGGGGGGTCCGCATTTACACTTCCTAAGGGCTTTACTCTCCATGACAAAAAATATCATTTAAATAAGAAAGCAAACAAAGGTTGCACTCACGGATAGAAAACTGACAAACAACAAATACCAAACTGCCAGAAATACTATGAGAAGATTAAGCCACAATTTTCAACCTTCGTACTCCAAAATGTGGCAAACTACTTGTAGATCAGAGTGTAGTGTGTGTGTGTGTGTGTGTGTGTGTGTGTGTGTGTGCACTATGTCTTTAAGAAGCATGCAAGGCTGTGCGTGCATGTGTAAATTCCAGACACGTGCAATCCCTACTGCCATTTTGAAGCAGCAGCCAGTGTGCAAGCATGTATGATCAGAGCAGCTAGTTTGTATATAAGTTACTTAGTCATAGTCAAATAAGCTTTACAGTAATGTGTTGGTATAGAATAAAGCTAGAACCCACAAAGACTCATTTATTCATGTACCAACACAAAAGTGACATGGTGTCAGAACTGGGATGAAAAAGAACAAAACATTTGGAGCCATGAGATGTAAAGGTGAGAGTGAAAGTACAACTAAGAAAAAACCGTGTGAACATAACCTGAAGGAATCAAAGGTAATGAAAAGCAACATGAATTATTTACTTGATGCAAAGAGGCAAGAAAAGACATTACAAGGGCATAAACCACATCATCAGGCAAGCAGAAAGCTCAAAACGTTTAACTAAAGTGAATGTTTAAGATAAAAGTGTTTGACGAAACAAATGTGTTTAAAGTATAAAATGAGCATGTTTAAGGCAGAAAGAGTGTGTTTACGGCATAACTGGGCATGTTTAGAGTAAAACGAGCACAAAGAAAGTAAAAAAAAAAGAAAAAGGGCTTAAACAAGCACAAAAAATAATAAGAAAAGAAAAGGGGTACAGTGGATAAAAAAATAAAGCAAGGCGACTGCTGTGTTTGGGCATAACTATGACTTTGTTTGGTATCAAAAAAGTAATTAAGTAATTCAAAGTATCTCAGAGTGTGTAAAAGTGCTTACAGTGTGTGCTTATTACTGTGCATGTATTTCAAAGAGTGTGTAAAGTGCAACTATCTCATGTAATTCTATTGAAGCATGGTTGTTCGAAAAAAAATTCTAGTGCTGGGTGTGGCTGTTCACAAAGTGCCACCATTACAGAGTGCTTATGTTACTGTAAAGACTTAGTTGGCAAGGTGCTGCCATTTTGGGAACATTTCAGTGTATTGCATCTAGTCATTTACAAAATGCATATACCTCAAAAGACATTGAATTTGGGCAACCAAAATCTGATTATTCACATTGTGAACTTGTTTAACAAGTTTCTTGTATTAAAGAAAGATGTTTCTTACAAAAGATTACAAGAGTATTTCAGTGCTCGCGAATTGTTCAATTGCATTGCAAAGTTCTTGAATTTTTCTTTAAGCGATGACTTTAATAAGTGATAATGCATGACTGTTCCATGCCTGCCTTTATTGATAAATTTCCAAGCAACAACTTTAGCATTTTAGCCTTTACCAATTTTGAAAGTGGATGATTTTAGCATTTTTGCCTTTACTTATCAAAAATTTCATAAAAGCATTGCAAAGTCCAAGAAAGTATTCCTTTAAGCTCCATAAAGCAGTTAATAAGTTGAAAAGCTATTCTGCTGAGTTTTGTAAAGCATTGAGCATGCTAAAAAGTTATTTTGCAAAGTACAATAAAGTATCAAGAAACTTAAAAAGCTATTTCGTAAAGGACAGTGAAGCATTAAGGAATTTGAAAAGGTATTTCGCAAAGTGCTATAAAGCATTAAGAAGCCTGAGAGGATTATTTCACAAAGTCCAGTTTATTGAAAGCACTACTTGGTTACTCATTTGCACAATACCGATAAGCATAAAGAAAGTGCAGATAAAAAGCAGAAGAGCATTAGCCAAACTGAGTGCTCATGACAATTACTTATGCACATACAGTGTGTGTGTGTGTGTGTGTGTGTGTGTGTGTGTGTGTGTGTGTGTGTGTGTGTGTGTGTGTGTGTGTGTATATATATATATATATATATATATATATATATTTGTATGTATTTGCAAGACCCTTCACTGGTATGTGTTAATATGGCAGATGGATTTCAAAAACCACACCCACTTGTTTTTGACCAGAATATTGCAGAGAACTGGATAATATTTAAATAGGAGTACATTATTTTTATACAAGCAGCTTATACAGATAGAGATGGACACACAAGGGCATTTATTTTGCTAAATATAGCAGGATCTGAGGCTATAGAAAGAGAGCGATCATTTGTATATGCACCAGCAGTATATGAAGATGAAGGTGCAGACCACCATATTGTTGTGCAAGCTGAATCCAGAGAAGACCCAAAGTGTTTAAAGCACAAGTTCAGAGAAATGTGCAACCCCCAGATGAACATTACATTAGAGAGGCATTTGTTTTACATAAGAAATCAGAAGCCAGGGGAAACATTTGCAGCTTATATAACTGACTTGAGGAACAAGGCCAAAACATGTCGGTTTGGTGACTTGAAAGATGAGCTGATAAAGGATAGATTTGTATGTGGTATTAATAGTGCTGCAGTAAGGAAGATTTTGCTTCATGACAGTGTTTTGACATTAAGTAAAGCAACAGAGATTTGTCAGATCCATGAGGTGACAGAAAGGCACATGAACATGCTTACAAGTGACAAAAGCATGGTTTCAGTAAGCTCCAGAGCAAAAGTAGACAGTATGCAACACGTGGCAAGCAGAAACAGGCCTAAGCAAAGAGCAACCATAGGAATTCCAAAGAAGGTGCTGAGTTTTCCAGAAAGTTTTAGAAGTGCAAGCTCCACTGCCATCTCAGTGCCATACAAGTGTGAGTCAGCAAAACCCAAGTCTAGCTTTATTGTTAACTGTGAAAATTGTGGTGCAAACCTTGAATCTAAAATAGAGAAAAGTTTAGCATATGGTCAGCAGTGCCAAGTGTAAGAAATGGAACATTTTCAAATGTTTTGCAAATCAAGTAAACCTCAAACAGTTGTAAAGAAAGGTTATACAAGAAAACAAGCTGATCAAGTACAGCCAAAACAATCAGCTTTCTACGTAGATGGTGTATCAGTGCTGGAAGAAAGAGTTGATGCAGTGAACTTATTGACAAGGACTGAAGTGGTTGCACTGTTTGAATCAATGGGAAATCCACAGATCTCAAAGCAGACACTGGATCAAAGTGCAATGTTATATCAACAAATAGATTTGCAAGAGTGAAAACCAACGAACAACTCAATGTAACCTGCAGTACGAGACTTGTTGTATATGGAGGTGAAGAAACTCAAACCGAAGACTCAGTAATATTTCCATGTTACTTGGCTGAGAACTGTTACAACTTATTCTATGTAGTCCGATGACCAGTGCAATCTTTACTAGGTCTCAAAGATAGTTTGAGAATGAATCTGCTTTCTTTTGCTAAAGAAGTTTATCATGTGAGTGCAGTTCCAAGTTCAGGTTTTGCAGAAGCCATTTTCTCAGAGTATGCTGATGTTTTCGATGACAAGTTGGACAAGCTTCCAGTTGTATATTCTATAAAATTAGACCTTGAGGTCACGCCAGTGGTCAAACCAGCAAGAAGAGTTCTAATAGCTATGCAAGATAAAGTCAAAGCTCAGCTAGATAAGATGGTGCAGCAAGGTGTGATTTCTCCAGTCACAGAACCAACTGAATGGGCGTCGTCCATGGTAGCTGCTCACAAGAAAAGCTCAGATGAAATCAGAATATGCATTAACCCTAGAGATTTGAACAAGGCATTAAAGAGGCCATATCATCCAATGCGCACAGTTGAGGAAGTTGCAGCTCTAATACCAAATAACACTGTATTTTCTGTTTTGGATGCAAAGAGTTCAGTTTGGCAAGTGATGCCTGATCACAAATCCTCATTTCTAACTACTTGGCAGATACAGATTTCTAAGGATGCCATTTGGAATAAATTCTGCAAATGAAGTTTTTCAGCGTGCAATGGAACAAATTCTTTCAGGTCATCCTTGTGCCATAATAGTAGATGATCTACTAATTGGAGGCAATGGCGAAGCAGAGCATGACAGAAACTTCAAGAAAGTTCTAGATAGAGCATGTGAAGTAAATTTGAAGCTCAATCCTCTGAAGTGGAAATTCAGTCTTCAAGAAGTAACCTATGTAGGACATTTGTTTACAAGTATAGGCTTAAAACCAGACCCAACCAAGCAAACAGCTATTTTAGAGATGTCAGCACCAGATAGGTTTAGAGCATTTTCTGGGCAAGTTTATACAAGATTTCAGTGAGTTGACAGCACCATTAAGAGAGCTAACATGAAAAAATGTTGTATGGCCATGGTTACATCATCAGAAGGCATTTAATGACCTTAAGCAGAAAATTGCAATCCACTGCCCCCCTATATTAAGGTATTATGACGTGAATAAAGCAGTTGTCCTATCCTGTGATGCTTCTAATTTTGGTCTTGGTGCAGTTATTCTACAGGAGGGCAGACCAGTAGCCTATGCATCTAGGACCCTTACTCAAACTGAGATGCATTATGCTCAAATTGAGAAAGAGCTTCTAGCAATAGTTTTTGCATGTTCCAAGTTTCATGATTATTTTTATAGTCAAGGTATTCAAATTGAAACTGATCATCAGCCTCTAGTTACTATTCTAAAGAAACCTATGCATTCTGCTCCAGTGAGATTACAAAGAATGATGTTCAAATTGCAAAAGTACAATTTCAAAATGGTCTGCACTAAAGGTAAATTGCTTTATCTGGCTGATACTTTATCCAGATCACCTAAAAGTACAACAGAACAGTTTGATGCTGAAAATTTTGACTTTGATGTAATGTCAGTGCATAATTTTTCCACCACTAGACTTGAGCTGAGAGATCACACTATGACTGCTCAAATTTCACAAAAGCTCAATCACTACATCAATGTTGGATGGCCATCAAAATAATCTAGTGTATCACCTGAGGTGCAATCATATTTTCCCTACAGATATGAATTGTTGATGGATGATGGCAATATTTTCAAATATCCTAAAATTGTTGTTCTTGCTTCATTACAGCATGATTATATTCAGATTTTGCATCATGGCCACCCAGGTTTATTGTCCACTAAGAGAAGGGCTAGAGAACTAGTATTTTGGCCTTCATTATTAAATGACATTGAGGGTGTTCTTTCTTCTTGTTCAATATGTAATAGTACAAGAGCACATTTGCAAAAAGAACCACTTCAGCTAAATCCAATACCTGAACTACTTTGGTCTATTGTTGCAACTGATATCTTTGAATGGAATAACCAACACTACTTGGTTTTGGTAGACTCTTACTCAAACTGGTTTGAGATTGATCTGCTACCAAACTTAATCTTAACAGCTGTTGTCACTAAGCTTAAACATCATTTTGCAGTTCATGGTAATCCTCACAAACTTTATTCTGACAATGATAACTCAATTTACTAGCAAGTTGTTTCAGAAATTCGCGAGAGAATGGGACTTTGTACATGTCACTAGCAGTCTTGCATATCCTCAATCCAATGGTCTGGCTGAACATGCAGTACAGAGTGCAAAGCAATTACTTAAAAAGTCAAAGCGTGACAATACCAATGTATTTGAATTTATTTACTCTCAGAAACATACCTCGTGATGATATTCTTGGCTCACCTACTCAGACTGTTTTCCAGACAAACTAGAACTACGCTACCTGTTTCATCAAGTTTGTTGAAGCCTAACTCTAAGAACAACAAAACCATCAAGACTCAATTGTTGAAGAAGTGTAATATCCAGAAATCTAGTTATAACAGATCGAGCAGGTTACTTCTTTGTTGAGGGAAGGAGAGACGGTACAAATCTAGACAACAAAAGGTTTTGATTGACTAGGACAGATAACAGGTATCCATGCCAAGTTGAGATCATATTGGGTAAGCTACAAGGGTGTAGAGTATAGGTGGAATTGCAGACATTTTCTTCCTGTACTAGAATCAGCACCACTGCAATCACAACATTGTATCTGTGATGCAGACTCTAAATCAAAGATAGAGTCAGACATTGTTTCCAGATCAGTATGTGTTCAAAAGTCTAATTCTGTTCCAGAGAGTAATTCGAACATTCCACAGGTCAACCATTTTGCAGATACTGTTCCAGCTGCTAAAACTGATTCTCAATTTTATGTCACACGATATGTACGAGTTTCTAAGCCTAATGGGAAATACACAGCAACGTGGACTTGATTGCATATACATATGTACTTAGTATTGTATAATGCATGTCTCTAGATTATTTATTTCTGCATGCTAAATATCTCATGACAAATTTCATAATCTATTTCTCAAAGAGGAAGGACGTAGATCAGAGTGTAGTGTGTGTGCACTATGTCTAAGAAGCATGCAAGGCTGTGTGTGCACATATAAATTCCAGACACGTGCAATCCCCAGTGCCATTTTGAAGAAGCAGCCAGTGTGTAAGCATGTATGATTGCAGCAATTAGTTTGTATATAAGTTACTTAGTCATAGTCAAATAAGCTTTACAGTAATGTGTTTGTATAGAATAAAGCTGCTTAAACAGAACCCATGAAAACTTGTTTATTCGTGTACCAACACGAAAGCAACACTACTGCTTATAATGTGTAACAAATGGGAAAAATGTGAAACAATTTCAACTAGGAAGCTTCACATCACAATCAAAATGATGTAATTCATACCTGGAAAAATCTCTTTTGACTAATGTAATATAATTATTTTCATTCAGTATTATTTACTATGGATATTTGTTAAAAAGTCATAACACTGAATGTGTGACAAACCTTTTTGATGTGGAACAGGGTCGCATAATTTTTTAAGACTCAGAATAAAGGCATTTTTTTCACAATGTTGTATACAGTTGAACACTAAGCAAAAACATAACACCACAAGTCCATTTTTAAATATAACTATTACTACTACTCTGAAAAACAGGAAAAGATGAGGTCTAAAATCCTATTAAAGCGGAAAAAGTGAGACATTGAGGTGAAAATTGCCTGAAACAGGCAGGGAAAAGAAAGGTCAGAAAATGGACCTGAAACAGCAAATACTGAGCATACTGACTTCAGAGCAAGCAGTAGATAAAAGATCAAACTAAAACAAATTGTAAGAACTCAACATTTTTCACTTAAATAAGCAAAAAATATAGCCGGAGTTAATTTCTCAAGTCAGCACTTGTATGCACCAACATACAGGCACAGAGAAGAAGCTTGAATGCAGAATTTTATGGGTAAAATAGTGAATCAAGGTAAATAATGGGTAAAATTGAATTGTAATAATTTCACTAAACTTCTCATTTGTTGACTTTCATCATGTTCATATCATATCTCTGAAAAATAACTGTACATAATTGCACTGCAATTTGTATTTCAATGTTAGGAATAAGCATGAAGTGATTTTCTAATGTCATGTTCATTGCTTGCATGTTTTTGTGGAGCTTTTCTCCCAGGGCCTCCACTATTTTTTTTTAACCAGTTGGATTTTCCTGTTAAACAAAGGAATAAAATAAAAATATGCTGATATTACTTTCAAATTCTCACTAGAATATTAGTGAAAATGGTTAAGAGAATAGTGAGGGGATTATAACAGTAGATACCAGTGAGAAATATTTCTGCTAGTGCTGAGATAACCGACTTACTCTATGTGTTGAGTGCCCCATGTATCTAAGACGGAAAAATGTGTTTCAGTACCTGGGTACTCAAGAAAGGCAGCAGAACTGGGAACAGTGTACTAGTCTGATTGTATGAGGCTTGGTACCCTGCTTATCAACATGTGTCAGCTGGAATTTCCTGTTAAACAAAGCAATAAAATAAAAATAAATACATAAAACAAATAAATAAATGTATCAATTAAAAAAGAGAGGAGCTGGTAGCTTGGAAATGTTTTAGATGCTGATCTGCCAATGTTCTGCAGTTTTGTAATTGGTAGTTCATGATGATGATGGAACTCTTCATCTCACAAAAGTAACTTTCATCTACCATCCATTTAGCTGTACAAGAGCATTCCAAACCGATATAAAATTTGAGAACAAACCTTTTGGTAAGAAAAAAAATGGGATAAGGTACTGAGACCTCAAAAGTCAAACTGATACATCAAACTACTTTACTTTAGTAGTCACATAGGAAAGTCATGCCAGAACCAAGTAGTTAAGGAAGTGAAAAGACAAACAGAAAAGTGAATAAGATAGATAAAACAATGAAGCTGTAAAAACAAAGCTCTGAGATCTGACTGGCTGCCACCAACAGCAGCTAAACAGTTGATTGTAATAACTTACAAAAACTCTCAACTAGGTTGCATAATCTGTCAGTGCACTTGGGTATGGATTCAGTAGACTAAAGGTCAGCAGTAGTGAGAACATCATATAAGAGACTATGGGAGCTACGTGGCAACAGTGTAACATTACTAGTGGAAAAATAATACAGGCCAGACTGGATGAGTTCCATTTAGAAACAGTCTAACCAATGCTAATCAGCTAGGTTTCACTATATACAAGAAGGCAACAAAGGAGTTCTTGGAGAATGTTAAATGCTTTTGTTATCTTTGCTGAATGTGCCTCATGGCAGAATGAGGAGCTTGAGAAATGGAAGTAAGAAGGCACTTTGGCTGAAAGGCTGGTAAGTACTCTTGCATTAGCCTGAGAGGAGACATCTTACCTATTCTGCCCTGAAATAATAAACAACATTTTAGCTCTGCAATATTCCCACATTCTCCCTTAACCTGATCTATTCTCCTCTTTATCATTCAAAGCCCTTTCCATGGTCCACAACTCTCTCAAAAATACTTTAGGAGGTCCAAAGAGTATAGAGTGCCTACAATATGTTGTTTTTGTCCACTTTCCCCATCCTTTCTGCTCAGGAGAGTTGTAGTGAGAAGACTCCAGATGCTACAGTCTCTGGTCATACTTTTTCCTACCCATTTCAAGCATCTTTCTGATGGCTTTTCTCTGTACTACTACCAGGAATCTCCAACCTATTCCCTGTCATGACCATAACTCTGATATTAAAGTTTATCCCCTTGAGGACACAACCTAGGATTGGTTGCTGTTGCCATTGCCATCTCACTGTGCCTAAGGTGGTCTAATCCATGTATGGTCAACATCCCCAGAACCTTTGAAAGTCTACAAGAATAGATGGTATTCCTGTGGAAGTGTAGAAGCTATGAGGAAAGAAAGTGAGAAAAATCTGGAAGGTTTTGTTTAACAGTATTTTAAAAGGAGGGGAAGCACCAACATCCTGGAAAAAAGCTGTGGTGGCTGTAATACCTAAAGATGTTAAAGACCCATCAGACCCAGCTCCATATAGGCCCATTTCAATTTTCAACCATTAAAGTGTTTATATCTATAATAGCTAAATAATGGCAAAGGTGCTGCCAAATTAACAACTTCTGCTGTAGAGTACTAGTCCAGTTGCTAATCTGTGCTTTCATAAAATTAATATAGCGTGCTCCATCCTGTTTCTCTGTTAGAGCAGAAAATCTCAGGTTTTCCATACAAGCTCTGTTTCTACTTCTACCATTTTTTGAAACATCTGTTCTTGAGCATACTCAGCCAGCCTTTTCTTAATTTCAACCTCTGATTTTTGCAGTTTTATCAACTCATCTGAATAACTGTTGAAAATGTCTTCAATTTTTCCAGTCTTTTATTTTAGCTTATGTACTCTTTCAAAGTTTTGTTTATTGTACTCAGCTCTGAGCACATTTGACTTATTTTCCCCTCTAGATTACTAGAAGTCATGTCTTGCACCAAAGCTGAAACTTGAACTACTTTTATTTATTTATTTTATATTTATTTGACATTTGTTAACCAGGTTAGTCAAACTGGGCAAAAAGCTCATTTTCAGAGGAGACTCAAGGAGAAAAGCTCCAAAATAATACAAGAATATAAAGACTAATTGACCTGACAAAAATAATTCCAATTAGTAAGTTGAATCAATACTAAGCCTACATAGTACAAGATATGATAATAACAGAGGCAGCAAGCAAATGACAACATACTAAATATTGTACAACATATACATCATAACATAGAGCCGTCAGTAATAGGAGAGAAAAAAACATAACAATAGAGGTCACAGGGTGGCTGAAGGAATAGGAACAGTAGGACCTTTTAGACATGTAATATATCCAGGAGAATTAAAACCTTGTGTAAAAAGCTAGTGAACAGACAACAAGTTCAGAAAGCTCAGGGAGCAATGGAAAACTGTTAGCAAAGTACAAGGAAGCAGCAGAGAAGGTGAGAGAATAGGACACAAAGTTGTAAAATAGGGAAGTTACATTAATTCAGCTCATAGAGGGATACAATTTTATAGGAAGTATGAGTTAAGTAGTGTCATTGCATGGGCAGCACCAAGATTGGTAGAGGCTTTCTTTCAGGGCTATTTTAAAGGACTTAGGGTTAGTGCTAGATCTGACACTTAATGGAAGCTTATTCCAGGAATTTGCTACAGAGTAGCTGCAGAGGTGTTTATCAAAATTTTTGTTGGGCTTATAGACATGCAGTAGATGCTGTTGAGAGCTATGGAGAGCATGGTTGTGGCGTAAAGCTGGATTAGAGTAGAAAGGGGTGGGGCAGGAGGAGGGTTCATGTAAGACAGTGTGTGCCATGAGAAGCCGGGGTAGTAGAATTTGGTGATGAAATTCCAGCAACTGTAGTCTTTTTACAGCAATGCAGTGGTGAGTATGATAAGGTAGGTTGGAGGCAAATCTAGCAATTTTATTATAAGTAAGTTCTAGTTTAGACAAAAGGTTGGATTGGAGATTTGTGAGTATAGGGGCTGCACAGAGTAGTGTGTAAAGTAGAAAAGCTTGTGCTAGAGATAGTGTCTCAAAGCATTTGAGAGGAATTTTTATGTCTGTACAGCAAACCCAGCTTTTGATGTGTCCTTTTAATGCAATGTTAAGTATAGAGATCAAAGTTAAGTTGGTCGTCAATGATAACACCTAGAAGTTTAGTATGAGGTTCAGTAGAGATGAGTGTGTTGTTCAGGGAGGAGAAATTGTCTGCAAGGAATCTTTAAAGTCTGCCAACTCATTACACTCAAAGAAAATATGTTCCCAATTACCTCTTTCTTCCCCATCATACCTCTTAGCATTTGCTGTCTACATGAGGAAAAATTCTCTGTATCTATGTAAACATTTCTAAGCAAAAATCCTAAATCTTCTAGATTCTGTTGTATATTTGGGAGACAAACATATATCCCCATTGTTTCTTTGTGAATTGCTTATCCAGTCTCTCTTCCCAATCCTTTCTAACCTCCTCTGATTGATTCTTATAGTTATCATACAATATTTTGCATGCTCTACTAATTATCCTTTTTAACAGCAGCTTCTATTCTAGATTCTTCTAAAAACTCTACCAGTGCTGATCTATTGTTGAGGACCCTCTTATTTCTTTCTTTCTCTTTGCCTATACTCTATCACTCCTTGATAGGGAAGGCAATCTGTAACCTGCAGTCCAAATATTTTTTTGGCATATTCCCATTCTATCACTTTTCCCTCTCAAGTTATTTGCTCCAAATACCTTAGTTCCTTTACCAGTTTTCTCTAATAAATTCCAGACCCCTCTTGCCTACTGTCTGTACTCCTAATTGCAGTCATCCCTATTGGAAAAATCCCATTTCTTCATTCCTGTGTTGGCTTACTTCTTAGAATATTTTTCTGCTACATTATGAATACGGTATTCTCTATGATTACTGTTATTCTCCTTAAAGGTCTGCATCCAAAATCCCAGTCTCTCCTTATTTCTTGAGCTTCCCCCTGTTTCATCATCCTCACTTTTCACTTTGAATTATAGTGTTCTGCTTCTGCTATGTATAGGAGCCTTAATTGTGTAGCTCTGAAATACCCCTTCAAATTGGGTAATGCCAATCCACCTTGTTCTGCTGGGAGACTCAACTTATTCCACTCAACTCTTGACATCTTCCCCTCCCAGATAAAATCCTTAATCTCTTTATTAATTGCTATCCACAATTTTCCTTTGATTGATAAAATAAGCCTAATCTGTGTATAGGATTAAAGGGACTAAACACATTTTAACTGCTTGTATCTTACTATCAATATCCATATGACAGAGCTTCCAATTTCTCAGGTTTTCTATTATCTTTTGTTTAGTCTCTTCCCACATATCCTTAGCTGCCACACCAGAATCATTTTTAATCCATACTCCTAAATACTTCATTTTATCATGTCCCCATAAATATGGATATTGCTGAAACAATTCATGTGTTGGTATATAATTTACTGCTATTGCCTTTGTTTTAACTTCATTAAGTTTGCATCCTGAAAAGATGTGAAACTGTCTCAAAATGTTCCACAACACAGTAATGTCCCTTTCTGGTTTTATCAAATATAAAATATCATCATCTGCAAATAGAGTCAACATTTATTGACTACCATACCAATTATATCCTTGAATTTCTGAGTTCCTTATTTTCTTTGCCAATGGTTCTAAATATAATGCAAATAACAAAGGGGAAAAAGGACACTCCTGCCTGGTTCATCTGCTCAAACAAAAATTATCAGAGAGGAGCCCACTCACTTTAATTTTCACTTCCAATCCCTCATATAACCTCCTAATCATAATTTTATCAGGGAATGCAAGGGTTTCCATTGCTCTGCTCAGAAAGTCCCAGCATACTCTGTCAAATGCTTTCTCTGCATCAAGACCCACCACCATCGACAGTGGTATTTTCTTACATTCCACTTTCCTCTGGATCAGCAATGTTCTGTAAATGTTGTTAAATGTTTCTCACCCTCTCCACAAAACCACTTTGATCCTTATCTATCAATTTTGGCATCACAGTTGCCATTCTTTTAGCCATTATAGACATGAACACTTTATAATCATGGTTTAGTATTGAAATGGGCCTGTATGAAGCTGGATATGATGGACATTTACCCTCTCTAGTTTTTACAGCTATTACTGGCTTTTTTCCAGGATGTTGGTACTTCGCCTCTTAAAATACTGTTAAAAAAACTTGGGAGTCATTTGGATCTTTAGAAGAACCTTGGATATCAGACATAAATGAAACTTCCCATCCAAGGCAAGAAGAAAGCATCTGCTTTCCAAGTCTATTTATAAGGAACCCTGAAGCAGAAATGTTTTAACTGTCTATTTTGAAAGGAGGTAAATAGATTTACTTGAGGCATTCCCCACAGCTGGAAGAGGCACATAGTAATTTCTGATTTTGAGGCTTTCTAGAGAATTCTTGCCAGTGCTTTTTAAAATACTGTTTGCCAAACAACCTGCTACTTAAACTGTTTTTTGAAAAAAGGAGCTGAGATGTAAGGACATTTTTATTCATTGTAAAAAATGTAGGTTGGAACATTTGTGTCACCCCCTGAATGAACTTTCCCTTCTCATGAAATCTCTTAAGAACCTCAGCTGCCTTGTCCAGGGGAGAATTTAAAACCTCATTCTTAAAATCTTCTAGAATATTTTTAGAATGTAACCAAGCAAATCTTCTCATGACTGACCCAGACCCATCAGTTTTGGAGGCAGTGTTAGCAGTATCATAGAAGATTTTAAAGAATGTTTGATTACAGAGAAGCAGATAAAGTGGGCATTCAAAGAATTTTCATCTCTGGAGACGGGAGGTTGACAGGTAACTTTTTCATATTCTCAAACGACAGAAGCACCTGAGTCTGGTAGTTTAAAATTCTGAATATAAAAGGAGCAGACAGGAGAAGAAAATTCTTACCAAATTTGTCAAAAATTTTTCCATCCTTGTCAAAGGAAATGTAATTAGAATTAGTAACCTGTTTAGCAGAAGCAGTTTTAGATAAATAAATCACTCCATGGTCTGCTTAAGATGAGAAAACAGATACTTGCGAGTCTGAGGTACCTTGTTTGACCTATCAGACTATCACGAAGCAGAAGGTTGACTGTCAGATAAACGACAAGCTGTGGGGAAAATATCTTCTAATGTAGATAAAACAGGATAAATAAAAAAAAATGTAGGCTACCTGTTGTGGACTATGTCTCCTAATGAAGTCCGATAAATGAAACTCATTTCTTTGAATAAACCAGACAACTGAAAATACAAAGGAGGACTGCGTCCTGTTTTTATTGCTTGAGTTTGAGAAGGTTTACATTCTACTCTGGTTAGCTGTCAGCCTGCAAAATACTTACAGGAATATAACAGTGGACTACTTCAAACAAACAGGTTTTTCCTTTTGTTTTTGCAGATGAAACAGGAGGGACAGATGTAGATTGTGGAAAACCCAACTGTAATAATTTATAATACTTTTGCTGGGAAATAGGAATTTAATTTTGTTCCCATTTAAATAAGTATTGCATTTTAAACTGTCAGAAAGCAATAGGTCCTCTAGAGGGAATTCTGATGCAATACTTTTCTCAGAAACAGAAAATTTAGCTTGAGAAGTGCTTGAAGCAGAATATTCTCCTTCCAACTCCCACTCTTCTGACTGAAATTCAAAGTCAGAAAGAGAGGTAACATTTTTTGTTAGAAAATGAGTTTGTCAAGTTAAAAGCACAAATTCATGACCTAGCAAATCATCCTTGTTCACAAAAACAGAGAGAAGTCAAGTTTTTAAATGTTTGTTTTCTCTTCCTGGAGACTGCCAGGAGAAAGACTGACCCAAGGTTGGCACACTACCCCAGAGGGTCAGGCTCCCTTATGCTGGCCATGCGGCAGACCTTCACCTACACCTTGCTCACAAAGTTCATACCTACAACCACTCAGGATGAAACTAGCTCAGTCCTTAATGCCTATATGTGCTACACCAGAGGGACCTAGAAAAAACTATGTGCGGTCTGAGGAAGCAAGTCTGGTCACAGCAGGGTCACCTATCGGTAGCTGAGACAGAGAAAGAGCTGGCCTTAAACCTGAAGAAACATTATTCTTGTGGATTGGGAATGAAGAAAGCAGGAGACCAGTATCTACAGAAAGACCACACAAAACTTCTTTCCAGCCCTTATTTGCCTTATGTTCCATGTCAGTTTATATATATATATATATATATATATATATATATATATAGTCTGAATACTATACCCATGGGTTCAGTCAAGAAAGATGACTTAAAGATGGGTAGCTAAACCTGGAAGAGTCTGTAAACTCTGTCACAAGAAAAAAGTAGTTTGAGGTATGAGAACACTCATAATCCCCCCTCCAAAAAAAAAACACAAAGTACTACCCCTAACAGACAAAACTCTAAAATCACAGAAAGTGTCAAATACAGATTTTTTAAATTTGCAAACACAAGCATTCACAAGTAAATTCTGCTGACAAGTAATGACTGTCCCAGAAAATCAATTTCCTTACTAAAATTAAAACATTTCAAAGAAAAAAAAACAATAGCTTTAAAGAGAAAAATCAAATTAGTTCAAGGTTTTCCAAAGCAAGGGGCATATCTATCCAGGCTTGAAGAATCACTACCAGACTCTTGGTACCAAGAAGCCTGTAGAAGCACCACACTTTGGCAGCAAGAAAGTTCTGAGATTTTTAGCACTAACTGCGTTTTATATGGAGCTTTTATTGGAGCTTTTTTGGCAGGAAGAGCACCTAAAAGGTGCCCTTTAACCTGTGAAAAGCTGGCTATAGTTGGCCATATCCTTGGCAGAATATAACCTTAACAGCTTAGACTACTACAACAGGGATCCAGTGTTGAACATCACTGGTACCCCACTGGTAGGAGCCAAAGAAAGCAACAGTGACATCAAAGGGGAAGACACAGACATCAGCACTGATTTCCAGACCCTGACTGTGATAGCAAGAAACTCTGTCAAGTTCAACACTATTAGCATTAAAAGGTCAATTACAAGATTGACAGTGCTGGTGCAGCTGATGCAACTACACAGCACAGAAGGAATAAGTGTCGAATGGGGACCCACCTACGTTGCTGGCACTTGATTCAAAGAAGCCGCAGCCCAAAAACTGGGTCCTGGGGAAGAAGACTCTAAGGACCTGGAGACCAAGAAAGCCAAAGGAACAGGTATGCTATTTCCAACCTGGGATCTAGAGGAGCAGAAACTCCAGCCAAATGCTACTGCACCAGAACTGCCTCCACCAGCTGTCCATAATCCAGGTTTACAAGGGGAGTGGGATTTCATATGCTGGGGCTCTCCAAAATGAGGACTCAAGAGATAACCTTTTCCTACCTGACTGATACTACTTCTAAAACAAAAGAACCCTAGAGAGGCATTGAAACAAGTCAAGTGACAGGTAAGGCAAGGGGATAAAAAAGGATTATGGATAAGACAATGCACAACCCGAAAAAAAGCACGTTCTTAACTGTAGGCTCTGTAGTACTGACAGAAGCCTAAGAAACTATAGGGAGATGCCACTGTCTTATTTTTTTGCATTATTTAACCTCAAAGCTAGAAGAGAAGAATAAGGGTTGAAGACCTGTTCCCCTTGAGATTAAAAACTTCTGTCACATCTTGGCCTCTGACACTACATGGGAGAATGTGGTCAAAGCACCCAAATCCCTCAAGGTTGATAGACACAGCAAGAATTCTCAGAAGATAATTCAGTCAACACCAAAGTCTGAAAGTCTTGTCAGTCAAAGCCCAGATGTAGCTCAAAACTGTCCTTATGACGCAGACAGCTAGCGGGCATGGATCTGTTATAAATATTACAGTAAAGTTCCCACTGACTCTGAGGTAAGCAAAACAGACACTAGAAGTGCCTATTTTGAGGTGGAACTTTTAGCAAGCACACTTGTCAAGCATTCTGCTGTTCTGGAAGAACAATTTCAACTTGAAACTAATAAAACTAAGTAAAAGGAGATCAGCATCCTCGAATAATGGTGGAAACATGACTCAAAAACAAAAAATGTAGAACAACATCTACCAAGAAAAGTGAGCTACAAGGAAAAGTAAAGACTTCTTGACAGCCTAAGTTGAAAAAAATATAAAGGGAGGAGGAGAACAAAAGGGAAAACCTCCTACAAAGAAATATGCATAAGTATCATAAAAAATTCCACAGGAGAAACAAATTATCCACCGAAAGAGCACTTTACAGCCAAATAACATGGTAAGCAACCCGAGTCCTTAGGATACCACTGCTGTACAATGAGCAGCAATAAAGATCTGGAAAAGTAAGGTAGTACATGGCACTATGGGATATGCAGCAGCGTGGAAACGTTTGAAGTACTGAGCAGTCCTAATGCCTGTGGCCTTAGTCCAAGATAAGGATGAGCTTGTTTATATTGCAGTTGTAAGGTCTGATCCTGTCTGCTTCCATGCACTCTTGAAGTTCTTTCGCCTCTCACATATGATGGTCTCCTTTATACAAATGTCTGCTCTACTTCATCTTTCTCTCTCTTTCAAACTATATCTAGGTATCTCCTTGTTCCACTCCTTCTAACCACTGGCACATGATTCTATGTTGCTATCATTATCACCCTCCTCCTTCCTACATCACTTTTTCCTGCTCCTCCAGCCTCCTATCAAGACTGCCTGCAATGCAAATTAATGTTAGCCCGACCATGGTAAGTTGCCCTTGTTTGTTTCTCTATGCTCATTGTCAGTTTCTATTTTCTGTTTGTAATCTGAATACTTCACCCACCCCTTCTTAATGTCCACAGCACAATAAAAAATATATAACCTTTAGGACAGCAGTAAATACTGCTCTCATTTTCAGGCTCAAGTGTAGCCTTCCGCTATAATACAAAAGTTAGTGTATCTACCAGGTCTCTCCCACTCGTCTTTTCTCAGCAAGCTGGTTCTAAGCACAAATAACATTTCAGAGAACAGAGCCTTCAAACTCTACTTTCTACCACTCCTCTGCCATCTTCCTGGCCCTGATTGCTACCACCTCAGCCATCACTTCTTACAGGCCACTGCTGTCTGTACACTCTGCAACATGTGTCTGCCCTTCCACTTTTAAGTAACCCCTGCAGGGATCTCCAACCATATACTGAAATGTAAGACTGGACAGATGTGTTTAATTGTAATTTGGTCCGTTCTTTCTCCCGTTCCCAAACTCTTAACCTTTTTAGCAATCATTTCCCCATCAACAAAACCTTTACTGAGCCCATGCTTTCCTCCTTCACTTCCTGTCCCAAGCCATTATCTTATCTACAAACTTCCCCTACAGTTCTGCCATCCTTAGCTTTTTCCACTATCTGAGTTGCATTTGACTATTTTTCCCAATCCTCTTGTCTTTCTGCATCTCTCCAATGTTTTTTTTTTTTTGCCTTCTGCCCTTCTCAGCTGTCTGAAGGTGTCTCCCTGCCCCCTTACTTCTTGCTCTCCCTGTGGTGATAGTTCCTTCATGTCAATCTCTGGCATTCCAGTTAAGGTCAATGGAGTCCTGTCAAATGAAATGTTTATTTGTGGGATCGTTTCAGTGCTCTGCATCAGGACTGTAACATATTTTCATTTTTATTTAGGGTATATGACATTTAAAAAAAAATAGTCTCCTGTACATTATACAGAGAAGGGTGGTAGCAACAGATGGAGAATGTAGCCTGAAATATGCACTAGACACCCCAAGAGGGCGCACACAGCTTTTGGAATATGATATGAAGAAACGTTATGCTTCTCATAAAGTAACACAATGCTAAATGCAGAGAAGAAAGGGTTTATAAGGGAACTAACCGCAGCTTTAAAATAAACTTGGACAATGTGAGGGGGACTGCTACTATAACTAATTGTGGTTCTGGACTGCAAAGCAAGAAGTCTGGACTTTAAGGCCAAACTTGCTTTTTAAAGAGGACTAGATAGTTTGCAATTATATGAATGAAAATTTCTGCACAGGTTAAAGAATAGGCACAATTCAAAAGGAATCGCAAAAACTGAAAGATGTATGGAAGGATCACCTTATAAAGTAGTGCTGATTACACTGAAGTTTTCTTTTATAAGATGTGTGTGACATATGACACAGATACACAGAGTATATACTTAATGGCAGCTTAAAATGAGCTACTCCCAAGCAAGTTAGTGAATTGGCTGGAAAGGACATGCCAGACAAAAATGGGAGTAACAATTGTAATTACAAGACATATTTCTTCACTGAAGGTGTAGTGGATTTGCAGAATGCCCTGTCATATTATGTACAGTGAATACCTTTAAGTGCAGCTGGAATAAATGGAATCTAACAAATGTCAGCTGTACCAAAGGAAAATACTACATTAACTGAGATTCCTTAATAATTCACTAGGACTCCCACATGTTCATGCCTCATTGCAAACTAGTATTACATCTCACATGTTGAAGTAAAAAGTCATTATTAAAGTACAACAGGCTCTAGGAGACTGCTGGAGCAAATGGACAATTTAGGGAAATAAAAGGATCCATCCTTTGAGTTTTATTGAAAGGATCCAAAGCTCAGAGAAGCATCATTGTACAGGCAGAGAGGGCACTCAGTGAGAGGGGCATCTTAAAAAGATCCTCCTTGCCCTATCACTTAAGGAGTACCTTTTCCCCTCTAGAGTTTTCAGCAAGTTCCTGTAATGGGCAAGATATAACTGTATATCACACTTTACAGTATATCTAAAGAAATAATCAGGTATAAGGTGACATGAAGGTAAAGAGTCAAAACAGGCCTAAGATACGGTGTTACTATCTTGCCTGAAAAGACTAAACACAGAGGAAGTTATTCTGATTATCAATTGGCAGCTTTGCCCATGTTCACTCAGACACATTAAAAGTAGATGAAAAGTGCTCTGATTTCACCTAGATGTACTGTTATAGGAATAAACTAATGTTCTAATCCACTGGGCAGCAAAGACCTAGGTTATAAGCATGATGATGAGACTGGAGATTAGTAACTGCATTGTGCTGTACCAAACATCACAAGGGTAAGTTTAACATCTTTAATACTATTATTTTTCAGAGGATTGTCCTCACGCTACTGTTTGCTTCTGGCTGGTTTTGCTCTCAGACACCTTATCAACAGAACCTTTGGATTCTCATCAGTTTTCATTTGTTTGACATTTTTTCATGAAACGTTCAGGGAACGTCATTGATATGGTTATCCTTAATAATAAAAAAGTATGATACTATCTTGAAAGGTAAAACACCAGCAGCATTTTACACTAATAAAAAAGTCATGTTAATATCAGTTTTATGCACAACATACATAAAGACTAATGTTACTGTTATATCAAAAAAGATATTCTTTTTAATCCTGAAGTCATAACATTATGTATAACAAGTACACAATATCTAATACTGTAAGTTTACCCACAAAGATTTATAAAATGCAGCTTGATACTGCTTCTCACCCCTCCATTTTCTGTCTCCCACCATGGAATTTAAACCACGATGTGGGAAGCCAACTGGCAGCACAAAGAAAGTACACTTGTGAAAGAACTTATAATGGTAGATATCCAAATAGATCACTGTTTCACTAGTGGAAAGTATTATGCAGGGATACAGTACATATGGCCAGTATACTAAAGCTTGGGCACCTTTCTATCACCATACATCTGACCCACAACCTATGCACAAGAACACATGTTAATTCCCATAAAAAAGGTTTAAAAAGCCAACACTGTAAAAATAGCAGACGTAACTTGACAACACAAAGAAAAACGAGTAATAGTAGCGTTTGGTTTCTTCAATTTTTGTATGCTTTTGTCTTCAAGAGATAGGAATTCTTAATTCTGATAAAGTCCCATCTCTTGTGAAATTGAAAGTGCTCAATAAATATTGAAGGAGTCGAACACAAGTGTTGCTCTGTGGTTTTTAATGAGTGTCAGAATACATGTTAGTACATAAGGAATGTATGGGTGTAAAGTTCCACAGATATTTCTTGCCCAAGAAAGAGAAAACAAAAACTTGGGACTAAGAAAAAAGCAGGCATAAGACTCAAGCCAGCAGAGGAGACAGAAGACAGGGTAGGATGACTTCAGTCAAGGAAAAGGAAAATGGGAAAGGAGGGTGCATATACTGCATGTGTCTTCTACTCAGGCACTGTTATGGAGAAGCTCTTTCACAACTGTACTATGTCCCTTCATTTGATCACTGTTGAAGTATTACTCACTAGTAGGAAGATTCTCAATGGTTTTACATTAACTGGGATGAGGAATGAGGTGCATAGCTGGAATCCAGAATACCCTGCAGAATGGACCTGGCAAAATCAGTTCTAGCTCTGGAAATGATGTCAGTCTTGCAGTGTTTTGCCAAGCTGTGAATCGAAAACCAAAGAAGAAGCAATAAGCCTAATAAAATTACTTTCACCTGAGCCTGAATGGACTTCCCATGAAAAGCGTAATAAAAATAGCAAAGAAACTCCATATAGCAATTGTTTGTCTTGATATAGGAAACCCATCATTTTGCCCTCATAGGACAAACAGCTGATCTGATTCCCTGAAGGGCTTAGTTTTGTTCAAACAGTATCCAAGTTGTCTATGAACATTAACAAATGAAGGATTCTCCCCTTTTCTGCGGATTCGGAAAATATTTTGGTAAATGACTGAACTAGTTCAAAGACATTTCATTTACAATGTCAGGGATAAATAAAGAATTAATCCCAACAGAAACCCTGCCCTTATGAAAAATCAGCAAAGGTGAAGGAGAACAAATCTGAAACTTATTCATGGTATCAAAAATGGATAAGAGGTACTTGGTCATATGGACTTGATATCTAATGACAAGGAAAGAAACTGCAGTGGAAGTATATACTTTACCTATCCATAGCTCTACTATTCTTGTCATTAGGTAATACATTAGTAGAAGGCAATAGTTTAGTTGCTATACTCAGTTCAACAGAAGTCACAGCATAGTCTGAGGAAGTTATGGGAGTTGGGTAAGTTGTAAAACATATTGTGTTTCTTTGGAGCAAGTGGCTGTGAGTCACAAGCCAAGAAACAGATAAAAAGCATCTTATAAAGCATTTCAGCACAGGAGGGATGGCTGAAGGTATAGGAATATTTATGCTTATCAAGTCAAACTATCTCTTTTGTATCTGAGAGGTGTGTTTCCCTTTCCAGTGAAAATGCTGAATCAACTATAAAATATTTTTGGCAAAACAATTTCTCTAAAGAGGAGCCAAGAGACTGTGTCTTCATCCGAAGACTCATACCCTGAAGGCAAATGGATCCATGAAGAATAAGCCAAAGATTCTGCATCCAAGCCAAAGATTCTGCATCCAAATCTGGAGAGTCCTCTTTCTCAGAATGCATATAAATCTCTCTTCTGAGGAGTAGTGGAAAGAAATTGACAAGGCTTTAATGAGAGATTAAAATAGCTCCAGTGCTTGAGAAAAATGATACTACTACTGTTATGGATCTGTTGGAGGATTAACAGGACAAGAGCCATGCTTTGTTTTCTGCTTCATCTTTTTATGAGTGCCAGCAGAAATAATGCAAGGAAGTGCAGACTCCTGATGTACCACAGTAAGAGTTCCTGGGGCGTCTTCTCAAACAAGGATTTGTGGAATGCCCTCTGGTCCTACAGAAATCACCAGTAGAGTTTTCCTTTTCACTACTTTGCTTGCCTTCTGATAGGTTGAATGGGACATGCCCATGAGTTGTGCCTCGTCAGCCTACAGAGGGGTCACAAGAGCAGAAACAGCAACAGAAACCAGGCAGTGGTCTACAGACTCCTCATACACCTCAACAGACACACTTAGGACTGACTAGACAACTGAAACCTCCGAAGGTTTAGAGTTCTTGACTTTCTTTTGCAGCTGCTGAGGGATGTCTAATAGAGATGACTTGGAGGCCATCTTACCTTGTGTGAGCACTTTAAGTCTCTGGCTTTCAAAATATATTTTCATAAATGTTAATTTACTTCTGATTGTCTTAAGAACAAATGATTTACAAATGGAGCCCTGCCTAAAGTTATGGTCATGACCTAGGCAAAGTAAGCATTTAGAATGATTGTCTATGTAGAGAATGTGCTTTCCTCAGTCATTTCCTCTCTCTTTGTCGATGTGCAAAAAATGACAAAGTTAGTGAATCAGGAATTGTTTCCTCCAGGCATACTTACCTGCCCACAATAACTGGAAACTGGAACAGGTTGCACAGCTGACAAATCAAATCAAAGACATACTGTCTGCTACCATAAGACAATCTAACATACATGGCTATCTCTGTGCAGACATAGAAGTGAAAATCTTTCTGTAGATGATGTTACAATAGGTAATCCATGTCAGGACATGATCAAATTGTTTGAAGATTTTGAGTAGATTTGGAACATTGTCAGGATACAAAATCAATAAAAATAAAACTAAGGTGATCCCTACTACTAGAAAGATAGGTCACAACTTATAGAACAGAACCTTGAACTATACAGTAAGGAGGAGTTAAAATATTTGGGGATCTGGCTGCAGGAAATGAATGAAAGCTCAATGCTTACATTATAAAAGGAAGCATTGGCAAAAATCAAGTATAACTTTCAAAGCCAGTAAATGCTAAGCTTTTTTACTTTTTTTTAACAAGAAACATCTTTATTAAATTATCACTTATGACATAGGCAATCACATTTAAATAAATGAAAATAAAACATATTTTAGTTGCAAATATTTTACTTCACTTATAATCTATTCAGTCATCATCAAACATTACATAGCTCAATCGAATCCTGCCTTCTTTTCAACCCCATTCCTCCACCAAAACATTATTCTGCATGTATTGTTTCCACAGTTCCCTTTTTTAATATGTAATTTGCTCATACCCTTGTCTAAAGATCCCACTTCCAGTTGTTTTAACTGTTACTATATTCACTACTTCTAGTACAGTTGGTTTAGATTTTGATTTCCACTTTCTAGTAATTGCTTTTTTGGCAGTTACCATAATTAAACTCAGCAAGGCCTTACTATTTTTTAGGCAATTCTGATTCTGTATCATAGCTCAGAAATAATTTCCTTAGTTATACCAATTTGCTCACCCAGTGATTCTGACAGAGTAGAAAATTTTAGTCTGACAACTCATTACACTACCAAAAAATATGTTTCCAATTACCTCTTTTTTGCCCATCACAGCTCCAACATTTGATGTCTACCTGAAGAAAAATTCTTTGTGGAGTCTACTTTGAGTATAAAAATACCTATGTAAACACTTGCAAGCAAGAATCCTAAATCTTCTAGACTTTGTTGCATATTTAGGAGACATACATATATACTTCCAGTGTTTCCTTGTGGTGGGAGGTTGGCATAATGGTTAAGGTGTTTACCTTAGAAACACAAGGTGCAGGGTTTGATTCTGACATGGGGTAACTGGCTAGGCTTTAAATGGCTCATAAGGGCAATTAGCCTAGTACTAACCTATGAATTGCTTATCCAATTTCTCTTCCCAACCCTTTCTAACCTCCTCTGATTGAGTCTTACAGTTATCATGTAATATTTTATATGCTCTACTAATTATCCCTTTAACACCAGCTTCTGTTCAAGATTCCAATGAAAACTCTACCCGTTCTGCTCTTTCACTTAGATTCCCCTATTTCTTTCTCTTTGCCTATACTCTGTTATTAATCCTTAATAGTGAATCAATCCTTGATACTGAAGACAGTCTCTAGCCTTCAGTACAAACAAATTATTGGCCTCTCCCATTCTATTACCTTTCTCTAACTATTTGCTCCCAGATAAAATCCTTCAGCTCTTTGCTATTTGCTATCCACAACTTCTCTGGTTGTCAAAAATGTGCCTGACCTGTGCATAGAACCAAAGGGACTAAAAACATTTTGGCTGCTTTTATCTTGCTATCCATATCCATAAAACAGAGCTTCCAATTTCAGTTTTTATATTATGTGTTGTTTAGTCTCTTCCCACATATCCTTAGCTGCCACAACAGAATCCTTTTTAATCCATATTCCTAAGTACTTCATTTTATCATGTCCCCATAAATATGGGTATTGTAAACCAATTCATGTGTGGGTACATAGTTTACAGCTATTGCCTTTGTTTTATCATAATTAATTTTGTATCCTGAAAAGACTGACACACCTTTTTCTGGTTTTAAAAGGTATAAAATAATATTATCTGTAAATAAAGCCAGCTTTTCTTGAGTATCATACTAATTATATCCTTGAATTTCTGTCTCTTATGTTCTTTTTCAATGGTTCTAAATATAATGCAAATAAAGGGGAAATAGGACACCCCTGCCTGGTCCCTTTGCTCAAACAGAAGTTATCAGAGAGGAACCCACCCACTTTAACTTTCACCTCCGATTCCTCATATATCCCCCTAATCAGTCTTATAATTTTATCAAGGAATGGCAAATGCTTCCATTGCCCTGGGCATAAAATCCCGGCTTAGTCTGTTGAATGGTTTCTCTGTATCAAGACTCACCAAAAACAGTGGTATTTCCTTACATTCTGCTTCCCTCTGGATCATCATTGTTCTGTTAATGTCGTCAAATGTTTGACTCCCCTACACAAAACCATGTTCATCCATATCTATCAATTTTGGCATCATCTTTTTCCATTCTTTTAGCCATCACAGACAAACACTTTAAAATAATCATGGTTTATAATTGAAATGGGCCTATATGAAGCTGGATCTAATGGGTCTTTGCTATCTTTCGGTATTACAACCACCACCACTTTCTTCCAGGATGTTGGTACTCCTCCTTTTAAAACACTGTAAAAAAAAAAAAAAAAAAAACACTTCCAGATATTTCAGTTCTTTCCCTCCCAGCTTCTAAATTTCTACAGGAGTACCATCTGTTCATGGTGACTTTCCTGTGGATTGGTTATACATCGCTATTTTTATCTAATCTCCTCCTATCCTGTTAGTAATTGTGTCTCACAGCATATTTAATTATTTCATATACTTAACCATTTGTACCTTTTCTTGATTTCTGTATTTCTCTGCTTTATACAGATTTTCATAAAAATTCTGAAATATTTCTAGTACCTCTACAAGATCTTTGGTTATCTTTCTTGTTATCGTCTCCCTAATCTGGGCGACAACCCTTTCTATTTTCTGTTGCCTGAGTCGCTGTGCTAAAATTTTTGTGCTCTGGAGTTATCAAAAAACAGTTGCTTAACAGCAGTCTTTCTAAATTCATGCATATTATAAAGGTGATCCCTTAGTTTCTGTTTATCATTCTGCAGTTAGCTTCTTCTCTTGTTCTGAGAGATTTCCTCCATTCTGCAATACTTTAACCTTTGTCAGTCCCTCTAAATAATTTTTGTTAATTAACTATATAACTCTCTCTCTTATTTCCACCCTATTTATAAAATCTACTTTAATTTTACCTCACTCCCTAGCTATAGCTAGAAGAAATTTCTGTCTTCCCTAATAACTCCAGAATAATTTCTACTACCCATTCCTTAAATTCCTCTCTTTTTATCAGATAGGTAGGGAAAGTGCCATTGTCTCATTTTTATTTCATTACCCTGCATTTTTATTTTAATTATTGGCATGTGATCTGGAAGGTTACTGGATGCGTATCAAAAGTTTCAATTAAATGTACATGTTCCTGTGAAATATAAGTTCCATCTAGCTTAGCCCAGTTTTTGTACCTTGGGAAATAATATGCAAATTCGCTCAACTTCTACTACTAAATTCACATCTTCCATGTCAAATATTTTCATAAATTTCTTCAAACTTCTACCCTCTTTTGTTATATTTTTCCCTTCTGGGCCCCCCGGATACATTGTCACTCCTGCAAATCAAATTCCAGTCCCCACCTTAAGTAATATTCCCTGCTGAAGATGTATCATTTCTCCCAGAATTTTCTTAAGCTCCCTAGCAGTTTTAGGTAAAATATAAATACATGCCATTATAACCCCCCCACATTTCCTCTTTCCCAGACATTCTGCTGAATGACCATCCTGAAATCCTTTTTTTACCAAATTAACATGCTCAGTTCTTTTCAAACGAAGCTTCTGTAGCATATCTATTTGCACTCTACATTTTTAAAGTAGTTCACTCCTCGTTTTTATTGATATCTGTCAGACCATTTACATTTACAGATAATATACAAAAGTGTCATTATATTAAGAAGTTATTATTCCCATCTGTTATGTGTAACAGCTTTTTTTTAAATATCTTTTTCCAACTTTAGCATTACATAAATACACTAATGTTTTGTAAGTTGATCTTTTGTACAGTTGTTTTTTGTCATAGCCATTTGAAATGTTACATCTTACAAAAAGTTTTTGTTTTAGTAAAAACCTTCAAAACCACCTCCAGAATACCCCTAAAACCTATTAACATAATACTAACAAACAAAACTATGTACATATTCAAATATTGAAGTTTAACTCTCCTAATAAGGACAATTCTCCTAGACTGACAGCCACACTCAGAATTTGATTAACCTATAAGGAAGGTTATCCATGCTAAGAAGCATGGTACAGCCTGTGATTCTGCTAAGTGCTGTTTTTTGTCTTAACTTTATTCTTCTTCTAGATTAGAAAAACATTTAAATGCTTTCAGAAAACATTATCTCCTAGCCACTGAAAGAACATAGTATTCTGTTTATATTGCCCCTTATTACAATGTCTCCATAGAGACATGAGAATGAGGTACACAGTTGCCTCTACAAACACTCATTTGCTAGAGGAAAATTTATTATGCTCAATGTTCATTCATTATTTATTTGCTTCCTTGTAACTCGTTCCCTCCAGTACAGTTCTATTATGCACCTTTAACTCCTAGTGGGGGTGGTGTGAGCCTTTAAAAATGAAGTTATCACCTTACAGTTCTAACAAATACTCATTGACAGAGGTCAAATATCAATACAATTGTGTTTGTCATCATGTTACGCTTCAAGACAAATATTCTGATACCTTGTATGTAACATGGTTTTGGAATTATTAATGCAAATATGAACAAGCAATATTTGACACCTACAGGAGCAGTAGGAGGTAACTGCAGAAACTCCTGGAGGCACACTCGGCTGTAATAAGTTAAAGCTTTTTACTAGATCAAGGCAAGGTCCTTAATCCAGTCATTCCCCTATGCTAGAGTAAGAAAAAAAGAAGTTATGTACCCACCATAACGTTCCATGTTTGTAGTCCATCTCGCCCTTCATTCTTACATATGGGTTCGGAGCCGATCCTCGGCTCCGACTTGGCCTATTACAAAGCTCAGAGTCTTCTAGCTGGCTTATGGCTAGGTATGTATCCCATAGTGCACCAGTACAATCACCAGGTCTTGTTTGCTGCTAAACTATAGAAAGACAGAACTAAAGCTATCCAGAAAGAACAACAACAATGAAAGGTCTCCACTGATAATGGAAAAATTATCCTGTCGCCAGATCATTCCAGGATGGGGGTAGGAGGGTGGGTTCAAAAGAATGAAGGGTGAGATGGACTATAAACATGGAACGTTATGGTGAGTAAATAACTTCTTTATGTTCTGTAGTCCTATCTCTCCTTCATTCTTATGTATGGGACAGCATCCCTAGCACCTTATTCTTGGGTGTCTCATGGAAAAATACTCCTGAGTACCGTGGAACCAAAGGAGGCTCTACCCTAGAGGTCAGATCTAATTTGTAATGAGTAATAAAGGTGTGAGGGGTAGCCCAGGTTGCTGCTGCACAAATATTGTCAATTGGAACTCTGGTTTGGAAGGCTGCAGATGTAGACTGGGATCGTGTAGAATGAGCCTTAATTTTGAATGGTAAAGGCTTCCCATTGGAAGAATAAATTAAGGCGATACAGCTCAAAATCCAATTTGAAAGGGTCACTTTGGAGACTGGGAGACCTAATCTGGAGTTGGAGAATGATACAAACAATTGGTCTGACTTCCTGAGTTCCTTGGTCCTGTGCAGATAGAACCGTAGTTGTCTGTGAACATCCAACTGATGAAATCTGTATTCTGCTGCATTGGAATGGTTGGGGAAGAAGACTGGCATTGCTATAGTCTGGTTCAAACTATTATGCGAGCACACTTTAGGAATAAAGGATGGATTTGTGTGAAGAGACTCTGTCTTTGTGGAAAATCAAATAAGGGGGTGTGATAGACAGTGCTTGTAATTCTGATACACGTCTAGCAGATGTGATGGCTACTAGGAAAAAAGTTTTCCAAGACAGAAACTTCAATGGACATGAATGAGCAGGTTCAAAGGGTGGAGAAGTTATTTTGGACAGGACAAGGTTTAGATCCCACGAAGCTACCGGTTCCTGAAAGGGAGGTTTCAACAAAATAGCACCTCTAAGGAAAGTTTTACACAATCTGTGTGACATCAGTTTAGACTCATGTTGACCCAAATGAAAATTAGATATAGCTGCCAACTGAACCCTAACTGTGGCAGCAGCAGATCCCTGGTTGAATAGTTCAGACAAAAATTCTAAAACCACTGGAATGGATGTGGTGTAAGGGTCAACATTCCTTTCTTCAGCCCAGATTGAAAACCTTCTCCATTTGCTGGTGTATAACTTTCTAGTGGAAGGTTTATGTGAAGAAGTGAGAATGTGGGTCACAGCGGGTGAAAAATCATGAAGCCAGACTAGGGATGGAATTGAAGCAGCCATGCTGTCAAGTTGAGGGTGTGGAGGCTGGGGTGAATAGAGTCTGACATGTGTGTCAAGAGGTCTGGTACTGGGTCCAGAGTCCATGGATCATCTAGTAGATGAGGCCCGAGAAAGGGGAACCAAATCTGACGAGGCCAGTAAGGAGTGATGATCAATTTGCTTCCCAACAGTTTTGCTTTATGAATCACCTTGGATATGAGAGGAAAGGGGGAGAAGCATAAAGAAGACCCAGAGGCCAATCATGAACAGGTGCATCTCTCGGTGACTACCCCGGGGGGATAAGGGAAAAGTAGTTGCTGCATTTGGAGTTGATCAGACTGGCAAAAAGATCACAGCAAGGCTCTTCCCATTTGTGGAAGATCTGTTCCACTATTTCCTGCTTCAGAGACCACTCATGAGGCATCAAGATTGCCCAGCTGAGTTTGTCGGCTATCACGTTGGTTGTCCCTGGGATGTGCATTGCCACTAGAAAGCGCTGGGAAGATATCACCCACTTCCAAACAGGAATCACCTCCCGACAAAGGGGGTAAGATCTGGTTCTGCCTTGCTTGTTGAGATACCATACCACGGACATGTCTGATTGGCTTGCTATCGTCCCAAGAGGAAGAAGGTCATGAAGTGCTTGCAATGCTAGGAGCACTGCCCTCATCTCCAGGACACTGATATGCAGGTGAGCCTCATGATCTTGCCATGCGCCTTGGACAGTCCTGCCTAGATAATGCCCCATCTGTGAGGCATTCGTGGTCACAGTAACAATGGATTGGCGAGCAAGGAATGGAGAGCCTGTCATTAGTTGGTCGGGTTGAATCCACCAACGGAGGTCCTTTTTGCATGATTCTGTTAAAATGATGTGGTGTGATAGAGGCAGTTGTTGAAAGGACCACTGGGACAGTAGAAGCCATTGAAGAATTTGCATATGCAACCTGGCAAGAGGAACTAACATTATGGTGGAGGCCATGGTCCCTAAAAGTTTCAGCACTGTCTTTGACTTAACTTTTTGAAGGTGAAGTAGATGAAGAACTTGTTGTATGAGGTTCTGAGCTCTTTCTGTAGGAAGACGAGCTAACATGGTGACTGTGTCTATTTCTGTGCCTATAAAAGTCACAAATTGAAAGGGTGATAAGGCAGACTTTTCCCAGTTTATAGTAATCCCTAACTGGGCACAAAGTTTGATAGTGGAATCTCTGGTTTGAAGGAGTAGATGCCTGTTGGGGGTGGTCAGGAGCCAGTCATCCAGGTATGGAAATACTTGGAATCCTAGACATCTCAGGTGAGCTGTCACTACTGCCATACATTTGGTGAACACCCTGGGGGCTGTGGTGAGGCCAAAGAGCAGAGCATGTAACTGGTAGTAACTGGCTCCCAGCCAGAAGCGTAAATGGCTCCTCGACACTCTGTCCATTTTTATATGGTAGTACGCATCTTGGAGGTCTAATGAGCACATCCAAGTCTCTTTCCCTAACAGCGGAAGTATAGACTGCAGTGTCACCATCCGGAACTTGTCCTTCTTTACAGATTCATTTAGTTTGCTGAGGTCCAAGTTGGGCCTCCAGTCCCCTGTACATTTTGGCACTAAAAAGAATCTGGAGTAAGTTCCGAATCCTACCAGGTCTGCAGGGATGGTTTGGATGACTCTGTTTGCAAGCAACTTGTTCACTTCTACAATTGCTTGATGACTGTGATTGGGTGGAACATCCGGGATCCTCTTGGGAACATGAGGTGGAAGAGAAAAGGGTATGGAATAACCTCTGGTGACTATTCTTTGTACCCATTTGTCTCAGATGATGCTTAGCCAGGCTTCTGGATACAAAGAAATGTGACCTCCAACTGGCTCCAGAGAAGCACAGCTGGGCCCCAGATCAGGAGTGCTGATAGGGACGGCCTCAAAATGAATCATGGCCTCCCTAGTTTTGCAGTCCGCCCCTGCCTCTAGGGCGATGTTTACCATTCTCTCCACCTCCTCTGCCTCTGAAGGAAGAGTCACCTTTTGCATCCGGGAAAAACCTCTGGGACTTCTTGAACCACATCTTACCACCTCTCTGACCCTTGGGGTATGGTCTAGAGGGGACAGTAAAATGTACTCCCATGGCAGACAGCATTTTCCCTTCTTGCTCGCACCTGGTGAGTGTGTCTTTTACCTTAGGTCCAAACAATGAAGAACCGTCAAAGGGCTGATGGTAAAGGTAGACTTGAATGGCTCCACAAAATTACAAAAGCACATCCAGGAGTGTCTCTTAAGGGAAACTCACGAACCTGCTGCCCTGCTTGCTCCATCGGCTCCATAAGAAATCAGTCTCATGGAGGAGTTAACAATGGAATTCAAGGTAGAAAACTGAGCAGACACCTTATCAGGGACTCCTTCAGTAACTGTACCTTGAAGAGTATCTCTCAACTCCTTAAGGAGATCTCTTTGAAGCCTTGTAAAATGTGTTAGACAGTTCAGCAATCTAAGTGTGAATGCCGCTGATGAAAAGATACACTTCCCATACCTATCCATCGTTCGAGACTCCTTGTTAGGCAGATGGACAGATGAAGAAGTCTCTGCTAGTTCCTTCTTAGTGGCCGCCGCTGCCGCCACCACCACCATAGCATCAACAGGCACACCCTTGGATAAAAATTCCTTCTCTTTGGGAGCAGACAAAAATTTATTGGGTCTCCAGGGAACTGATTCTACAGCATCAGGAGTCTCCCATGCCTTCCGACTAACAAGGTCTAATAGTTCATCAAAAGGTGGAGACACCCAAGAGGCTGAAGGTTGAGACCTGAAAGCCTTCAGGTACCTGACTCCTCATCAGAAGGGGTAACATTGGGCCAGCTGACCCTCTGCTTAAGGATCTCCAAGATGTCTACAAAGGAGACATTATCAGATGAAGACTTGGGGGACCCTTCTGACTCCTTGAGGTCAGTGTCTGAGATAAGGGACTCATCCTGAGAGTCTACATGCTTCCTCTTGCATGGCCTCTTCCAAGGGGGCTCCTCAGAGGGATATTCCGGGGAGGTCTTAGAAGAGTGTGGGCCACCAACCTGGGGCTCCTGAAGCTGCAGGTCTCTGCTGTCAAGACAGAGAGAGTAGGTGCTGAGACTGAGGTCGGTGCCCAAGGAGAAAGAGTATCAGTACCCTTGAGTGGAGCTGATGAACTGGACAGCACACTCCTCATCATCTCGAAAGCCAACTTCTCCAGCTTTGAAGACCTCCTCGGCTCCGAGGAGACAGCAGACGCCAATAGCTCCAGAGCCATCGGTTCCGAGATAGATGTAGGATCTGAGCTCACCCTAGCCAATGCACCAAGAGGGATACTCGGAATGGAAGAGGTTCGGGCCCAAGTGTCCCTGTCAGGGCCGGCCAGTGAACTTCAGCTCCTAGACACCACAGACGACACCGAAGGTGTCGGAGCAGAGCTCGGCTCTGAGACAGCCTTGAGGGAAGCTGGAACCGAGGGTTCCACAACCAGTGGTAGCAAACACTCCAGCTCCGAATGCCTGGCCTGGCTCGGAGGAATCACAATAGGGAGAATATTGACTCAGGTGGCTCTGGAACCGACTGGGTCAGAGCCAACAGCATTTTTGGCAGGGCAGACGACTTCAGGAGTCTAAGCACTATTCTCTCCACATCTTCCTCTGAAAGGCTCCTTGAAGATCTGGAAGACAAAGTGGGTGATCTCGACCTCTGCAAGATCTGTGACCTTAAGGTTGGGGAGACCGGCAAGGGATCTCTGGACTGGCTCCAATGAAGTCTCTCAGTAGTCGGCTCCGAAAGGCATAGGGCCAAAACTGAAGTCTCAGTAGCAACAACCTTGATCAGCTCCGAGGTCAGGGGAGCTGAGGAGGTAGAAGTCTTATCCAGCTTAGAAATCTTATAAGGCAGTTCCAAGGCACCAGACGGTGCTGGGGAATGCCTCTTGGTAGGCTTCATCTTCTCTGTTTTGGAGGAATGAGATTTAGAGGAAGACGAAGAACTGGCCAAATCTTCGTCAAAGGAAGGCTTGAGGAGACCTTTCAAAATTAGCTTGTTCTTCTGCTCCTGAAGAACTCTGGAGTTGAAGGAATGACAAAACAAACAGGTTTCCTGCAGATGAATGGCTTCAAGGCAATAAATCAGTTACTATGGTCATCCGTAATTGACATTTTCTGGGAGCATTTTACAGATTTTTTAAAACCCGAAGGTTTATGGTCTTTTGCCTCTTTAGACATAACTGGTAAAGCAGAAACACAAGCACAATGAGGACTATGTCCTCTAACTTAAATGGGCCTAGCCCTTACCACACAAGCACACACTAACCACGAGGACTAGGTCCTCTAACTCAAACGGGCCTAGCTCTGGGAAGAGAGAAAAATGGAGAACTAGGTCCTCTAACTTAAATGGATCTAGGTAGAAAGTATAAGGTCAGAAAACTATCAGCTAAACTACACACACATACACACACAAATTTAAAATATAGAATATCTAAACTGTCTCAAAAGGAATCTACTCTTAAACACAGAGCTATAGAGGCAAAAAGGGTCTGAAATACCAAGGACCCTGCACACAAACTGAAATGTTAAATATCTAAGTATTCAAATTGCAAAATCTCTAACAGTACGAAACACTGCACATGAAAAACAGCAAAGGAAGCGCAAGTGCACACTTTAAACTAAAACACTATTAACTAAGTAAGAAACTATCTAAATTCTAAACTCTCTAAAAAGAAGAACACTACACATAAAAATAGCAAAATAAGTGCAAATGCACCGTTAATTAGAAGAGACTGGCACACAAGATATCAAAAGAGAACAACAAGGCCAACAGCCAACCAGTTCTCAACAATTAAGTAATTTAAAGTGAGGAAACACTACAACATGACTGAAAACTACTCTAACTCTAATACATTATCTGTAGCCATATAAATACTAAAGTTAAGCAGTAATACAATAAAAATAGAAACAATCTTAAACTTAGCCACGGCCAAGCAAGAAGCACATCTGAACTTGTAGACACAGCAAACAAGATCTGGGGATTGTACTAGTGCACTATGGGATAACTACCTAGCCACGAGCCAACTAGAAGACTTTGAGCTTTGTAACAGACCGAGTCAGAGCCGAGGACTGGCTCTGAACACATATGTAAGAATGAAGGCGAGATAGGACTACAGAGCATCATCAATTTTTCTTGTATCATGTTCTTTTGACCAGACTTTTTTTTACACTGCAGTGCCTACATTTCTTAAACCTGAACATGGAGAAAGAAAGAAGGAAAAAACAGGGGCACCTGTTTACTTTAATATCCCTATTACACTCTAAAATAATTGAGAAAGGTTTACTTTATAACAGGCAGGTTATGTCATGCATTACAAAAAAACCACTACGCTTAGCAAAATTTTGTCTTAATTACAGTTTCTTCTTCCCCTCTCCTAAATGTTCTTTCAAATATTAATGACAAGAAGTAGGGCATATGCTTTGGAGTCCCCTACAAGTTTAATAAATTAAAAAAGTCAAATATTTCCAGGTTTCTGTCATGTTTTACAAATATAATTATAGTAGACTCCTTATCCGGCTTCCTTTTAACCAGCCTTCAAATTTCTGCTATAGCAGTAGCAACAGACACTTCTTGCCTCCTCTCAGCACTTCAGAACATCTTGGATTATTGTTTTAATCTTAAAGTGTTAAAATATTGAAACAAAAATATGCTTGCATTGCAAGTTTACTTTTGACCTAAAATGCTAGTTTGTATGCTTTTTGGGATTAACCAGCCATTTGTGTATCCAGCCTAAGGTACGGTCCCAGCGAGACCAGATAAGAGGGAGTCTGCTTTGTAATCCCACATTTATTTGTCAATTTCTGAGTTGTTGGTTTTCTTCCTGTTGATCACCATCTCTCACATCTATAGTCCCTGCTTTCATTTCCATAAAATACTCTTGGTTTTTCTAGTCATCTCTTGTGCTTTTCTCTATCAAGCATTTTCCTTTGAAACATTGGAAAAGTTTCCACTGGCACAGTCTCTCTATGGGCTTTATTACCAGAAGAACAAGAAGCAAGATCCCCTTTCTGTTTGATAGCTCACTTTTTGTTGGACAAACGTTTACATTTCCTCCTCAGCATGTTCTGTATCAAAAATGATTTTGACCCTTCAGGAAAGAATATTCTGAAAATAGCTGGTACAGCAGCTTGAATCTCATGCCTGCTTCTCGACATTCCTGGATTAATGGAATAAATGTACTCCTCTTCTGTCTGGTGTACAGTGAATAATCATTTTCCAGAAACACTCTGTCTCCCACTTTTAGTACTTTGTCTTTCTGATACAGCTTTGTCAGAATTAACTCCTTCTGATGGTAGGACTGCATCTTTACTATTAAAGGTCTAGGTTGTTTTCTCATGGCCATGTTTGGAGCATACACATGATGTGCCTTTTCAATTAACAACTCCTGCTGTGGAATGCCAGTCCGGATGTTTATTTGTGCTTTCATAAAATTAATACAGTCTGTTCCTTTCAACTTCTCTGGTACAGCAGAAAATCTTAGGTTTTCCCTACATGCTCTGACCTCTAATTCCATTATTTTTTGAAACATCTTTTCTTCAGCAGTCTCATACACAGCAAGCATTTTCTTAATTTCGACCTCTGATTTTTGCAGTTTTAACTTACTGCAGAAGTCTTCTCTGTCAGTGTTTTCTTCCCACCTTTTGTGGTTGATTTTCTTTCAGGTTCTCTGAATTTCTTTTTTGCTGGCATCCAAGCAGTGCACTTACTAGCCAGTTACTGAAATTTACCAAAAAGACAAGTTCACCGTCTCTCTTTTTTGAATTTCTGTTTTTACACTGGGAGAGCTGAAATTAAGCTGTTACTTAGTGTGCAGCCATCTTGGATGTCCGGGAAATCTCAAGCTTCGATATAATGCAGAGAGTCCAGATTCTCCACTGGCATGTGGTGCCTCACATATTGTACTTATCACAGTCTGCCTGGAATCTGATGATGTAGGCAAAGGCAAGACAGTAAATTCATGGATGAAAGATTTCATTTGGGTAGAGAAAAAAACATGGTAGGATGGGATAATCTACCCCTTCCTATAAATACGGGTGCCCAATATAAACCAATATATAAAAGTAATTTAGCTGGGGATGTATGAAAAATGTCAAGATAAGGCTTTAAGCAACTCGGTAGAAATAACTTTTGTGGGTAACATTTCCAAAATTTCAACATACAGACCAACTAGGGATATTTTGGGGGAACAAAAACTATTTTGTAGACCTAACCCTATTACACTTAATGACTTAATCATATTTTTGCAACAAGGAATCTTACAAGATGGAAAGAAGATCTCATCCCTATAGGAGTAATGAAAAAGAATGCAAATAGAAAAACTATAGCATGGCACTGGCTGCAACTAAAAACTGGGCTCTCTTACTGAGACCAAATGTTAAATGAGGGAAAATCAATACTTGGATAATGCTCAAAGGGAATTCACACAGCCAAATAATGGCCTTCTGTTACTTCAGATCTTAATCAGAGAAGTGCTCAGCATAAATTGGTGGACTACTCCAGAAGACCAGTAACACAGTTTGTTCGATACATTGTTAGGAAGTTTGAAAGAACCACATACTAGAAGTAAACACCTAACATCTAGCATATACAGGATACTTCATGGGGAGGATGAAAGGAGAGTGGTAACCAAATTAACAGCCTGGGGACAGATGTTTGGTATTGAACAAAGAAATCATGGGAATGGATTTGTACCATAACAGCAAAAGTAATCAAATCTATAAAATTCTACATTGTTGAGAGTAAATGCTTGCAGAACTACTTTTATACACCAGTGAGGTTCTGCAAAATGATCTAAACAGCACAGTTAACAAGGAGACTGGAAACAAATTTTTTGTGACGCCAGTCAAATGAGGTTTAGAAAAATTCTCACAGACATGACAGGGTTAATAACAAATGACCAGGTAATGTTGACTGAATTTTTTTTCTGGGTATAGACAATACTCACGTTATACAAACAGTTGAAGGAGACTGTGTGGATTTTGGACTTGACAGCAGAGAAAGCAACTAGTAGGAAGTGGAAGAAGAGACAGAACCCAAAAATGGATGAGTGTGGTCGGTACATGAATTAAGAAGAAAGACGGAAGATTGAGGAAGGGCAGTAAGAGATATCTTAATAGATACCTTTGGCTTAAATATCTAGAGGATTCAGACCACAGAGAGGAAAAAAAGGGAACTAAAAAAGGAAAGAGGGAAAAAGGCTGCTTGCATATTGGCATATGGCTGTAATGTGACAGATTGTATATATTTGCATATAGTTAAAAAATTAGTTTTCGGTCATTATACAGTTAAGGTGAAACAATAACATCACTTTGGTAGTAACAACATTTGGAAAATCCATTAAAAGGAATGAAGCAATCATATGGGTTATAAATCTAAAGGAAAAGTTGATGTGAGACATAATAGAGGCACTTTGAGTCAACAGATAACGATATTCTTGACAGTGCTAGTAATTATACACAATTTGTGAAAAATTATATGGATCAGATCAATATATACTGTATGTATATATGTATATGTGTGTGTATATATATATATATATATATATATATATATATATATATATATATATATATATATATATATATATATATATATATATATATATATATATAAAACAGCTCAATTTCCAAGGTCAAATGATAACTCGACCATTAAGATACCATTAATATTAAGTATCAAGGTATGGATGTATTCTGTTGCAATAAACGTTGTTTAGAGACTACTTAGACAAAACAAAAACTGTAATCCCTGTTCTTGGACTAAGTGCAGCTGCACAAGATTAGCACCAAAGTATTGACTACTTTCAAATTGTAGGCTACCAAGGAATTTAAGTGCACCACACATAAGGATTGCACATTTCTTGAATATAGTCTTTGATTTGAAGTCAAAACCATTGTTTCATGATAAAGGAGTTAAAGCTGAAGAAGAAAAAACTTCACTGAAATAAAAAGAAATCAAGAGACACAGTCTTGTCTTCTTGGGTTGGTGGCAAGAATGTTCTGAGGAACCTTGTGCCCATACATACCTTAGATATCAGTAAATATTCTCATGAAAAAGTCATAGATCAGACATATAGCATGAGAGGAAGGCACCCAAGCTTTGGTATACTGGTTGGACATATGGTATCCTTGGCAGGGCACTTCCCAGTAATGAGCAATACAGCAACCATTTTAAATTGAAAAGTTTAAACTTTTAATGAGCTGCTTCCTCTGCCTAGGGTACAGGGTTTGATTCTTTCCAATCTTAGGGACAATTTATCCAGTCAGCTTATCTCCCAACAAACAGGTAATTAAATAAAGAAATATCTTGCATCTAAAAAAAAATCCAGATGAATATTCATAGTTTTACTTCTGACTGACAAGGACCAATTGATGGGAAACTGGAAATTCATTCTGGGTTTGCCCCATGTCTCTGACAGACAGAGGTAGACACTAATGCCTAAACTACCATACCCTCTAATATAACCTCTACAAACTTCATAAATAACATTCCCACTCCTAATAAACATCCATAGCACATTGGGACATAACTGGATTGTATTGCACAGCTAGGCTTACAAAGGCCCTGGTGGTCATTAGCCTAGTCTATACCTATCAACTCAGTAAAGTTATACTTTAGGCCACTGAAGCATTGTACATTCTGGGCAGAAGCCATATATCCCTAAATGAAACAGTACAGTATGAAATGTCAGACTGACAATGAAAGACCTATGAATCATTGGATTTGACACATATGTATAAAAAGTCATATGTCTAATTCCCCATAAGAGTTGCCAGAACCATTATCACAGAATTATATTATGGCACTCAGGCACACTAATTCTACTCTTAAGGACTTAAATGCAGGTAAGATGAATTTGACTCTACCACTTTCACTGTTTCAGATCATGCAGTTTGGCTCATGGCATGGTACAAATGCAAAACATACATGATTCTTTACTTTTGATGTTGACACTCACTCTAAACACATGACAAGTTAGTATATATTCACCTTCTTTCTTCCACTACCATCATTCCAATCAATCATCATAACAGAACAACTGTGATTTTCCAAAGTGGAACCTTAATGTAGACTGGAAACACCAACACAAATTCAGGTGGACAGATTTCTTATTCTGAATAACCTAACACAGGTAGTAAAGTAAGTAGTACGATAGTAAAGTACTAGTAAAAGAAGGTAGCACAGTTAATCCCATTTAAAGGCAATCCACAGCACTAGACTTCATAAAGTACACTTGAGTTGTTCCATTTACCATAATTGTGGGTATTTCATAGATCAGTGATCACTATTGCAGTACTAATTCTTAAGACTTCCTGCCATGCAGAAGCTTGTGAACAGCCCAATTTCCTGAGTCTTGACATCATTCCAAGCTGACGAACACTCAATGACTGATGTCCAGACATCAAGGTATAAGAAGGGAGTCTATCAGCACCATCTTCAGGTCTTTTAAGTTGACTAAAGCAGTCTGATGACTGAGGACACCAAAACCTCCCCAGCTGTCTGATCTTGCTTATGAATTCAAAAGAGGAAAACATGCAGGATGAGCCAAAGGGATTATACACAGAGGCAGAAGCAGAGATGGTTCCTACATTTGAATGTGTATTGCAACACTGATCTGCTTGAATACCTACAATTATGGTAAGTGGGACATAACTGTACTATGTACTTCATAGTCAATGTTGCAATACTAATCCTTTGGAAAATTTTCCCAAAGCTACTCTGCAGATGGAGGGGATTATTTTAGGATTATGAAATAATATTTTGTAGGATGGCAGAAGCAAACCCTGCCCTGGCCCTGATGACCGATCTTAAGTTGGTGTTTAGTAAAGGTGTGAACTGAATTCCAAGTGGCTGCCTCTAGGATGATTTGAGTGGGAACTACTTTGAGGAAAGCAGTGGTAGTTGTCCCATGCCTGGTAGAATGGGCTCTAATGTGGTCAGGAAGAGGCTTTCCATTGGGTGTAACAGAATCTGATGCAGTATGCAATCCATTTAGAGATGATTTACTTTGAGACAGGCTTGCCCTCTGTGAAGGATACCAGCAACTGTTCTGCCCTGCCAGTAGTTTTTATATCCAAGGAGTACCTGATCTATCTACAGACATCCAGTAAGTGGAGGATGCTTTCTGCTTTGTTCTGTGGGTATGGGAATTGGACTGGCAGATGGATAGTCCAGTTAAGGCTGAGTTCTGAAACCACTTTGGGCAAGAGGTTACCCTGTCCCTGTAGAAGGCAGTGAAGGGCTCTATACATGATAGCTTGCAGTTCAGGGACTACTGTAGCTGAAGGTATGGCTATAATTGCTTTTACTGGAAAAGCTCACCCAGACTCTGCCACAGCTTGCTGTGAGGGAAAGGTTAATTTGCTTTTGATTTTTTTTGTATTATTGTATTGCCTTTTCTTATTTTGTATACTGTGATTTGTTTTCTTTACACTGTGTTTTACTTGTATTCTGCTTTTAATTGCATATTAAAACTTGAAAGGAGACCACAGCTCTGTCTGTTGCGAGTCAGACAGAATTTTTTCTCACCCTCCCACCCTGTTACTACTGTTGTGTTCTTAATCACCACTGTCTTTTTAGTTGCCTGCCCCTTATTTTAATTTGACCATATATCTCCCTCCTTCTCGCCTTTCACTGACTGGCGTAAGCAAAAAATTATCACTATGTGAAATCACTCTCCAACTATTTACATTTATTGGCCATCACACTATATTCCATAGCACCAGAATAAAAAACTGTCCGCCCCCTTTCAATCTATCTTGCTCTTTTAAAAATAGTGGCTCTCCACTTAGACAGCTAAAGCTTAAGTTATCCACTTTCATAGCTAACTGCTTACTGCACACTGCTGTGTTTAGGATAAAACATTTTTGTCATCTTACCTTTAAACATCTATTGCAAGACCACCAGCTATTGGAGAGCCCATATTCTGCCTCTCAGTAGTCATCTTGGGATTAGGGCTTCTGTTTTCTCCCAGTGAGAGCAGGAGTACAGGGACATTATTTCCTGGAGACTGCTGATCACCAGAAAGCCTAATAACTGCTTTATAGGTGACAACTTGGAATCTCTGCTTATATTCTGGTCCTGGTGAGAGAAAGAGCAGAGTGCACTGATTCTTGACTGTTTCTGGTTGGAGAGTGAGTGTCTGTGCTTAACGTTCCTGACTGGTCTGGTTGCTATTCAAGGCATCTACCAGAAAAAGGGCTACAAACCTACAGACCCTTGCATCATCTGGGACAAGACTGTGGATCACCAAACAGGCTGTGGCCTGCTTCTCTTCTTGGGATTGTGGCTAACATTTTGCATCTGGTGAGCGAAGAAGCAAAGGAGCATTCTATCCCAATAGAGTGAAGCTGGGTGAGACCAGCATTACTAGTAGCCATTCATGCGACTCTCCTCTTTTCAGCATTCTTGACAAGCTAATTCTTTGTTTTCAGCAAGTACTGCTTGATTTGTTTCTTACTTCAGAATACATGCCTAAATACTTCATCCTTACATTTTCAGGGTCTACGTATTAGTTTCTCCTCAAGTGTTTGGCAGTGCTCTGTACAGACTCACCTTGAGTGACATTTTTCTGTAAAAGCACAACTTAAATTTCTCCAATACCTAGTTGCACACAGGACAACCAGTTTGCAGTGACAAGCACTGTCCACATAGTTGCAAACCAGATACTCCTCATAGTGACTGATATTCTCACTCCAACTGTCTAATCAATAAAAAAGGGTTTGTTGCCATGGATATGAACTTTCCTACTGTGTCCATTACAGGCTTGGTGGACATGGGCATCCTGAGGCAAGCAGAAATTGCCTCATGTTTACTGACAACAAGTTAGTTCTTCAACAAACTGATATGGTATGCGAGTGATGTATTTACACAATGTCGCTGGAGGCAAAGCTCTCAGATAAGCATACTCCTAATGTCATAAGGTTATCAGTAATACACACGCTGCACGCATCACGCACAATTCAAAGCAGACATATCGACCTACATATGCTGAGGCACTTACATGTAACCTTCCTAAACCACAAAGACCTCCTAGACGAAGTACACATAACAAATACCCTCAGCAACCCCTAATGCACTCTTTCAAAACAAAACCCACATCAACACACATTGCTACATCTCATGGTGCCTCTACCACTAAGCCTATAAGACAAGCCACCACACAATCCAGCATTCTAGTCATTGGAGGCTCCAATCAGGCTGAGTAAATAGAAAGTTACAGCCAAGTTGCTTAACAGGGGCTAGGATCTGCCACATTATGCACGCACTCAGGTCACTGTACCACATATGAGCCTAGCATTGAGCAGCATTTTACCTTCTCCAAGGATGATGCCACAATATAAACAAAAGAGGATTGGCTTTAATAATTGGCTTGGTTTCTGGTATCATTCTAAGGGGTTGCAATATTTGTCGGCATGGAAGGAGATAGTCAACAGACCACACTGCCTTGCCAGGGATTGTCTGCACCTCTCCCCTCTAGGCTTTTGAATATTAGCTAAAACAGTTTCTTCCCCCATAGGGTCTTTTTTAGGCAATGCCAGATTGAAAGTACTTTTGATATAGCAAATCAAAAACAAGAAAATCTAAATGTATTACTGTTCAATGCTAGGAGTCTAAACAAAAAACCCCACTCCTAGAAGCTCTCTTTACCCTAGAGAATGCTGACGTCTCTGCGGCCACTGAGACATGGTTTAAAGACACATAGAGCACACCAACAGTGCAAGGTTATATTGCTTTCCACACATTTAGGCCAGCTACCTCACATGCAGGGACTAAAGGTGGAGGTGTCTCTTTTTACATCAAAAATAAATATATGTCAAGGCTGGTCAAACAGGACAATGCACTTGAGCTGCTCCATGTTCAAATCACCACAGGTAAAATCCAATACCACTTCCTTGCAAGCTATAGGTCTCCCTCTATGACCCAGGAAACCCATACCATGTATTTAAACTTACTAGAAACACTAACCATCCAACCCAATACCATATTCAGGGGTGACTTTAATTACCCCACTATTAACTGTGAATCCTATATGACACCAAACGTACATGTACAGAGATTCCTGGATTTTGTAAACAATCAGTAAAAACTAAATGGAAATTCTAGCTTTTTTAGCCAAGCTAGAATTTCCACTGAGTGACCCCTTAAACTGCTTGCATTAGAGGCACATGGGATTTATGCAAATGACCCTTATAAACACCAGGTGTTGCAGCTATATGGCAATTCTGAATGCCCATGACTTTCTTTTTAAGTCGTTTAATGGACAAACAACTTAAAACGAAAAAAATTCATGGGCATTCAGAATCATCATATAGCTGAAACACCTGATGTTCATAAGGGTCATTTGCATATATCCCATGTGCCTCTAATACAAGAGGTTTGAGGGATCACTCGGTGGAAATTCTAGCTTGGCTAGAATTTTCATTTAGTTTTGACTGATTGTTTTTTTTTTTTTTTCTGTGACCTTTTCACTCATTGTTTTTGGATTTTGTAAACACAAATTCCCTGGACCAGACAGTCAATACACCAACCAAGGGTGCAACCATACTGAATCTGTTCCTCACTAATGCTGCACAACCCCCACTGTATTGGCTTCCCTAGTAAGGTCAGACCACAAAAAGGTGTCCTTTGAAGTAAAAATAAAACCGGGACCCCAAGCTAAACCTAGGATAACCTCCTGCTATTAAGTGAGAACCTGGCAAAATTTCAAGCTCCCATAAACCCTGAGAACACTGCTGCCTATGTAGAAACCCTGCACAAGCATGTTAATAGCTGTATGGAGGAAGCTGTACCCACCAGGAAGTACAGAACTAACTCAAAAAACAAGCCACCATGGTGAAATCACAAAATCAATAGGCTGTATAACAGGAGGAAGAAAATCATGGAAAAAATTATTTGTCCTCCCAGGCCAAGAGTAACCACAAAGCATTCTTTAGCTATGTCCACAACCTCAAAGGCAATACACAATTGTGTGCAGAGCTCATTGTAAATGCAGCCACCTATACTGAAGCAGAAGAAATAGCAAACCTTCTGGCTCCAACTTACCCCTCTCTCTCTCCCTCGACCTTCTCTCAGGAAATACGATCAAATACAACTCCCCCACTATCACTAGGGAACAGGTCCTTAATGCTCTTTCTAAGACCAAGAACACTGCATCAATGGGCCCAGACAAAATCCTAGGATGCCTTATAAATTGCATGAAACGTGACCTATCAAGCACTCTGGAATTACTATGCAATTGTAGCCTCCAAACAGGCTTTGTGCCTCATGAATGGAGAAGGCAACAGTCATCCCTCTGCACAAAGGTGGGCCATCTACAGACCCTGAAAGCTACAGACCCATAAGTCTCATAGTCTTATATGTAAAGCCATGGAAAGAATTAGCATGGAGAAGATCAATACAGATATGGTAAACCTCCAGACACTGGAGCCAACCCAGTTTCATTTTGCCAAGGGCAGACCATGCCTACCCAACCTAGTGGACTTCTTTGAGAAGGTCACCAAAGCAATGGATGAGGGCAAAATCGTTCACACTTCCTACCTTGACCTGACTGAGGCATCTGACACAATACTCCACTCGGACGCTGTTGACAAACTCAACAAGTTAGGTACAAACCCATATGTCACCCAGTGGATAGCCAACTGGCTGACAGACAACACCCAGGAAGTTAGAACTGGGGAGTCTACCTCTACAAAGATTCCAATCACAAGTGGAGTCCCTCAGGGATCAGTCCTTGGACTGCTTCTTTTCAGCATGTACTTCTCAGAAGTCAAGGCCAATGTCAGTGGTCTCTGGCTGACTAAATTTGCAGATGATTGCAAAGTAGGAGCTGTCATTGAATCTCACACTAACACAAATGTTCACCAGGAGGGGTTGTCACAGACCCATGGACTAAAACTAAATGCCAAGAAATGCCTAATAGTATCCTTTGGGAAGTCATCCATCCCTAATAACTATAACATTGACAACACATCCCTTCACCCAATAGTCAGGGACTTAGAGATTTAGAGACGCACACAGATAGTAATCTAGCCTATGACCATCATGTGTCTACAGTGGTGAGGAAATAATTCTGTTTCACAACTTATAAACAAAGGTATGGCATCTAAGTGCAAGGAAGTCATTGTTCCACTGTATTTGGCATTCATCACTCCTGTCATAGAGTACAATGCCCCCCCTTTGGTATGTACCTAACCAGACATACCCAACAACTGGAACATCTACAGAGGTTCCTCACTAAAAGAATAAGGGCGTGTGTAAACTGTCCTATGCAGACCGTCTCAAGGCCCTATCCCTGTCTACTACAGGCTTTTGAGGGGAGATCTATGCCTGGTGTACAGGGCATTGTCAGACCCCAATCTGATGGACCTCCTGCATGTCCACAAAACAAACACCCAGAATTACCCATTCTAAAGACTTGTATCTTGCCTGTGATGTCAATAGGACCTGCCGGAGAGATAGGTATGTATCCCAGGGACTACCCCATTTATGGAACAGGCTCCCATTCATCTGAAGCAGAGTTTCTCCCTAATCCAATTCAAGTGCAACTTGGACAACTAGATGGGAAACCAGAAATTCATCCCTGGTTTGGCACCTATGTCTCTAATAGACACAGGTAACCTGTAAATGATTCATCTCACAGGCCCATGCTTACACTTGTCAAAGGTAGCAGAACTTGTCAGAGATTTGGGATGCATGGCTAGGCTTAAAAAGGCCCTTGTGATCATTAGCCTAGTAAACACCTATGAACCTATAAGGAGGTTGGTCTTCCAGGTGAATATCTTGAGAAGTGCAGTAACAGCAGGCTCAGAGGATGCCATGGTTAATTTTTCCAAAACATAGTTTAGGTCCCATGCTGGAATAGGGGATCCCTCTGGGAAATGTGAAGTAAATCACCCATTTTAGAAACAGTTTCATATGAGGGTGAGAGAAGAATGATGGAGCAATCTGCAAGCAAGCAAGCTGAAATAGCATAAGCATGACCCTTTCAAATGGAATAAGAAAGGCCCTGTTTAAAAAGGTGTGAAAGGTAAAACAGTAATGAACTGATGTCTGCGTGAGGTGGGATAGTGTGTTGGCCATGATATCAGGTGGAAAATCTCTTCAATTTTGCCATAGATTATTTTCTGGTATTAGGCTCCTTGCCTGTTTTAGACATAGCAACTCTTTTGAGTAAGGCATCGATGTGAGTGTCATGACCCAATCTTCCAGGCAACTAGATTGAGAGATAGCAAGGTTGGGGTGGAAGACTGATTCGCTGACTTGGCTGAAAAAGTCTATGTCCTTTAGGAGCATGTGGAAACTTGCCTTCCTGAGGGTGAGTAGTGGCAAGAACCAATGTTGCCTGGGACAGAAGAGGGCTACCAGTATCATACTGGGCCTGTCAGTCATGATATTTTTAACTACCCTCAGAATCATGGGTAATAAAGGAAAAATGTACAGGAGCCAGTGGGTCCATGTGAATGAGAAGGCATCTATTTTCCAGGTTCCCTTTTATTGTATTCCGGAGTAGAATCTCAAAGTTGTTTGTTGTGAAGAGAGGCAAATTGTCTACAGAGGGGATTACCCCCACAGAAAGATGAGATCTAGGAATGCTTCCTTTTTCAAGATCCATTAACTTGGATCTAGTAAATCCTTGCTCAGGGAGTCTGCAAGATGATTACTGTGGCCTGGGATGTATAATGCTATGAGAGTGATCCCCAAGTCTTGGGCTAACATCCAGTTCCCCCTTGTTTATATACCACATGACTGTGATATAGTCTGTATTTGCAGAGTTCCTGGGCTTAAATACTGTAAAAAAAGCATATATAGCTAGGAAGTCTGCTAGAATTCCTTTAGATTGATATGCAATTTCTTTTGTTGTTTTTGAGACCAAATGCCCTGCACCCTCAGCGGGCCTAAGTGGACTCCCCAAGCTACGTCTGAAATGTCTGTTCTGACAGACTTGTCTGCCTGAGGCAGTGTGAAGGCTGCTCATTTGTTATTTTCTGTGGTGTCCTTCCACTATAAGAATTCCTTCTTGCAGTGTGGGAGCTAGGGTAGTAGGGTTTCTTGGGATAGTTTTGCTCAGAGACATTTTTGAGAAACCACTGCAGTTTCCTCATGTGTAGCTTTGATAAAGGGACTAGCAGCCATGTACCCTAAGAGCCTTAAGAAAACTCTGGTCAAGATAAATTGTTTTGTGAGAAGGTTGTTGAAGTAATCCATCAGGAAAACCACCTTGTCCTGAAGGAGAAACACTTTCTGTTGGGTTGAGTCTATGAAGGCCCCCCCCCAAAACAGGATCCTTGTTTGGGGTGTCATCTGAGACTTCATTATGTTTAATGTGAGGCCCACCTGCTGGAAGCAGTCTACTGAGGTCTGGAGGGCATCCAGGATCTCTGAGGTGATCTTTCTTGGATAAGACAGTCATCCAGGTAGGGACAATGGGCACCTCCAGCATTCTGCAATGTGCAGTCAGGGATGCCAAGCATTTTGTAAATACTCTTCGTGCATCAGAGAGATCAAATGGTAGAGCACACAACTGGAAGTAGGAACCTGAGGCTATGAACTGAAGGCACTTTCTGTGACTGACTGCTACAGGTAATGTGAAAGTAAGCATCCATTAGTTTGATAGCGACCATGGAGGCATCCTGAAAAATCAAGGGTAGCAGCTTTTGCAAAGTAAGCATCTTGAATTTTGAAAAATAGAAGAATGTGTTTCACCTTGAAAGATCTAAGCTAGGTCTCCAGGTTCCCTATTTTCTTGGTCCAAGAAGATCCTTGAAAAAAAGCTTTTTTCTGGCTTGCGGGGGGGGGGGGGGACTGGCTTTATGGATCCTTGCTGCAGTAAATCTTTGATAATTAGGGTAAAAGGTTTTCTTGTTCCTTTGGAGATCTTGATATTCCAAAAAAAGGATGGGATTTGGCTTTCCCTGAATTGGATATAGTAGCTATTTTCTATAATGCTGATGACCCACTGAACCCTTGTGATGGTCTTCCACTGACCTAAGAAGAAGGAAAGCCATTTGCCAGGGGCCTAGGGCAGGGGGAGGGGTAGCATATAATCACAACTGTTTTCAGTGTTGGGTGTGCTTTTTGGAAGCATACAGTCTCGTGGTTGTTCTGTTGGTCATCTTCTGGATTGCCTTGGGTCTTTTTCCACAGGGAGGCCTCTCCTTGTCTTGTCTAGGTGGAAAGAGGCAAGGTTCAGAGGAGTAGTTTTTACTGTACCTTGGGGTTGGAGATGAATTCTTGAACAGCTTTAATTTTTTTTCTTTTTTTGTTTAGTTTCTCAAAGACTTTGTTCAGCTGGAGTTCCAAAAAGGAACACTGTTTAGTGGGGCATCCTATAAAGTACAGTTGTGTACATTTACCATAAATGTAGATGTTCGAGAGCATTCACTCTTGCAGTCATCACATTTGGGTTATCTGCCTGCAGGTAGCCTCAGCCGGCCTGAATACCCGAGTCTTCAGATTTCTGCGTCAGATGCTGTCTCTTCTTCCATGACGTCAAGTTGTCAGGGGTATAAAAATATGCAGATGACGCCATTACATCAGTTTTTCTTGCCCCAGATGTCAGGTGCCCCCATAATGGGAAGCACTTGTACGTTATGGTACACCTCCATCAAAACGCAAATACACCAGAAAAACTAAATATACCAAACAAGAAGGAAAGGTAGAGCCAAGAGACGTCAGGGGGCTGGAGGGAGGGTAACCAGGACTGCAACAGTGAATACACTTGAACATCTACATTTATGGTAAGTGTACACAACTGTACTATGTTCTTCATGTTTCACTGTTGCAGTCATCACATTTGGGTTGATTCCCAAAGCTAGGGAAGGGAGGAGGAAATTAAACAGCATAAGGGCCAGCTATTAAGCCCTGCAAGACTGCAGTGGCAAAACCAGCTCTGGATTTAGAAAAAATAGGCATGCGGTAATGCTTGGTGAAGGTATGTACAGAGCTCCAGGTAGCAGCTTTTAGGATGTCCCTGGTAGGGACTCCTCTGAGAAAGGCTGCAGAGGTAGATGCAGCCCTGGTGGAATGTGATCTTATCCCCTGTGGGGTAGGTTTTCCATGGTGCTTGTAGCAGAAATTAATGCAATGGGCTATCCATTTGGAAATGGTTTGCTTTGAAATGGCCTTCCCCTCTGCCCCTGCAGCAAAGCAAACTAGCAGCTGTTCAGATTTTCTGAGAGGCTTAGTCCTGTCCAAATAAAATCTAAGTTGTCTGTGTACGTCCAGAGAGTGCAGTATTCATTCCCCTTTGTTTTGTGGGTTAGGGAAAACAAGTATTCAAATGAATGGACTGATTTAGGGACACACTAGACACCACCGTGGGCATAAAGGAAGGATTGGTGCTGAGGAAAACCCTGTCCGCATGGAAGATAATGAAGGGTTCCACTGCCATGAAGTCCTGTAATTCAGACACTCTTCTTGCTGAAGTGATGACTAGAAGGAAGGCTGTTTTTCAAGAAAGGAATTTCAACTCTGCTGTTGCAGCTGGCTCAAAGGGGTGGAGAGTGAACTTTTCCAATACAAAGTTAAGGTCCCAGGCTGGAGTGGGAGCTCTCCTGGGGGGGGTGTCTTAAACCTTTGGCCCCTTGTTTTAGCAGGGGATGAGAGAAGAGGGGTGGCTCAATATTATAATTTGCTGAAATGGCAGAGGCATGAATTTTAATTGACGAGAAGGATAGGCCCTTGTGGAGCATTTCTGTTAAGTATTGAAGAATATGAGGTATGCTGGGCACTGTTGTGCCCATCCCCTGAGTCTGGCTCCAGGAACAGTATCATTTCCACTTTTCAGCATAGGATTTTCTAGTACTAGGCCTCCTTGCCTCCAGAATGACTTCTAGCACCTGCTTACTAAGGGATGCTAGAAGAGAGCTCAAGGAATTAGCCAGGCTGCAAGGTTCAGGGTTTGAAGCTGAGGGTGCAGAATCTGGCCCGCCTGCTGGGACAGCAGGGAAGGGGTCTGAGGCAGGTGTCATGGTTGCAGCAGTGTCATACTACTCAAGAGGGGGTACCATTGCTGGCATGGCCAGTCTGGTGCAATCAGCATTGTCCTTGGCTTGTCCTGTTTGATCTTTAGTAGAACCTTCGAGAGGAGAGGCAGAGGGGGAAAGGCATAAACCGAGAGGCTTTTCCCAGGTAAAGGACAGGGCATCTACTTTCCAAGCTTGACTGTGGGGAGTCCTTGTGCAGAATTTGTCCAACTGGGAGTTCTGAGGGGAGGCAAACAGGTCTACCTCTGGAGTCCCCCATTTGTTCCTCAAGAGGTTGAATATTTTTGGTTCTAGTTTCCATTCGTGTGGGTCCATGAGATTTCTTGCCTGGCAGGAACTGAGATTGCAGGTGCACTTAATAGCTCAAGGCTGTGTTCCACAGAGCCATAGCTAGTCTGCAAAGAGGGTACGAGTGGGTTCCCCCCTGCTTGTCTGTCTTTACCAATAGTTGTCCTGGAAGAATACGGTCTTTGAAGGCTGTCAGGGAATTCTGTACAGCTAACATTTCTTTTTGATTGATATGCAGGTGCATCTGTCTCGGGTTCCATTTGCCCTGAATGCGCTGCCCTGCCAAGTGAGCCCCCCATGCATAGTCTGATGCGTCTGCTGTTAGGGTTTGGGCGGGGGGTAGAGTGAAAGGGAGCCCCTTGTTGTGGTAGCAGGCCTCTGCCCACCAAAGGAACTTTGTCTTTATACAAGGAATGATAGGAATCATTGATTCCAGGTCCTGAGAATGTTGACACCATAGACTTTTTAGATACCATTGGAGTTTCCTCATATGCAGTCTTGCATATGGAATTAGTAGAATGCAAGAGGCCATGAACCCCAGGGCTTGCAGTATTTTCCTTGCAGATAGCTGGGGTTTTGTGGTCAATAGTTTGAAGTAGGTTGTCAAACTTGTTTCTCTGGAATGAGGAATGCCATCTGGAAAGTTGTGTTCAAGCTTGCTCCCAGGAATACAATATGTTGGCAGGGTATTATGTGAGATTTCTTTTCGTTTATGGTGTACCACAGTGAGGTTAGAAGTTTCTTTACGAATGCCAGGTGTTGCAATAGCAAGTCCTGGCTTTCTGCCTGAATCAGACAATCGTCCAAGTATGGGTATATTTGAATATTTCTCTGTCTGCAAAATGCAATGGCTGGAGCTAGACACTTTGTGAATACCCTGCGTGCAGTAGATAAGCCAAAGGGAAGTGCAGAGAACTGATAGTGCATGAAGCCTGCCCTGAAGCATAGGTATTTCCTGCAAGATTCCCTTATTGGAATGTGCAGGTAAGCTTCCTTTAAGTCTAAGGTTGCCAGCCAGGCATCTTTGCCTAGCATAGGAAGAAGCTGTTGAAGTGTTAGCATTTTGAATTTTGGAATTACCAGAAAGGTGTTTAGAATAGAGAGGTCCAGGATAGGACACCAGGAGCTGTCTTTTCTGAGTACCAGGAAAAGTCTTGAATAAAAACCTTGTCCCCTTTGATCTGCTGGGACAGGTTGAATAGCCCTGATACTGAGAAGAGAGAAAACCTGCTGTTGGGCCTCCGCCCACTGATTTGGGGGTAGGTCTTGGCAACCATTTGGGGTTGGTAGTGTGTGGAAGTGGAATCTGTATCCTTGGGAAACTATGTTCAAAACCCCATTTGTCCTGGGTAATGAGTTTCCATTTTTTTGCATGCAGGGCGGGCTTTCCTCCTAAGGGAACAGGTAGTTGAGCAGGGCTTGGAAGGGTTAAGGTTAAGTCATTGTGCCTTTTTCCGTAGGGGGGTGGCTTACTACTCCCTGCTTTGGAAGTGGGAGCCCCCACTGCTTAGGTCTGTGCGCAGCCTGAGACTGTAACCTAGGTGGTTTGTTCTTCCTGGGTTTGGACTGAGAACGCCTGGAAGAGACTGAAAAGGACCAATCCTTTGAAGGCCAATACCTACTAAATCTGGGAGGCTGTACTTGTAGGAAATCTTTAAAAGTTTGCATAGATTTAGCTTTTTCCTCCATCCTTTTGAGGACTTCTGCTTTGTTGCCAAAAAGGCGGTCTTGGTTTAAGGGAGCATCCAGTAATGTAGCTTTAACATGATCTGGCAAGTTTTGTTCCTTAAGCCAAGCATGCCTTCTAAGTACAGACCCAGTGACAGCAGCCCTGCAAGATGCTTCTAAAGCGTCAAAACCACATTGCAAAGTACGTTTACCAACTTGTTCTGCAGAATGCATTAAATCCTGCAATTCTTTGTGTTCAGCACAGTCAGTAATCAACATCATTTTCTGTTTAAGTAGTCCTATAATATGCTGCTGATACTTTAACATATGAAACTGGTAATTTAAAGCCCTAATGGCCAAAGTAGCAGAAGTGTAGACCTTCTTACCCCATGTGTCTAGGGCTCTAGAATCTCTATCAGAAGGGGTAGGATTTTTGGCAGCAGTAGCCTTAATGCCTTTTGGTCCTTGGGAAATGGTCTCTGGATCCGCTGAAGGATTCTTGAAGAGGAACTTGTGAGAGTCAGGTACTCTGTAATACCAGTCAGGTTTTCTGGGAGCTGGAGGTAAAGTGTCTAGGGTAAGGCTAGATTCCAAGAAAGCATCATCTATAATGTCCTGAACAGGAGGGATAGCTAGAGGCCTGTGTTGGGGCAGGAGTAAGAATTCTCTAAGCCTCTTTTTGGAGTCGGAGTAATCCTGGCTTTCCCAGTGGAAATGATACCTAAGAGTGTGCAAGGTTTCACCGAAATAAAATTCTTTTGGGAGGGGAAGTAGAGGGAACGGAATCCTCTGCATTAGAATCCTCATAAGTAGATAAGGGCAAATCCTGGTAATCAGAAGGAGCAGAAATATCAGATTGCTGATCAGAAGAATCAGTAAGAAATTCAGTTCTAGGTCTCTTACAGGGGGAAGGCTGGCTTCCCCTAATTAAGGTAATAAGGTCTTCAGCCATTCTAAGCATTTGTTTTTGAGGCATATGGGCCTGAGCTCGCGGTTTGGTCATCAGTTTTCTAGGCATAGTGCGAGTTTTAGGCCTGAGGAATTCGGAACTTCTGGATGGAAATGATGACGTTCGTTTAGGCCTGAATACATCCTCAGAAGCTGGTGCCTGCACAGCAGCTCCGGACCCATCCAAGGTAGAGACATCTGCAGGTTCCATAGTCAAAGAAGCATCTCGTGGCATACCGGACTCTGAATGGGTCTCAGTAGAGGCCTGCGAATCTGAAGTAGCGGGTATCAGGGGCTGCAAAAACGCATCACTGAGTACCGGCGGACTGGCGACTAGCTTAACGGAAGCGTCATTGGCAGTTTTGGACCTATGCGGTCTGTCTCTGTCTTTATTCTTACGTTTTTTCGGAAGCTCAGTAGTCGGATTGCTTATCGAAGCCATTTTGGAGTACTGAGACCGAGTACAAAACTAATTGGCTGCAAAAATAGCCCGACGACGAATAGTTCAGGGATTAAACAAGGCACAAAACTGACAGCGAGGGACGTCGTGGTCTGGGCTTAAACAGGGGATGCAGTACGAATGAAAATCTCTATGAGGTATTTGCTTTCCATAGATAAGACAATTGTTAACTTTTACTGACATCGGTTGGAGCAAGAAAAAGGATCCCCAACGGGGTACTTATCTTTTTTGAAGACTTCGGATCTGAAACTCGAAAACGAAAATTTCAGGAGTCGGCTGACCGGCACTTGCAAACTGCTTCTGATTCAGGCACTGCACGGCAAGAAAGACTGATGTAATGGCATCAGCTGCATGTTTTATACCCTTGATGACCTGACGTCATGAAAGAAGAGACAACATTTGATGCAGAAGTCCGAAGACTCTGGTATTCAGGCCGGCTGAGGGCTACCTGCAGGAAGATAACCCAAATGTGATGACTGCAACAGTGAAACATGAAGAACATCACTGCTTTTTCATGGTCTGACAGTGGCTGACTTCTGAGCAATGCATGTCTGTGGATAGCTGTACTTGTGGCAGCTGCTCTGCAAAAAGTATCTAAGGCATCACATCTACATTTCAAAGAACGTCTGGATACCTGTAGAGCTTCTCTAGCTATGTCCTGCACTTCCTTGTACAGGTTCTGGGATAGAATCAAGTTTTACTATTTTATCTTGAAGTGATTTCAAGTATTTTATCATATGTAATTGAAAATTTAAAGCTCTCATGACTAGGGTTGCAGAGGTACAAGTTTCTTTGCCAAACCTGTCCAGTTGTCTGTTCTCCCTGACATTTGGTAAGGAATGCCTAGATGGTCCTTTGGGAACTCTTTTAGTAGATTCAGTAGAGGCCACTAAGGGATTAGCTTTGGGATTTTTGTAGAGATGCTTGTGCGAGTCAAGCACTCTGTAAAATCTGTCTGGTTTCCTAGTTGCAAGTGGTAAGGAGTCAGGGTATAGGACTATAAGGTTGAGGGCAAAGGTGGGAGCATGCTTCAGTTTGATAGCTCATTTAACAGGCATGGTCGAGGGATTTGGTCATCCAATTGCAACCTCAGCAGGAAGGTTGGACGTTAAGGAGACTTTCTCATGGTGGAACTACTTCTTGGATGTCAAAAGCTGATGCCTGCATAGCGGCATCAGACCTCACTGACATGTGAGCAGTAGGGGTAGTCTTGGATAGGCTGGGGATAGTGGCAGCCTCCGGCAGGGTTCCAACCTAGCAGTCACCAGTCCTGGAGGTAGCAAAGGTACCTCACCACAGTCTTCGGTTGACTTACAGGTTGACGTGGTAGTTATTTTCTGTGGCCTCTGTGTCCCTAAGTTTTTCACTTTTTCAGGATCACACTAGCAGCCAGCACGATTATGGGACCTGCAGAAGATAGAGGTTCAGATGCTACCAAAGAAGTTGGCAAGGAGGACTCCATATGAGTTGCAAGATCCTTGGCTCTACATTTATGGGTTTTTGCACAAAAAGTACAGTTGTGTACACTTACCATAAATGTAGATGTTCAAGTGTATTCACTGTTGCAGTCATTACATTTGGGTAATCTGCTGGCAGGTTGCCCTCAGTCAGCCTGAATTCCAAAGTCTTGGGTCCTGTATCGGTTGCTGTCTCCTCTTCCATGACGTCAGGTTGTCAGGGGTATAAAACATGCAGCCGATGCCATTTTCTTTAGTTTTTCTTGCCCCCGATGTCAGGTGTCCCCAAAAAGGTAGCAATATTCTAAATATTTATATAGATATATATGTATATACATGCATCAATATAAACTTTACCTTCATCTACAAGCAAATACACCACATAGGTTCTAGAAGATAGAGAAGGAAAGATAAACTGTAGAATGACAGGGGGGTGGCGGGAGGGTAACCTGGACTGCAACAGTGAATACACTCAAACATCTACATTTATGGTAAGTGTACACAACTGTACTATATTCTTCATGTTTCACTGTTGCAGTCATTACATTTGGGTAGAATCCCAAAGCTATGGTTGGGAGGCTGGAGCCAAACAGCATTAGGTGAGGCTATAAGGCCGTGCAGCACTGCAGTGGCAAAGCCTGCCCTGGACTTAGAGGCGCAAATGGTAATGCTTTGTAAAGGTGTGAACAGAGAACTCCAAGTAGCAGCCTCTAGAATGTCCTTTGGTTGGTACTCTGAGAAAGGCTGCTGAAGTAGCTGCAGCCCTGGAGGAGTGAGACCTAATGCCCTTGGGCACAGGTTTGCCATGGAGTAAGTAGCAGAAACAGATGCAACTGCTTATCCACTTTGAAATTGTCTGCTTTGAAATAGCCTTTCCTTCTGATCCTGCAGCATATGACACTAGTAATTGCTCAGTTTTTCTTAGAGCTTTAGTCCTACTCAAGTAGAATCTTAGCTGTCTGTGTACGTCCAAGGAATGCAGAATTCTCTCCCCTTTGTTCTGCGGATTTGGATAAAAAGTTGGCAGATGAATTGTTTGTTTAAGAGCCACACTGGAAACGACCTTAGGCATAAAGGTAGGATTTGTCCTCAGAGACACCCTGTCTGGGTAAAATATGATAAAAGGATCTACAGCCATGAGGGCCTGTAGCTCTGAAACTCTTCTTGCTGAGGTAATTGCTAGTAGCAGAGCTGTCTTCCATGACAAGAACTTTATATCAGTGGTAGCAGCTAGTTCAAATGGAGGCAGGGTGAGCTTTTCCAACACATAACTGAGGTCCCATGCAGGTAATGGTGATCTTCTAGGAGGCCTTAAATTTTTGGCTCCTCTAAGATACTGCTTTAGTAAAGGATGAAAAAAGATTGGTGGCTCTGTATTGTAATGAGCTGAAATGGCAGAGGCATGGATTTTGATTGATGAAAAAGATAGGCCTTTGTCAAGCATCTCAGTTAAGTATTGTAATATCCGAGGAATATGCAGTTCTGCTGTATCAGTTCCTTGTGCTTGATTCCAAGCACAGAGACTTCCATTTGTCAGCATAAGATTTTCTAGTACTAGGCCTTCTGGCTTCCAAAATGACATCCATCGTAGCTTTACTGAGAGGTGTCATCTGTATGATTACAGGATTAACCATGCTGCCAGATTCAGAGTCTGTAGCTGATTGTGCTTGATCTGATTGTTTTGCTGGTACAGTAGTTGTGGTTTTTGAGGCAAGGTCCAAGCTGGGTATTGAGACAAGTTCCTTAGGATTGGGTACCAGTATTGGCAGGGCCAGTCCGGGGCAATTAATATCATCTTTGGCTCCTTTTGTCTGACTTTTAGGAGGACCTTGGGTAGAAGAGGCAGAGGAGAAAAGGCATAAACTGATAGGTTTTTTCCAACTGAAGGATAGGGCGTCCACTTTCCATGCTTGTCTGTGATAAGTCCTTGTGCAGAATCTTTTCAGTTGATAATTTTGAGGAGAGGCAAATAGGTCTATGTCTGGGCTCCCCCATTTCTTTGCTATCATGCTGAAGACGTGTGGATTTAGCTTCCACTCGTGAGGATCCATGAGGTTTCTGCTTAAATCGTCTGCCAGAGTGTTTTGTTTTCCTGGCAGGAATTGAGCTTGAAGATTTATTTGGTAGGTCAAAGCTGTGCCCCACAGTGCCATGGCTGATCTGCAAAGGGGGTATGAGTGTGTGCCCCCTTGCTTGTTTATATACCACATGACCGTGGTGTTGTCCAGGATGAAGTAAGTCCTTGGAGGCTGTTAGGGCAATTTGAACTGCTAGCATCTCTTTCTGGTTGATATGTAGATGCATTTGATTTGGTGCCCATATGCCCTGAATGCATCTTCCAGCCATGTGGGCCCCCAGGCATAATATGATGTGTCTGTTGTTAAGGTTTGGCTGGCAGGGGGGTAGAGTGAAGGGCCATCCCATGTTTTGGTGACAGGCCTTTGCCCACCATAGAAACTCCTGTTGCAGGCAGGGGATGAGAGGAATCATTGTTTCCAGACTGTGTGAATGTTGACTCCATAAACTTTTTAGGTACCATTGTAGTTTCCTCATATGCAGTCTTGCATATGGAATTAGTAGAATGCAGGATGCCATGAAGCCCAGAGCCTGCAGAATTTGTCTTGCAGAAGACTGGGTTTTTGTTGCCATCAGTTTGAAGTAAATAGTCAGTTGCCTTTGTTTGTCTGGCATGAGGTAAGCCATCTGGGCAGTTGTATTCAAGTTTGCTCCCAGGAATGTTATCTTTTGAGAGGGTACCAGTTGTGATTTCTTTTCGTTTATTGTGTACCCTAGGCATGTTAGAAGCCTTTTCACAAACACCAGGTGTCGTAGAAGAGTGTCTTTGTTCTCTGCTTGAATGAGACTGTCATCCAAGTAAGGATATATTTGAATACTTCTTTGTCTGCAAAATGCAATTACTGGTGCCAGGCACTTTGTAAAGACCCTGGGTGCAGTAGATATGCCAAAGGGCAGTGCAGAGAATTGGTAATGCATTAAGCCAGCCTTGAATCTGTGGTATTTTCTGCATGACTGTCTTAATAGGATATGCAGGTATGCCTCTTTTAGGTCTAAAGTCACCAGCCAAGCATTCTTGCCCAGCATGGGCAGAAGCTGTTGCAAAGTGAGTATTTTGAATTTTGGAATGTCCAGGTATGTGTTCAAAATCGATAAATCCAGTATTGGTCGCCAGGCCTTGTCCTTCTGGGTACCAAGAACAGTCTTGAGTAAAAACCTTGTCCTTTTTCCTGTTCTGGTACTGTCTGAATGGCCCCCATATCCATGAGGGACGTAACCTGTTTCTGTGCTGCTGCCCATTGATTTTTTGGCAGATCTGGCCAACCATTTGTCATTGGCAGAGTGTGGAAATGGAATCTGTATCCCTGTGATACGATTATTAGTACCCACTTGTCCTGGGTTATTAACTGCCAATGTTGAGCAAAAAGTGCTAATTTTCCCCCTATGGGTGCTGTCAAAAGATAAGTGCTTGGTGTAGGCAGAGGAAAGTCATTGGGATTGCTTTCTGTAGGTTTGCGCTTTATCTCCTCCAGATTTGGAGGTGGATGCGCCCCATTGCTTTGACCTGTATGAGTCTTGAGCCTGGTACCTGGAACCCTTAGGGCGTCTGGATTTGCCCCTTTGAGCTCTGTCTGACACAGGAAAGGACCAATTTTAGTGTCTACTGAATTTAGGTGGCTGCACTTGCAAGAAATCTTTAACAGTTTGCATAGAGTTAGTTTTGTCTTCCATTTTCTTTAAAACCTCTTCTGCCTTAATATCAAACAGAGAATCATGCTGTAAAGGTGCATCTAGCAATTTAGCTTTAACATGATCAGGCAAATTTTGTTCCTTTAACCAGGCATGCCTCCTAATCACAGATCCAGTAACTGCAGCCCTGCAGGAGGCCTCTAAAGAATCAAAACCACATTGCAAAGTATGCTTTCCAACTTGTTCAGCTGCATGCAATAATTCCTGCAATTCCTTATTTTCTGCACATTCTGAAATCAACATCATTTTCTGTTTCAGCAATCCCATAACATGTCGTTGGTACTTAAGCATATGAAATTGACAGTTTAAGGCCCTGATTGCCAAGGTTGCAGATGTACAGACCTCTTTTCCCCCCATCTGTCCAGTGCCCTTGAATCTCTGTCAGAGGGGGTAGCGTTTTTTACTGTTGAGTCCTTAACTCCCTTTGGACCCTGTAAAATAGTTTCAGGTTCAGCAGCAGGGTTTCTAAATAAAAATTTATGAGAGTCAGGGACCCTGTAATATTTCTCAGGCTTACTGGGAGCTGGAGGTAAGGAGTCAGGGATCAGGCTTGACTCTAAAAACACATCATCCACAATGTCTAAAACAGGAGGAATGGCTAAAGGCTTGTGCTGAGGGAGAAGGAGGAAATCCCTAAGCCTCTTTTTTTGATTCTGAGAAGTCTTGACTCTCCCAGTGGAAATGCTCCCTCAAAGTATGCAAGGATTCTCCAAATGAATAATCCTCAGGAGGAGATGTGGATGGAATAGACTCCTCAGCATCAGAATCCCCATAGGGAGGTAAAAATAATTCCTGATCAGAAGAGGAATCAGAAGTAATAGAAATCTGATCTGAAGATTCATAGTCAGTGTCTTGCCTAGGCCTCTTATCTGGAGAGGGATGGGTACTCCTGATCAAGGTAATGAATTCTTCAGCCATTTTGATCATCAGCTTTTTAAGCATAGAGGAATGTGCACGTGGCTCAGGTGTTGTTTTTTTTTTTGTTTTAGAAGGTGTCTTTGCTTTTGGTTTTGCAGCTTTCGTCAGTTTGATATAAAAATGTTGAGGTCTGAAGACACCCTCAGAAGCCGGTGCCTGCTCAGCGGCTCCAGACCCATCCGAGGGAGATACATCCATCGGTCCAATACCTTGAGTATCTTGCGGCATGTCGGCCCCCACATGGGTGTCAGTAGAGGCCTGCGATTCGAAGGTAGTGGGTATCAGGGGCTGCGAAAGCACCTCACTGAGTACCGGCGAACTGGCTTAGGAGAAGCTTCGTCATCAGTTTTGGATCTTGACTGCCTTTCTCTGTCCTTTTCATTGTATTTTTTATGTACTGCGGTAGTCGGACTACTATCCGACAACATTTCTGGGTAGTTAAATCCGTTTCCAAAATACTTAGATGCAAAAATATGCCACCACTTAATAGTGCGTTGGTTAAATCTAGCACAAAACCGACAGCCAGGCACATTGTGATCAGGGCCTAGGCAAGGAATACAGTATAAATGGAAATCCTTATGAGGTATTTGCTTCCCACAAGTAATACAATTATTAACTTTTTCTGACATCAGTAAAAAGCAAGAAAAAAGTTTCCCCATTGGGGTACTTAACTTTAGTGAAGACTTTGGTTCTAAAACTCAAACTCTAATATTTCAGTAGTCGGCCAACCGGAACTTGCGAAATGCTTCTGCTTCGGGCACCGTGCAGCAAGAAAGACTAAAGAAAATGGCATCGGCTGCATGTTTTATACCCCTGACGACCTGACGTCATGGAAGAGGAGACAGCAACTGATGCAGGACCCAAGACTTTGGAATTCAGGCCGACTGAGGGCAACCTGCCAGCAGATTACCCAAATGTAATGACTGCAACAGTGAAACACGAATAATATCTTAGCACAATCAGAGCAGTTAGAGATGTCGAGTAGGGGCTCCAAGCAAAAAGAGTGAAAATCTTTATGCGGGATTTGTTTCACAAGTCAAAATTATTGATTTTTTTGAACATTAGAGAAAACATTTCCCCAAAGGGGTAATTATCTGTTTGAAAGCAGAAGAACTGGAAACACAAGCCAGCCAACTGAGTGTATAAATCATAGATGAAGTATATCAACTACATGGCTAGAAAGAACTAAAGGTGGTACCAGATGCCCTTCTTATACTTTGATGTCTTGAGGGTCATTGAGCATCCATCAGCTTGGGATGATGTCAAGACTCTGGAAATCAGGCCAGTCACAGTGTGTTCACTCATATTAAGAATAAGACAAACTCAAAAGACAAGCCACCTGGGTGGAATCACAATATCAATGGGTTATACAACAAAAAAATCATTGCCAAGCATAGGAAGAACAAAGCCCAACATACTAAAAGCCCCCTGATGAATCCAAGAGGGTTAATTAATACTTCAAAGGCTAAATTTGGAGATAGCTTCTCAGGCAAAGGACAACCACAAAGCTTTCTACAGCTTTGTCTGTAACCCCAAGGGAAATACGCAAACATGTGCAGAACTTATTGTAAATGGTATCTCCCACACTGAAGCCATTGCTAACCTTTTGGCTGACAGGCTTGGTGACTGCTATGCCTCTGCACAACATCTGTAGCTTAAATTTTTTCCCCCAGTCCCTGAGACAGTCCAAAAAAAAATACTGCATACCACAAACACCCCAATCATTACTAGGGAACAGGTCATCAATGCACTTTCCAAAGCCAAAAACACAGCAATAATAACATCCCAGGATACTTACTAAATAGCATGAAACATGATCTTTCAGGTCCACTTAAACCACTTTTTAACTGGAGCCTACAGTCAAGGAATGGAAGATGGCTACAGTCATTCCTCTGCACACAGGAGGTCCAACCACTGATCCGGGTAACTACAGGCCCATAAGTTTGACCAGCCTGTTGTGCAAAGCCATGGAAAGAATCATTATGGACATAGGTGATCTGCAAATGCTGGATCCATCAAAGTTCGGCTTTGTTAAAGGAAGGTCATGCCTATTAAGTTGTGTGGATTTCTTTGAGAGGGTGACCAAAGCAATGAATGACGGAAAGACTACGCATACAGCTTACCTCATCCTGGGCAAGGCTTTTGATACAATACCCACTCAGGCAATATAGACAAGTTCACTAAATTAGGTATAAACCCTTACATCATCTACTGGATAGGCAAATGGGTCACTGATAGGATAAAGGATATCAAAATAGGTGAAGCCACCTCCACCAAGAGAGCATTCACTAGCGGTGTCCCCCCAGGGCTCAGTACTGAGCCATATCCTTTTTGGCATCTATTTCTCCGAAGTGGAAGTAAACACTGAAGGCTTATGACTGACTGGTTGACTACGTTTGCAGATGATTGCAAGCTGGGGTTTATTACTAACTCCCTTGCAGACACTAGCGTTCTTCAAGAAGGCCTATCTTTGACTAACAACTGGTGCCAAAGCCATGGTCTTAAACTCAATGTTAAGAAATGCATAATTTTACCTTCAGGGAAGTCAACCATCTTGACTAATTACCATTTTGATAATATGCCCCTAACAGTTGACCGAGTGGTCAAGGATTTGAGTACACACGAAGACAGTAGCCTTACCCTGGACCACCAATGTGACCACAGTGGTGAGGAAATCCTTTTATGTTACACAACTCCTAGTCAGGGCACGAAATCTGGATTATCCCACTGTATTTTGCCCTTATCAGACCAGGGTACAATGCTCCCTTCGGTATGCAGCTGACCAGGCATATGCAGCAATGGGATACAAGGTGTAACAACACCTTAAAGCCACTTCTCTCTACTTAGTTTTCTATAGATAACTGAGGGGCAATATATGCCTGACTTAGAAGGCATCTGCAAACACACGTATGGATCTCCTGCATATTCATAAATCAGACAGTACCAGAAATACAAGGTCTAGGGACCTGAATTTTGTCTGACAAACAGAAAATGATGGAGAGACAGATGTGCCCCACAGACTGCCTCTCTTATAGACCAGGCTTCCCATCCATGTGAAGCCAAGTTCATGTATTATCCAATTTAACTGCAACCTAGACCAGTGGATAGGGAATAAGAAATTTACGTTTGAACTGGTACCCAAGTCTTTTGTGGACAGGGGCGTCTTATAAATGCCTGGTCCTCAATGTGCTATTTGGATACAGGAAGCCATTATTCTTTCAGGAAAGCTTTGCTGGGCTTAGAAATGCCCCATGGATTACTAGCCTAGTAACAATCCATGAATAAAATGACTGAAAACCTAACAGACTGGCCTATCTGAAACCTACATCCAACTAATCAAGCCAATAAAACTGATCCAGACTGAAACTAAAAAGCACAAGCTATATGTCTTAAAACCTGTAGTGTTTCTTCAACAATCAAAAATCTTCTGGAAAAAATAAAAAACGCATCTACACTAATGAAATATTTAGAACATTTCACCCAACTGAAACATGTATACCCACTTCATAAACACAGTAGATGACATTCCCTATTCAGCTCTTTGAACAAATGTTTTGTTAAATACTTCTATTCCCAACCCTTCATTACAAAATGTATTTGCTTATCCACCCCTCCACATCAATGTAATAACTAAATTCAAAGTAAAGGAACTGCTTGGCCAGCACAGACTTAAGAAGATGAAAACCAGACTTGTAAATCCAAAAATCAGCACACAGCTGGAACCAGGACGAATACGTCAGCAAACAATCTTTATTTAATATACGGTTAGCGCTTTCATCTGGTATAACTCACCAGACTTCATCAGACAATGTAAAGAATCACAACTTAAAATACTCTTCCTAATTAATACATCAACCAATAAGGTAGCAAACTCAGTTAAATATTTCATTACATCACAGATAAAACTTTTACCATTTTTACTTCATTATATTTCATCTAACTTTAAACATAAAAAAATAAACATTTCATCAATAAATTAAAGTATTACTGCCATAATTATAAAAAATGTATACATAGATATATGAACATATACAAATATATAAATACATATATAAAATAAACATTGAAATGTGAAATTTATATACATTTCAATAACTTTTATTTCTAAAACCTATGAACCTATGAACCTATGAACCTAAAACTTTATGAACTGTACACCTTGGACAATACTGTGAATAGTCAATCTAAATAACACCTATACAACAACCCTGTTGTTTATTACCTTGTGTTTGAGAGTATAAAATATTAAAAAATATATATATAAAAAAAATATATAAAAAAACTTTAAAAATTAATGAATTCATGGACTCTATCTATCAAAGGTTTTTAACTTCAACCTACTTGTTATAGATATAGTGTCGTTTAACCCTGGTGGTAAATGAGCATTTAAATATAATTGCCACCAGCTCTCTCTGTCCTCTAAAAAATGTTTCCAAGGACAACCCCTTGTTTCACTCTTTATCTGTTGTAATACCACAAATTTAAAACTGTGGTTTGGGTTTTCTTTAACATGTTTATATAGTGCATTTTTTTCTTCCTTTTGTTTTTCTCATATATATGTTCATATATTCTTTGACTTAATTTTCTCTGTTTTACCCATATAAAATGCATTACATTGACTACAGATGCTAGCATAAACTACTCCATGTGTAGAGCAACTGTATTTCCCTTTAACATTTATCACTTTCCCTTCTATTTTTACAGTTGAAGTTTTCATAACATGCTTAACATTGTTGGCAAAACCCACAGGGAGACATATGCCCTTCTTGTCCACTTTTTACAGGCCTTTCCAATAAACTTTTCAGGCTGTTACCTTTTCTAAAGACAATGTCAGGGCATGAACCAAATGTGTCAAACATAGTTTTTTCTTGCATAAGAATAGTCCAATTTTTCTTCATTACATCTTGTATAATGTGACTATCTTTTGAATATGTACAAACAAAAGGACAAAAACCTCTTTTAATAATAATATTATTTATTTCCAGTTTGGTGACCGGGGAGGTCCACTGGGCTCAAAGAGCCTGTTTTCAGTGGAGGCCTGGGGCGAAAAGCTCCATAGTACAAAGTATAAACTACATAATTCAGACTACATAGTACAGAGAAAAGCTAGATAATTCAAAGTTAACAAAATACAATACACAGTAGCAAAGAGGTGCAGTAGCAACTTGCAAGTATTAAATAGCAAACTAAGAACAGTTAAACTGCAACATATATACAATATATAATACATATAATCCTGTGGGAGTGGTTACTGACTTGAAACTGTAGTTTTATTGGCCATTCTTGGTCAATTCCAAAACTCCTTCATCTTCCTCTCTTAAAACCTGGTTGCCTCGTGGTTTTGGCATCTTTTCAGGCTTGTTGGCTGTTGGTGAAGCACCCACCAAGAGGAGAAAACACTGAGAGAAGAAAGGAGCCACTTTTGAGACTAAGTATTTTTCCTCTGTTTATTTGCTAAGTTTTTCTGCATACCCGCCTATTTTGAGAATTTTCTGGCTTGTTAAATTTGATTTCTGCATTAGTAACTGTATTTAGAGCACAACCTAGAGCTGTTTACTGAATTTCCTGTTTGCACTTATTTTTAAAATCTTTTTTTTCTCAAAACTTGCATTTTATTTGTCTTTGGCCTAGCACTCTTGTGTGGGGTCATTTACTGCACTGTTATAACTTGTTGATGCTTGTTAACCTCTGCTATCTCTGAAAAAACAAAAAAAACAAAAAAAATCTTGCTTTTTCCCCACTTTTCTAAGATTTAAAAAAGTTCAGTTACAGGCTTGCTGTTCTTGAACTGTTTGTAAGTTTCTGTGAGGCCATTTTTGCTTGGGCTAAAGGAAAGTCTCTCTGTTGATCAGTGGCAGTGAAACATTGAGCAGCCTGCCTGCCCCTGTGGGAGTGGTTACTGACTTGAAACTGTAGTTTTATTGGCCATTTTGGGTCAATTCCAAAACTCCTTCATCTTCCTCTCTTAAAACCCTCTTTTGCGCGGTTTTGCGCGTTTTTGAGCATAGCGCAACAGCGGGCAGCGCCGCCTAATTGGGTTTAAACTATTCCTGGCTCCACAAAGTCTGCTCTTCACTTTTTCCCTTAGAACTGCTCTATCTCTCAATTTAAACACCATATTCTCATTCTAAGGCCCTTCACTGCTCCAATTAAGTAATCCTACAAGTTAGAACAATTAAACCATAAGCACTACTTACTCTTATACTCTCTACAATTACCCTGTCCTGTATTGGTCCATCTTAAATTCAGTTTCCCTATTACTCTAGCATGTCCAAAGGTCAGTCAATGGTTTCCTCTCCAGTCCAGCTGGTGAATCTAGGAATTTTGAGGCAATGTTTCAACTGTCTCATGTACACGGACAACCCTCTCCTCCTCCAAACAGGTTCAAATATATGTGAGAAATGCAACTATTTAGCCAAACTGGAGGCTGAGCTCTCTCATCTCAAAACTGGTGTAACCAGTCAGGAGGAGAAGGTAACCTCACACAACACAATTCCAGTATCACATAGTCCCACCACATCAGCGAACCAAACACATAAATACACAAAAACATACTCGGAGGCTCTAAATAAAAATCTACCTAAGCAACAGAGACCTCCAAAGCAGACATCCAAGCAAACGCTACCTCAAAACAAAACACACACAACACATAACCCACAAAGTCAGTGTGCCAAGCAGCCACAGCCCTTAAGGCTGAATAACACACCTGATACTCTTGTTATGTCAGACACACTGACGTCCCGCTCACCAGGCTGAATAAAGAGAAGGTCACAGTGAGCTGCTTGTCGGGTGCTAGGATCCGACACATAACGCAAGCACTCAGGTCACTCCAAAGCAAATACAAATATGACTCAGTCATTGTACATGCTGGTGTGAATGACCTGAGACGTACCTCCCTGGACTACATGAAAAGAGACATAGAGGAGTTCTCTGATCATGTAGCCCAGGCTGGTATGACCCTGACCTTGAGCAGCATCTTACCCTCACCTAGAATGATGCCACAGTACAAAGACAAAATGATCGATTTTAACAATTGGCTAAAATTTTGGTGTCATTCAAAGGAGATCCAGTGTCTGTCAGCCTGGGATGACATGCTCGACAAGCCACGTTGCTTCGCTAGGGACGGCTTGCACCTGTCACCACTGGGCTTTCGGATATTGGCAAAGGCTATTGCCACCCCCATAGTGCCTTTTTTAGGCAAGGCTCAAAAGTCAAACCCACCCCCATAGACAGCAGAAGGAACAAGAAACTAAGGGTAATGCTGCTAAACGCCAGAAGTCTTAACCTCAAGATGCATGCACTCGAAGCTCTCCTCAGTATGGAGAACATCGATATCTGTGCAGTGACAGAAACCTGGTTCAAGGCTCCAGAGAGCACCCCAGCACTACCAGGCTATACCTCATATCATGCTTTTCGGCCCCAAAACCCGGACCAAACCACAAAAGGAGGGGGAGTTTCCATATTTATCAAGGATATCCACACCTCCAGGTTAGTGGCATTGCACGGAGTATCGGAGACCATCCATGTGCAACTAACAGTGGGCAAGGCTGCTTTTCAGTTTATAGCATCCTACAGACCACCCTCTCAAAGTCAGGAATCCCATTCAGCTTTCCTGAAAACATTGGAGAACATGAAGATCTCTCCGAACACCATTATATTGGGTGACTTCAACTACCCAAACATTGACTGGAAGCACTACTCAAGCCCCAGCATCTTAGCCCAAAGATTCCTGGAAATTATAAACTCAAATGCTATGGAACAACTAGTCACCACTCCCACAAGAGGGGACAACATACTAGACCTGATCATTACCAACATGGGGACTCTATGCTCCACACCAGAAGTATATCCCTCATTGGTAAGATCAGACCATAAATTAATTTCACTGGATGTCCACATCCCGACCCCACCCCCAGCCCAGAAAACCACAGTGAAAAACTTCTCAAAAGTGAACTTCTCACTTCTCAAAACTGAAGTGGAATCCTTCAAGGCCCCAGGGCCAGTGGAAACTACAGCCCAAACTGCAGAATCCTATATAAATGCATTCTACGGACATCTCCAGGAATGCATGGATCATGCTATCCCAAACAAAAGCAAGACCCAATCATCCAAAGGCAGACGTCCAATCTGGTGGACCCCTGCCATAAATAAACTGTACAACAGAAGGAGGAAGCTACTACATGATAGAGCAAAATCCCTAATAGGGAAGGCATCTCTGATCAGTACTAGCAAAAAATTACGATCCCTCATAAAATCCTCCAAGGCCAGCTTCGAGAGAAAAATTGCACAGGACACCAAAGATAATCATAAGGCTTTTTTCAGTTATGTTAGAAACCTGGGATGCAACTCCCAGACGTGTTCTGAGTTGATTCTAAATGACAAAAAATACACTGAACCCACAGACATCGCCAATATCCTGACAGACAGGTTCAGTGCAAACTTCTCCACCCCCTCCCCCCCAAAAGAGCAAGTATCTATCCCTGGCAGAGGGCTGCCTCCCAAACATCTCAGATGCTCAGGTGAAGGCTGCCCTCTCCAAAGCAAAAAACACTGCTTCCATGGGACCAGATGGTGTCCCAGGTTGCGTCTTACATGAACTAAAAGAGGAACTAATCCCGCAAATAAAACAGCTATACAATCTCAGCCTTACTACAGGGTATGTGCCCACAGAATGGCGTACAGCAACAGTGGTCCCACTCCACAAAGGTGGAGCCTCTACGGACCCTGGAAACTATCGCCCCATAAGCCTGACTAGCTTAGTCTGCAAGGCTATGGAGAGGATCATCATGGAGCTCATAAACAAAGACATTGGGGACCTACACACACTAGATCCTACCCAGTTCGGCTTTGTCAAGGGCAGATCCTGCCTTTTGAACCTGGTTGACTTCTTTGAAACAGTCACCAAAGCCATAGATGAAGGGAAGGTAGTCCACACAGCCTATCTGGACCTTGCAAAGGCATTTGACACAATACCCCACTCGGGCATCATATATAAGCTATCCAGCTTAAATATAAACCCCTATGTCACAAGATGGGTTGCAAACTAGCTCAAAGACAGAACCCACAGAGTGAGAGTTGCTGGAGCCATGTCAGACTCGAAACTGGTCACAAGTGGCGTCCCACAGGGTTTTGTCCTGGGACCACTCTTGTTCAGTATATACTTTTCCGAGGTACAGGCAAACGTGGGAGGACTATGGCTCACCAAGTTCGCAGACGACTGCAAACTGGGCGCCATAATCAACTCTCCAGCTGACACAAACATCCTTCAAAAAGGTCTCACAGAGACAGATAACTGGTGCCAGCACCATGGTTTAAAGCTAAATGCCAAAAAATGTATAGTCATACCCTTTGGCAAAAACAATGTGCCCACAAATTACCACATAGGCGGAAACCTATTAAGTACAGAGAAAGTTATTAGGGACCTGGGGACCCAAGTTGATAGCAATCTCTCCTTTGAAAACCACATTGCCAAAGTGGTTAGAAAGACCTTCTACATAGCCCACCTCATCACGAAGGGTTTCACATCTAGATCAAGAGAGGTAATCGTGCCCCTTTATTCATCCCTCATCAGGCCCATCATACAATACAATGCCCCTTTTGGGAAGTACCTTACCAGACACCTGCAGCAATTAGAAAGACCCCAAAAGTATCTCACCAAGAGGATCAAGGGTCTCAAACAGATGCCATATGCTGCTCGGTTAAAAAAACTCCAGCTCTACTCAGTTGCATACCGCCTACTTCGAGGTGATCTATGCCTGACATACAAAGCTATGTCAAATCCAGAATTAATGGACATGCTCCACCTCAGTAAATCTAAATCCCTTAGAGCCACATGCTCGAGGGACTTGAACCTCAGCACAGAAATAAATAGAACTTGCTGGAGGGACAGGTTCATAACCCAGAGGCTCCCTTTGCTCTGGAATAGAATTCCTGTTCATGTGAGGCAGAGCACCTCACTGAATCTCTTCAAGAAGAATCTCGATAAATGGATGGGGGATCGTAGGTTTGTCCCAGGGATTACTCCCGTGTCACTATTAGACAGAGGCACAGTAAACTAAACCTTTAAAAGGGCACAGTATACTCAAATCAAGGGGTGGCGTTTGTAGGTTGAGAACAGTAGTATAGAGTAGAATGTGTTCTTTGGTTAGAAATGTCAGATAGCGATCTGAAAGTAGTTATCGAGGGATAGATCCCTGGTAAGTAAGGAAAGAATGGGACTTTGAATGTGATAAAAGCGATCATGAGTTAAGGAAGTTAGGTAGGTAGAGAGCAGTTGCACTTCCAAATATGGGAGAGGTAGGAATGGAGCTGGGTTTTGAAGTGTTCAAAGTTTTCAGAGATTCGTACAGATGGAGGGAGAGAGTTCCATTTTTTGGCTAAGGTAAAGGATAGACATAGCTGCCCAGCAGGACGATTTGGTTTAATAACTGAGATTAGGTTTTTGTGGGCAGATCTTAGGGGTCTGTGAGGGGTGTAGGAGGTAAGATGTTAGCAAGTGCTGGACATGTATTAGGTTTGTAAATAAGCTTGTGGGCTGTACAGAGTTGGAGGTAGTCCAGGTAACTGGGAAGTTCTAGCCACTGCAGCTGGAGGAGAGGTATACAGTGGTGAGTAGAGTATTTGGATGAAGTTGCAAACTTTGAGATTTTGTTGTAGCAGGTTTCGAGTTTAGAAGAGTTGGAGGAAGATAGATTGGTTGGTAAGAGAGCACCATACATCAGAGAGGGTAGTAAATAGGATGAGGCAAGGGTCTGTTTAGTTGAGGGGGAGAGGAAGTGTGAGTTTCTGTACAGCATGCCAAGTTTCTGATGTGTTTTCTTAATATTTAGTAGAATATGGGTATCACATTTTAGTTGCTCGTCAATAGTAACCCCAAGACGTTTGGAAAAAGGAACAATTTCTATAGTGGATTTAGCATGGCTGGTAATTCTAAAGGCGGTTTTGTCAAGAGGGATAGATTTTGATGGGGAGAATAGTAGGATTTTAGATTTATTGGTATTTAGGGAGAGATGATTTTGAAGCATCCAGTTCTCAGTAGTTGAGAAAGCAGATTGAATTTTAGTTTGAATCTCAAGGAGGCTGGAGGCAGAGCAGACTAGTGCTGAGTCATCTGCATATTGTGCTATTCTTGGTGTTGGGAATTGATGTGTGGAAGTCATTAATGAAAATATTAAAGAGCATAGGGCCGAGTATGGATCCATGGGGTACCCTGGTTGGGGTTGGAAGGAAGGCAGAGGTACCAGTTTTCCATTTCACAACCTGGGATCTATCAGAGAGGTAGCTGCTAAACCAAGTAATGGTGTTTTGTGAAAGGTTAAATTTAAAAAGGTGGGTATGGGAGATAGTATCAAAAGCTTTGGAGAGGTCGAGGAGGACTGTGGATACTAGATTGCCAGATTCAAGGGCATTGTTTACTATGTCTAGAAATGAAAGAAGAGCTGTTACTGTGCTATGGCCAGGACGGAACCCATGTTGTGTTGGGGTGAGGAGTTGGTTATTTGCAAGGAATGGCATTAGCTGGAGGTGGATACATTTCCCAAGAACTTTTGAGATAGGAGATAGAATTGCTATGGGTCGGAAGTTGGAGTAGTTATTGTTTTTGCCTCCTTTGTGGAGGAATAGGATAAAGGCGGTACACCATAGTTTAGGGACATATGATTCCTGTATGGATCTATTGATGAGTATACTAATGGGAATGGCAATTCTGTCTGCTGCTAGTTTTAGAAAGAGAGGGGATGTTGTCAGGGGCATTGGAGCAAGTCTTAAGTTTAGAGAGAAGTTTTTTTATGCATGATGTGGGGATGGGTTTGAGGTGAAAAGTAGGAGAAGTGTTTAGGATGGTAGATTGGGGAGAGGATTTGAGATTGAGATAGGAGGGGGAGTTGTTGTTAGGGAAGGTTTTGGTGAGTTCTGCTATCGAGTTAGTAAAGAATGAATTGAACAGTGTAGCTATTTCTGTGTCATGTTTGCTAGTGTCGGGGCAAGGGTTGTTTTTGGTGCCTGGATTAAGAAGGGAACTGATGGATTTCCAGAATTGTTTGGGGTTTGTGGAATGAGTAATCTGGAGTTTGATATATTTTTTATCCTGTGTAATACGTTTTTTGCTAGGTTGCGGAGTTGTTTATATTTAAGAAGGGTGTCAGGGTGCTTATTACGATGGTAGAGTTTGCAGGTCTTATCCCTTTGTTGCATGAGGGTTTTGGTATCTTTAGTAAGCCGGGGGGGGGGGGGGAATTGACTTTTATACATTTTATTCTTGGAGGGTGTTAGAAAAATCTACATGCTGCTTAGAAAAATATATTTACATACATGCTGCCTAGAAAAATATATTTACAATGTGTGCTGCTTAGGAAGATGTGTATTTAATCATTCAAACACATATAAGTTGTATGATTAAATATATAGAGAAATGTGTGCTTTAGTTAGGAATAAATGTACTTAATGCATTTAATTCTGTCTTACTAGAATAACAGTAGAAATAAACCTGCATATTATTGCTTGAAGTACAAGCTGCAGTGTAATCAGAAATTTGACCTTGGCAGCTTGCAGATGCAGTCTGGCTCATGTCTTTCAAGTAAAGATTATTTTGCAAAGTTAGAAAATAATAAATCTGTTTGCATGTATGTCCTCTTTCCTGCCTCCACCAGGGAAGTAGCCTTGTGCGCACTATCTCTGATAGTGCGCAGCTGGGGACAAGAGAAACAAAAGGAGGCTTTAAGGAAGACTTACATCCATTGTATTCGAACTAATCAGAGAACCTTGAATTGGCTACATCCTCAGGAGGTCATCGTGACTGACCAGCTGTTTGCAAGGCTGCAACATTCTCATGGGAAAAGGACTTTTTGAAAAACACGAACTCAGCAGTTTTTATGAATTACTATGATGTAAAGACCCTGTCACTGACCACACCAGTAAGGTGGGCAAAACTGATAATGAAATGTATATAACCAATGTGTTTTGGTCAATAAAGCAGTCAAAATTCTATACAAACTTTGTGTATGGTTTTTTGCCTCCTAATGTACATTAGTGATATCTGAGTTTCTCCTGCATTATTGTTTGTTATTAATTGACATTGTGTTTGAATAACTCAATGATTTTTACAGTCTGACTCTAACAAATTTATTTAACATCTTGGTCCTAATCGTGCCGGAATTCCCTTGGTAAGCTACAGGTCAGAATATATAGGTGGTATTGAAGTCTGCAGAAGAAGGAAAGACCTCCGACTGAATTGTCGTGCCCAAAGAGGCTGTCCACTTGTCTGATCTGTGGCCGAAAAGCGGAAAACTGGGTCCTAAAAAGCCTATCAAACATAAGCAGGAGGCTCGGGTAAGCAGAATTCCTCTCTTTGTTTTTGTTTTAGATCGGGACCAGGTTACACTGTGCTATTGCTAAGGTTTGTGATAGCAGGAGAGAGGTAGTCAAGTATTGTATCTTGAGTCATAGATCAGGAAATAAAGCAAAACAAAGTAAACAGTCATTCTAGACACTACTGTGAATACGGGAATAGAGATACCACGTGGTACAAGAGAAAGGGTTACGTAACAGTTCTGTTGTTTTCTCTCTCTCTCTCTCTCTTCTTTTTCTTTCAGAGACATGGGAAATGAGTGCACTAAAGGGTCACGTGACCGCCCTAACAGAAGATGCAAAATATATGCAATTACAGAGAGCAGATAATGTGAGATATTTTGCAACATGGGTTAACAAGTATGACTTTGATGGTAAATTGGATAAAATGGCATTAATAAAACTTTTAAGACAGTTAAAATCTGACGAGAAGGTCAGGCAAAAAGCAACGACAGTTGGGTGTTCCTCAAGCACATAGGTGGATTGAGGAAGCGAACGAAGGGAACAGAAAAATAAAATGCAAAGGCATTATTTTTAGACAAAGAGGATAATAATGTAATAGTAGCATCGGTCCCTCCTACCACGTCCACCGATGCCTTACTCAGAATATGAAGCGGGAGGCGGCTGACCCCCACGTTACCCAGAGACAACAGGGATATTAAGACAACCATTTGTAAGAGAACCTATCGGGACTAGATCCCGAACACGTCAAACACTTGTAGATGTTCAACCAAGCGGGAATTTATTAGATGAGGGTGAGGAAATCTGTCCATTAATAGAAGTACCAAACCCGCAGGCAGGACAGGAGGGCCAGGCCTCAACTCTCTTAGTATACAGACCATGGACACCGGAAGACATCCGAAAAGCTACAGAAGGAATTCCCCATCCGAAAATTAACTTTGAGAAATTTTTACAGGATTTACAGGGTATGAGATTAAGTTACCACTTAAATGGGGAAGAGGTAGAAAGAGTAGTTAGACAAATTTTAGGTCCAGACTGGCACATGATTTGTGGCACCTGGAATGCCCGTGACGCAACACAGGCCACTCCTACATAGTGACGCAGAACTAGATACTAGATTGAAGGGTCTTACAGACCGCATTACTGAAAAATGGAAACCTAGGGCAGACTGGACTTGCATTAACCAGTGTGTACAACAAGATAATGAAACTGTGGATGCATACTATGGTAGATTGTTAGAATGTTTTAATAACCATAGTGGCATGCCTGTTCCTGAAAATCAAAAATGATAGTTCATATGAACAACAATTGAAGAATGCATTTTTGAAAGGTTGTATTGCCCTGTCAATAGCTTCATCACGAAGCACATGATAGATCACCGAACAAGTAGGCTTCAAGCCTTGTTAGAATATGCTAGACATGCCGAAAAACATTTTAACAGTAAAAAGAAAAAGAAAACGCAGGTCTTCACAGCTGAAGACGGTGCGGAAGTTTTTGTAGTACAAGCAGCCAAAAAGGGCAAGCAAAATATTCAGGGTAACAAACGCTCTGACAAAAACTCAGAAATTTATGAGAGCAGAAAGAAAAAAGGTGAATGCTTCAATTGCGGTAAGAAGGGACATTTGGCAAGGGATTGCAGGAGCAAGGTACCTGCGGAAAAAAAGGATAAGGAAGATGAGGATTGACTATATGACAGTTATGCTGCTCAGCAGTCTTCAGAAGAGACTAATGAGCAGGGGGATGATGTAAATACCTTAGAAGAAGCAGATGACATGCAACTGGATGTAGAAGTTGGGGAAAGTGAAGTTTTAGATCTGGCACTACTGAGCTTAGAGCTCTATTTAGCAGACACGAAACCGGAAGTTACACTTCTGGTAGAAGGGAGAGAAATCAAATTTTTGTGTGATTCAGGAGCATCACGAACTTTGATACATCCTTCAAAGTTACCGGAACACTCCGAGTCACCTGATTTCATATTAGTGAAAGCAGCAAACGGACAGTTGTACAGGGAACCACTTTCCCATGACATAGCAATAACTGATCCAGTCATGGGCATGACCCAGAGAAGTAAAATAGTACTTTCTGCCAAATGCCCCATGAACCTATTAGGAAGAGACCTTATGCAACTTTTTGGTATAGCAGTAGTCCCTACCATGAACGGTATGGAGGCACAGAGACAAACTGACACCTTTGTAGTACGGTCGGAGGGGGAGGCTTATTATTGGTACAGCCAGGATCTGGTTACAACCGGACCAGGGGCAGTGACCGAGGAATTAATGAATGTAGCCACTAGCAAGGTGCCTCCCCTCGATACTGACCAGCAACATTTATTACATTGTACCCTATATTATTGTAGCACACCAGGACCTGATAAAGAATACGAACAAAAGTTGTTCAGGAATCCTGCAAATAGACTGATATTACGGACCCTATACTGGGACACTGAGGGCAACAGTGTGGTGAGTTGTTCGTTACCTCAGGAGTTTTGGAATTGTACAAATCCAATAAACTACCACACGTTAGCCTAACCAAAAACAAGAATGTTAGGTGGGTAGACTTGGGTGACAAAGTGACAGGATGGGAGAGACTAACTGACTTAGAGTTATCGGACTTAGGAGTACAGAAACAGAAACTGAATTGGTTAGCGCTAGCACGCCCAGCTGTACACTTACAACAGAGTGAAGACAGCTGAATGGCGTTCTTGATAGAAGAAGAAGAAAAAGCTTTGAGTAAAATACCAAATGTTCTTTGGTCAACAGGAAAATCAGATGTAGGACTTATTCGTACAGCAGGGCCAGTAGTTATTACACCAAAATCAGCCTTTAGACCAAGGAAAAGACAATATCCTTTGAGCAAGGATGCAGAACAGGGAATCAAACCTATTATAATGGCATTACTCAAGGAAGGGATACTGGTGGAATCTTTAGATTCACCATGTAATACTCCTCTATTTCCTGTAAAAAAAGCAAACGGGGAATGGCGGATGGTACAAGATTTACAAGCTGTAAATGATGCGGTAATACCAAGAGCACCTACGGTGCCAGACCCACATACTTTGTTAAATGATTTGAAGTGCCAACAGAAATATTTCACCATGGTAGATATTAGCAATGCATTTTTCTCAATACCTATCCACCCTGACAGCCAGCATTGGTTTGCATTTACATTTCAGGGCAAAAGGTATACGTACACCCGACTACCACAGGGATATAGTGAAAGTCCGACAATATTCGCACAAGAGATGGCTAGCAACCTGGCGGGTTTCTCCACCAGGGGCAGCCAAGTACTACTTTATGTAGATGACATCTTGCTTGCAGCTCCTACCCAGCAACAGTGTAGGGAAGACACAATAGCATTACTGAAATTCTTAGCTGAGCAAGGGCATAAAGTGAATAAACATAAATTGCAACTTTGGAAAGAACAGGTTAAATACCTGGGATATGTGATATCCAAAGAAGGCAGAACATTAGATGAAGAACGAAAAACAGCTATTTTACAAGCACCCAGACCAACTACCAAGAAGGAAATGATGTCTTTCTTGGGAACGACTAATTTTGTCGAAGTTGGATGCAATTATGCTTTAGAAACGGCTCCATTGGCTGATTTAATATTTAAAACACCAATGGCAGCACAAGAAACACTACACTGGACTCCGGAAGCAGAGGCAGCCTTTTGCAGACTAAAAACTGATAGTTTCATCATTAGTTTTAGGGCTTCGAATTACCATAAGAGATTTTTCCAAACTGTAGATTGTAGGCGGGATATATGACGCCAGTATTGACGCAACAACATGGCGGCAAGCAACGCCCCATAGCTTATTATTCATCACAGTTAGACCCGTGGCACGATCATTACCACCCTGCGTACAAGCAGTAGTCGCAGCAGCTATGGCAGTGCAAGCTTCAGCCTCAGTGGTGTTGTTTCATCCTCTCACGTTGAGAGTACCTCATGCAGTTGCGATAATTTTACTGCAGGAAAAATAGCATTTTATCCCCTGCCAGACATCTTTCTTGCATGACCATACTATTGAGTCAACCCCATATGACAATTGAACGTTGTACAACATTAAATCCGTCAACGTTACTTCCAATTCCTGTGGATGGCATACCGCACAGCTGCCTACAGGAAATGGAACAAATAACCACACCCAGACAAGATCTTACTGATATACCTTTAGCTGACGAGAGGTGACATTTTTTGTGGATGGGTCCTGTAGACGAGGTCCTACAGGGAAGAACCTAGTGGGCTATGCAGTAGTGACTGATGACGAAATCATAGAAGCACAACCCCTGCAACATAACCTGTCAGCTCAAGCAGCAGAATTGATAGCTTTGACACGTGCTTGCACTCTAGCGAAAGGCAAATGTGTTAACATATATACTGACAGTCAGTATGCTTTCTCTACAGTGCATGTCTTTGCACAACAATGGAAAAACAGGGGAATGATAACATCTACTGGCAAACCGATTAATCATGCGCAATTAATTCTGAACCTGTTAGATTCTATTCAGTTACCCACTAGAATAGCTATCTGTAAATGTGCAGCCCATACAAAACAACAAGACAGAATTTCAAAGGAATGCTCGGGCTGATGCAGCTGCGAGCAAGCTGCCTCAGACCCAGAAACTGTGCTTTTAAATGAAGAACTACAACCTTCTGAGACTCTAGATTTAGAAATGTTAAAAACAATGCAGACATTAGCTACAAAAGCAGAAAAGCAAAAGTGGATAAAACGAGGAGCAATCCTTAAAGAGGGACTGTACATCTCCAAAGAGGAGAAGCCCATATTACCATCTAATTTATTTAGATATGCAGCTTTGTTGAGCCATGGGCAGAGCCATGTCTCAACAGGGGGGATGGTACAGTTAGTTAACAAAACATTCCAAACATATGGATTTACGAATTATACACAAAAATTTTGTGCAACATGTCATATTTGTAGCAAACATCATGCACAGGGAGCATTTAAACCAAAGCGAGGAGTTTTCCAACACCACCCAATCCGTTCCATACTATTTGTATGGATAGCATAGAACTGAACAAATGTGAAGGGAAAAATACTGTTTAGTAATCATAGATATGTTTTCAAAATGGGTAGAAGCTTTTCCAACTAGAAATCCGGATGCAGCAACAGTGGCAAAGGCCCTAGTGAAAGAAATCATTCCTAGATTTGGCATACCGGAAAGAATTTATAGTGACAATGGGACACATTTCGTTAACCAAACGATACAGCAGCTTGGGAGATTTTTGGGATTTCTTTGAAAAACCATTGTGCTTATCACCCTCAGTCAGCAGGACTGGTGGAGAGGTACAATGGAATTTTGAAAACAGGTTGAGAAAATTAATGAGTGAGACTCAAAAGACTTGGATTTGCTGTCTGCCTTTAGCACTGCTGAGCATGAGAACTGTTCCAAATGTAAAGGGCTTGACCCCTTTGAAATAGTGTTTGGAAGGGCATATTGTGTGCCACAATGGAAGGCCCTAATGCCTGCAGAGCTGGAGGCCGATGACTCATTAGCTAGTTATATGAAAAAGTTTTAACAAATAAGACTGTTTTGCAGTTGAACTCTTTTCAGATAAACAAGAAACAAACCAGAAGCCGTGCTGACCCGGGTCCTGGATTTGGCTGAAAATCATAAAGAGAAAGAACTGGGCGAGTCCAAGGTGGGAAGGTCCGTACCAGGTACTGTTGGCAACACCCACCGCAGTGAAAATCGCTGAGAGAGCATCTTGGGTTCATTTAACCCATTGCAAACCTGTTAAGAAATTTAGTCTGGACATACCACAGGAACAGGATGGCCAGAGGCAGAATGAATAAAAATGTGAAACAACCCAAGAGACACTGGTTCACTGGCCTACTGATCATACACTTAATAACTATGTTTGTAGTAACCTTTTAGTTGTTATGGTTTTTCTTGCATATAACTACAGAAGTGAAATTAATAAAACGTGATGAAGGACTGGCTATAGACTGGCACCCAAACTTTAACACATACCTGGCTATGAAACGAGTTTATGTAGAGACTATGAACGTTTCAAATTGCTGGGTCTGTACTGCAATACCTACAGCATATGGAGGACTTTTGATGTCTGCTGTCCCCTTGGGAATAAATGCAACTTGGGAAAACCTGTTATTTGACACAGGCACTGTGAGATCACAAGACAAAGTGGCATTACACTTGCCTGTTACTCAGAAAGGAATTGTTTGTTTTGTTAAAAATGATACACTCCAGGTTGGTTGGGGTAACTGTAACATAACTGTGTCTTACAAATGTTATATAAAACCTATAGACCAAGGTACTAGTTGCAGCACGAATTATGATTCATATTTAAGCTTGATGAAAACAACATTGAGAAATGTGCAAAAATCTCCTGAAATATATAGACAATTCTCTGTTATAGATAAGAAAATGTTTCATTCAGGGTTAACCATCAGTACAAAAGTAGAAAACTGTTATTTTGTTTGTGGGAAAAAGCCTATAAATGGTTACCTGAGAATTGGTCCGCAGTTGTTTTTGGGTTATCTGGTTCCAGCCATAAGACATACTGCAGAATTGCCCTGGGTAAAATACGTAATGTAAGAGATGTAGCTCACCGAGCTGAAAATACAGTCAGAAAACCTACTAATCCAGTGGGTAAGATTGAAGCAAGCTGGAAGGATCATTCGTCTGTGAAAGACAAAGAAAAATTGACCCATATGGACTTGAGTGACAGTGTTATATCCTGGGCTGGAATATTCCCAACCTATGGAGCAGTCAAATCGATTTGGGAATTGAGAAAATTGTCAAAACTTCTCAATGTAATGAGCAATGCGACTTTTTCCGCTCTTGAACTTGTGACTGATGAGATGAATGCAATGAGAACAGTTGTATTACAGAACCGAATGGCTCTCGACTTCACCCTAGCGGCGAGAGGTGGTACGTGCGCTTATCAAAGAAGAATGCTGTGCGTTCATTCCAGACAACCAGCATGAAATCAATGACCACCTGGAGGTAATACAGCAGGTGTCAGCAATGGCAGAACCAGGCCCAAACCCACTGACGAACTTTTTCCAGAATCTGTTTGGGGGTGGGGTCGGTCCTTATGAACATTCTGATTGCAATTTGTGTGGTACTGCTCATAATTGGAGCATGTGTCTGCTGCGGATACCCTGTGTGAAAAAATTAGTTAAAGAATTAGTTGATGTATCAGTGACTGAAACTATGTACCAAGATATAGAATTGAATTTATTGATACCGAGTGAAAGTCTATCTGAAATATAAAACAAATGACTTACTTAGCTGAAAGTCCTTGAAAGGAAAAGGCTAAGAAATGAACTAACACTGTTTATGTTTCAAGTAGTATTAAATGCATTAAAAGGAGGGAGAATGTTAGAAAAATCTACATGCTGCTTAGAAAATATATTTACATACATGCTGCCTAGAAAAATATATTTACAATGTGTGCTGCTTAGGAAGATGTGTATTTAATCATTCAAACACATATAAGTTGTATGATCAAATATATAGAGAAATGTGTGCTTTAGTTAGGAATAAATGTACTTAATGCATTTAATTCTGTCTTACTAGAATAACAGTAGAAATAAACCTGCATATTATTGCTTGAAGTACAAGCTGCAGTGTAATCAGAAATTTGACCTTGGCAGCTTGCAGATGCAGTCTGGCTCATGTCTTTCAAGTAAAGATTATTTTGCAAAGTTAGAAAATAATAAATCTGTTTGCATGTATGTCCTCTTTCCTGCCTCCACCAGGAAGTAGCCTTGTCGCACTATCTCTGATAGTGCAGCTGGGGACAAGAGAAACAAAAGGAGGCTTTAAGGAAGACTTACATCCATTGTATTCGAACTAATCAGAGAACCTTGAATTGGCTACATCCTCAGGAGGTCATCGTGACTGACCAGCTGTTTGCAAGGCTGCAACATTCTCATGGGAAAAGGACTTTTGAAAAACACGAACTCAGCAGTTTTTATGAATTACTATGATGTAAAGACCCTGTCACTGACCACACCAGTAAGGTGGGCAAAACTGATAATGAAATGTATATAACCAATGTGTTTTGGTCAATAAAGCAGTCAAAATTCTATACAAACTTTGTGTATGGTTTTTTGCCTCCTAATGTACATTAGTGATATCTGAGTTTCTCCTGCATTATTGTTTGTTATTAATTGACATTGTGTTTGAATAACTCAATGATTTTTACAGTCTGACTCTAACAAATTTATTTAACAGAGGGGCTTGGGAGTCAAGGGTATCCAAGAAGGCTGAGTTGAAGAATTCAATGGTAGCATCTAGAGGAAGAGTTTTTAATTTATTCCAATTTATCAGTTTGAGGGAACTGGAGAAAGTTGTGGGGTTAAAGTTTGTGAGATTCCGAGTATGGATATATTAATAAAAGAAATCAATCTGTTGCACCACGGCCAAAGATGCGTAAACACAAATCAAATAAAATATAATAAATCTATTTATTTGTTAAAGCCAGCAAAAACTTGGTAAAAACTTTGTCTTTGACAAAGAGTAATCATAGGAAAAATATTACTTAAAAGATGGAATTTTTTTCAGTCCTTGTCGTGGACAATATAAGCAATTTTCCTGAAGTGTTGATTCACAAAGTTACTCCATGTAAAATGAAATAGTGGACCTTCCCAGGAAGTAACAAAATTGCTATCCTCCAGGTATCAGTAGGAATGTGCTGTCCAAAGATACGTGTTAACCAAAGGTAAATTCACAAGCAAAGTTCAGTAACGCAATAAAGTCTTCACCTTGGTGGAATACCTTCGTAAAATGCGTGGTGATAATTAAGTCTGTTGTTTGAACTCAAAACAAGTATAAACGTAAAAGTTCCAAAACTGTAAGCCCCAAAATACACGATAAGCGCTTTCGGTTTTCACCTTCTTCAGATCGTAAGGGGTAATAAAAACACTGAACATTTAAAGTAGCTTTTAGCCAATGGCCATGTGCTAAATCTGGCGCCTTAAACAACGACACACTTTCTATGCAAATAAGGTGCTTCTTCATCATGTTCTAAGCCAATAAATTGCTGAAATATGTCCTTCCTAGTTTAATCTTGAGTTCTAAAATTGTGACATCAGATAGATTACAGCAAATTGGGTAGCATTTAACTCTTTAAGGAAGAGGTGTGTACCTTGTATTCAAATGAGATGTTCATTCATTTTCTTTATCCAATCAGCTGATAAAAGACAGAGTGTAGCATTCAAATCAGAGGAGATATAGCATCAATTCTATTACAATAAAAATAAACTTTTTGGAATGTAAACTCATAAGATATTTATTTGAGTTCTTCAGCAGACATCTTCCACAATTTAAAGTATATGGTACCATTTCTACTGCAAGATAGAAGCTGTCAAAGTTTAGTGTATCTTCCATCTCTTTAAATTTCAGTATGGATATATTGGTGTAGGTGTGGAGAGGAGTGGGTTGCTCTATGGATGAAGGCTGGCAAGTGAGCACTAATGGAGTCTGGTAAGGTGCCAGTGTGGGAGATTTTATTTGGGTGGGAGACAAGGATCCAGTCTAGTATGGAGCCTGGGGGGTTATTTTTATTGGGTATGGTAATAGCATTTGTGAGTTGAGTGAAATTACATAGATTGATTGAAATGGTGGGGTTATTACCAGTGATCTTGTTCCAGTCCATGCTTACATCTCCTAGGATGTATGTCTCAAGGCTGATATGAGATGAGGCCCAAAGAAGAATTTCCTCAAGTGTATTAGTATTGTTTCCAGGGGGGGGATATAGAGGGCTATAACACAAATACTTTTATGGTTATTTAGTTTGAGGTTTCCTATGACTAGTTCAGCATTGTTGAACTGAGGAATAGGATTTTGGTAGGGAGTAATGGAGAGGAGGCTTGAGTAAATTAAGGCTACTCCTCCACCTTTCTTTTTAGGTGGTCATGTCTAAGAGTTTGAAACCCTGGGGGAAGATTTCAGAGTCCAAAATATTGGGTTTTAGCCATGTCTCAGAGAGGGCTACTATGTCAGGTTGGGTATGGTATAGCCAAACGTGAAAGTGGGCTATTTTGTTTCTTAGACTTTGGGTATTAATGGTCAGGAGCTTGAGGTATTTAGGGTTGGTAACATGGGTGGTAATGGGGGGAGTTGGATTGCTGCTGCTAGTTGGTCCTGGGTTGGGGTGTATGTCTCCTGCTAGGTATAGGTAGTCAAAGGGGAATGAGAGCAGGGGTTTAGATTTACTCCTGGAGTTTTGTGGGAGGTGCAATAATGCTTTGGGAATATGATGTTTCATTGAGGAGGATAGGAGATTTAGTTTGAAGATGAGAAGTGGATTTGGATGAACAAGAGAGGGGGATATTGAGTGAAAGTGAGTTGTGGTAGAGTGATGATTAGTGTTAGGGGAGATGGTGGAGTGATGAGGGGATAGGAAAGAATTGGGCAGTTTGTAGGTTATGGGAATCTTCTGCTTCATCTAGGGCCCCTATAATTTCTCCAGCTTCCCCTCCAACAACAGAGGTATTGTTTATTACTGTTGTTGGAGCAAAGATTGTTTGTACAATGTTTCTTTGTTCAGTTCCATTTAAAATAAGTTTATATATAGCTGTTTTCCTTTTATTAATTACCTCTTACTGGATGTTATACACTAAACGCGCTGGGTACCCTCTATCTAAAAACATTTTACCCATAAGGTCACATTCCCTCAAAAAATCTTCAAAAAGTGTGTTCATACGAGCAGCCTGGACTAATTGTCCTTTTACTATGCCGCATTTTACATTTTCTGGGTGACTACTAGAAAAATGTAACATAGTATTTGAATATGTGGGTTTTCTAAATATAATAGATTTAATACACCCATCCCCACTTCTAGTAATCAATACATTTAAATAGGAAATTTCATACATATCACTATTAGCCGTGAACTTAAGAAAACTGGTACTTTCATTTAAATATGTAATGAAATTTGTAATTTTATCCCTTGGTCCAGTCCATGCCACAAATAAATCATCCAAATATCATAGGTACAACTTAATGTGAGAAAAAAAAGAAGACTTAAAAAGAAATTCCTTTTCCCAATAGGCCATCACTACATTAGCAAATAAGGGTCCACAAGGGGACCCCATTGCTAGACCTTCCATTTGCTTTAAGTGGTGCCCATCAAAATATAAATAGTTGTTCTTTAAAAAAAATTCCATCAGTTGAGTATAGGTGTTATTAATACTTTGTTCTAAACCAAATTCCTCAAATAAATAGTCAGAAAACCATGTGAGTCCTAAATTATGTGGGATACAACTATAGAGATCCCTGACATCTATTGTTATAAATGTGCCATGTTTTTCAAAAGGCATTAAGTTATTACATTTTTCTAAAAAATGCCAGAAATCCCTACACAAATGAGGAATGTTCTGGACTTTATCTTTTAATTTTTTGTCTATCAGACTTGCTACATATGCTTTACGTTTAAATGATTCTTTACACTGTCTGATGATGTCTGGTGAGTTATACCAGATGAAAGTGCTAACCGTATATTAAATAAAGATTGTTTGCTGACGTATTCATCCTGGTTCTAGCTCTGTGTGCTGATTTTTGGATTTGCAGCACAGAATTAACAAAATACCTCAATCAACACATTCTACAAATTGCTTCTAAAAACAGGTAGCAACTTATTATATAAGCACTTGACCTTTACCTATAGTCTTAAGCTTACAACAAAAAAATTCCTGTAGTAGAAAGCATACTTTAATAAAACTATACCCCAGAGTTTCCAAACCCTCCTCCATAAAACAATGCAGGCCAATAGTCAACATTTGTCCACTAGTGAAGATACTTTAAAATATGTGGAGTGCAAATATATTAATAGAAAAAATGAAGTAACATTTTCTTAATTTGCACACACTACAATTCCTGCCACTGTTAAGCCTTGTTCTTCCCCTTAAATGTCATTATGTATGCATCACTCCCACAAACTCCATTTATTTCTATGTAATTTGCTCCTTCCATTCACTTAAGATCCCACCTCAAGTTCTTATCTCCTTACAATATTCAATAATTCAACTGCAGTTGTTTAAAGCTTGTTTTCCATTTTCTAGCAATTACATTTTTGAGAGTTAATGGACTGGACAGAGGAAGGAGGTCAAGGAGATCTGCTGGTGGAATGAGGAAGTACAAGACAATATACAGAGGAAGAGGTTGGCGAAGAAGAAGTGGGATTGTCAAAGAGATGAAAAAAGTAGACAGGAGTATAAGGAGATGAGGTGCATGGCAAAGAGAGAGGTGGCAAAGCCTATGGATAAGGTATATGGAGAGTTGTATGAAAGGTTGGACACTAAAGAGAGAGAAAAGGCCCGAGCTGGGAAAGATGTGCAGCAGGTAAGGGTGATAAAGGATAGTGACGGAAACTTACTCATAAGCGAGGAGAGTGTGTTGAGCAGATGGAGAGAATACTCTGAGGGGCTGATGAATGAAGAAAATGGGAGCGAGAGAAGGTTGGATGATGTGGGGATAGTGAATCAGGAAGTGAAACAGATTAGCAAGGAGGAAATAAGGACAGCTATGAAGAGAATGAAGAATGGAAAGGCTGTTGGCCCAGATGGCATACCATTGGAAGCAAGGAGGTACTTAGGAGAAATGGCAGTGGAGTTTTTAACCAGATTGTTTAATGAAATCTTGGAAAGTCAGAGAATGCTTGAGGAGTGGAGAAAACGTGTTTTGGTACCTATCTTTAAAAATAAGGGTGATGCGCAGAGTTGTAGTAACTACAGAGGGATAAAACTGATCAGTCACAGATTGAAGTTATGGGAAGGAGTAATGGAAGCTAGGTTAAGAAGGGAAGTGATGATTAGTGATCAGCAGTATGGTTTCATGCAGGGAAAGAGCACTGCAGATGCAATGTTTGCTCTGAGAGTGTTGATGGAGAAATATAGAGAAGGTCAGAAGGAGTTGCATTGTGTCTTTGTGGACTTAGCGAAAACATATGACAGGGTGCCTAGAGAGGAGTTGTGGTATTGTATGAGGAAGTCGGGAGTGGCATAGAAGTATGCAAGAGCGGTACAGGATATCTACAAAGGAAGTGTGACAGTGGTGAGGTCTGTGGTGGGAGTGATGGATGCATTTAAGGTGGAGGTGGGATTACATCAAGGATCATCTCTGAGCCTTTTCTTATTTGTAGTGGTGATGGACAGGTTGACAGACGAGATCCGACAGGAGGCCCAGTGGACTATGATTGCAGATGACATTGTGATCTGTAGTGTGAGTAGGGACCAGGCCGAGGAGACCCTGGAGAGGTGGAGATATGCCCTAGAGAGGAGAGAAATGAAGGTCAGCAGGACTAAGACAGAATATGTGTGTGTGTGAATGAGAGGGAGGATAGAGGAATGGTGAGGATGCAGGGAGTAGAGTTGGTTAAGGTGAATGAGATAAGTACTTGGGATCAACAGTTCAGACTAATGGTGGGTGTGGAAGAGAGGTGAAGAAGAGAGTACAGGCATGGTGGAATGGGTGGAGAAGAGTGGCAGGAGTTATTTGTGACAGACTGGTACCAGTAAGAGTGAAAGGGAAGGTCTACATAAGGGTAGTGAGATCAGCTATGTAACATGGGTTAGAGACAGTGGCAATGACAAAAAGGCAAGAGTCAAAGCTGGATGTGACAAAGTTAAAAATGTTAAGATTTTCACTGGGTGTGATGAGGATGGACAGGATTAGGAATCAGTATATTAGAGGGTCAGCTCAGGTTGGATGGTTTGGAGACAAAGCCAGAGAGGTGAGATTGCATTGGTTTGGACATGTGCTCAGGAGGGATGCTGGGTATATTGGGAAAAGGATGCTAAAGATGCCAGGTAAGAGGAAAAGAGGAAGGCCTAAGATAAGGTTTATGGATGTGGTGAGAGAGGATATGCAGCTGGCTGGGTGTGACAGAGCAAGATGCAGAGGACAGGAAGAAGTGGTAACAGATGATCTGCTGTGGTGACCCTTAATGGGAACAGCCAAAAGAGAAGATATTTTGAGAGTTAATTACACAGGTTTTCCTGTTCAATTCTCTGCTGGGAGCCTTCTGTGTAGAGTCTGCATGTCCTCCCCATGGTCACGTGGATTTTCTCCAGGTGCTCTGGTTTCCCCCACATTCCAAAGACATGCAGTAGGTGGATTGGACATTCTAAACTGGCCGTAGGTGAGAGTATGTGATTGTGTGAGTGGTGCAAATGAATTACTGCGGCAGGGCTAGCCACCCAGCATTGTAAACCTTGGCTCGGGATGATTGTCACTGTGAAGTTGACACCCGACCCCATGTGTAAAATGGTAAAAGGGGTTGAGAATGGATGGAACAATAAACTTAGTAAGGACTGGCATTTCATATCGTATATCCCAGCTCAAAAGATTTACTTCTGAGTTACCACCATTTGCTTCCCCCAACATTTCTGACAAGGTACCATGCAATTATCTCAGTCTTTCTCATAACACTTCCAAAATTTGCTACCTACCCAAGGAAAATTTTACCCAAGTCTTAGGTATAAACCTATTTATGCAAACACTTCCATGCAAAATTCCTAAACATTCTGGAGTTTTTTTTTGTTTTTTTTTTTTTTTTTTGCATACTTAGGCCATTACACATCCTCCTTTTGTCTCTTTGTAAACTCCATTTCCATTCTCTTTTCACATTTTTCTAACCTCCTCTGTTTGATTCTTATAATTATTGTGCTTTTTTAAAGGCCCTAATTATTCCTTTTAATGGCAGTTTCTGTCCTTGTCCACTCTTACGAGCTCAGGCTGACTTCAAGTTCTCCTGCAGACAGCCACCACTACCATTGGAGTTCAAGGCAAAGGGGGAAACCTAAATAAGTTGACAAGTCTTTCTTCTGTATCACTTAAACATGCACTCACACACCCTATGGGCAATAATGAATGTCTTTAAAATATGGGAGGAAACTGGGGCACCCAGAAAAAAGTCACACATACACACCGACATGTAGTTTCAGTACAGAAACTATCCTAGCCAAGAACCAAACTGGAGAACTTCTTGCTGTGAGGTGGTTCTAGAATCAAGTAAAACTCTAAGGGAAATGGTCTTTAACTTAACACTCCTTTATCACTTTCTCTTTGCCTATACTTTTATTAATCCCTGGTAGAGATGGCAGTTTCAAACTTTTAGTCCAAATGTCTGCTAACCCTTATCCCAATCTATTACCTTTCCCTCCCTAGTTATTTCCTCTCGATGCCTTGGTTTCTTTGTTAATGTCCTCCAGTAAATTCCAACCCCCCCTCTTGCCTATTTTATCAGTCCAGCCGTTTATTTGTACTTCCATAAAATTAATACAACCTATTCATTCCAGTTTCTCTAGCATAGCAGAAAATTTCAGGTTTTTCTCTGCATACTCTGTCTTCCAACAATAATTTTTGAAGTGTGTCTACCAATTTTTCCTTCGATTAATCTCCAATTTCTACAGTCTTATTAGCTCATCTGTATTGCTAATTAATGCTTCTTGTACATACCTCTCAACCTTAAAATAGCAAAAATCTGGACAAGGCCCATGAAAAATAGGTACAAATCTGCACACTGTTTAACATAAAAGTTGCATACATAATTATGTAACCCCGCCCACTGCAGTAGAATTGTGGGATACCAACTTTCGTGCAAACTGAAGAACAGGCAACCAATATTCAATAATTCAACTGCAGTTGTTTAAAGCTTGTTTTCCATTTTCTAGCAATTACATTTTTGAGAGTTAATGGACTGGACAGAGGAAGGAGGTCAAGGAGATCTGCTGGTGGAATGAGGAAGTACAAGACAATATACAGAGGAAGAGGTTGGCGAAGAAGAAGTGGGATTGTCAAAGAGATGAAAAAAGTAGACAGGAGTATAAGGAGATGAGGTGCATGGCAAAGAGAGAGGTGGCAAAGCCTATGGATAAGGTATATGGAGAGTTGTATGAAAGGTTGGACACTAAAGAGAGAGAAAAGGCCCAAGCTGGGAAAGATGTGCAGCAGGTAAGGGTGATAAAGGATAGTGACGGAAACTTACTCATAAGCGAGGAGAGTGTGTTGAGCAGATGGAGAGAATACTCTGAGGGGCTGATGAAGAAAATGGGAGCGAGAGAAGGTTGGATGATGTGGGGATAGTGAATCAGGAAGTGAAACAGATTAGCAAGGAGGAAATAAGGACAGCTATGAAGAGAATGAAGAATGGAAAGGCTGTTGGCCCAGATGGCATACCATTGGAAGCAAGGAGGTACTTAGGAGAAATGGCAGTGGAGTTTTTAACCAGATTGTTTAATGAAATCTTGGAAAGTCAGAGAATGCTTGAGGAGTGGAGAAAACGTGTTTTGGTACCTATCTTTAAAAATAAGGGTGATGCGCAGAGTTGTAGTAACTACAGAGGGATAAAACTGATCAGTCACAGATTGAAGTTATGGGAAGGAGTAATGGAAGCTAGGTTAAGAAGGGAAGTGATGATTAGTGATCAGCAGTATGGTTTCATGCAGGGAAAGAGCACTGCAGATGCAATGTTTGCTCTGAGAGTGTTGATGGAGAAATATAGAGAAGGTCAGAAGGAGTTGCATTGTGTCTTTGTGGACTTAGCGAAAACATATGACAGGGTGCCTAGAGAGGAGTTGTGGTATTGTATGAGGAAGTCGGGAGTGGCATAGAAGTATGCAAGAGCGGTACAGGATATCTACAAAGGAAGTGTGACAGTGGTGAGGTCTGTGGTGGGAGTGATGGATGCATTTAAGGTGGAGGTGGGATTACATCAAGGATCATCTCTGAGCCTTTTCTTATTTGTAGTGGTGATGGACAGGTTGACAGACGAGATCCGACAGGAGGCCCAGTGGACTATGATTGCAGATGACATTGTGATCTGTAGTGTGAGTAGGGACCAGGCCGAGGAGACCCTGGAGAGGTGGAGATATGCCCTAGAGAGGAGAGAAATGAAGGTCAGCAGGACTAAGACAGAATATGTGTGTGTGTGAATGAGAGGGAGGATAGAGGAATGGTGAGGATGCAGGGAGTAGAGTTGGTTAAGGTGAATGAGATAAGTACTTGGGATCAACAGTTCAGACTAATGGTGGGTGTGGAAGAGAGGTGAAGAAGAGAGTACAGGCATGGTGGAATGGGTGGAGAAGAGTGGCAGGAGTTATTTGTGACAGACTGGTACCAGTAAGAGTGAAAGGGAAGGTCTACATAAGGGTAGTGAGATCAGCTATGTAACATGGGTTAGAGACAGTGGCAATGACAAAAAGGCAAGAGTCAAAGCTGGATGTGACAAAGTTAAAAATGTTAAGATTTTCACTGGGTGTGATGAGGATGGACAGGATTAGGAATCAGTATATTAGAGGGTCAGCTCAGGTTGGATGGTTTGGAGACAAAGCCAGAGAGGTGAGATTGCATTGGTTTGGACATGTGCTCAGGAGGGATGCTGGGTATATTGGGAAAAGGATGCTAAAGATGCCAGGTAAGAGGAAAAGAGGAAGGCCTAAGATAAGGTTTATGGATGTGGTGAGAGAGGATATGCAGCTGGCTGGGTGTGACAGAGCAAGATGCAGAGGACAGGAAGAAGTGGTAACAGATGATCTGCTGTGGTGACCCTTAATGGGAACAGCCAAAAGAGAAGATATTTTTGAGAGTTAATTACACAGGTTTTCCTGTTCAATTCTCTGCTGGGGAGCCTTCTGTGTAGAGTCTGCATGTCCTCCCCATGGTCACGTGGATTTTCTCCAGGTGCTCTGGTTTCCCCCACATTCCAAAGACATGCAGTAGGTGGATTGGACATTCTAAACTGGCCGTAGGTGAGAGTATGTGATTGTGTGAGTGGTGCAAATGAATTACTGCGGCAGGGCTAGCCACCCAGCATTGTAAACCTTGGCTCGGGATGATTGTCACTGTGAAGTTGACACCCCGACCCCATGTGTAAAAATGGAAAAAGGGGTTGAGAATGGATGGAACAATAAACTTAGTAAGGACTGGCATTTCATATCGTATATCCCAGCTCAAAAGATTTACTTCTGAGTTACCACCATTTGCTTCCCCCAACATTTCTGACAAGGTACCATGCAATTATCTCAGTCTTTCTCATAACACTTCCAAAATTTGCTACCTACCCAAGGAAAATTTTACCCAAGTCTTAGGTATAAACCTATTTATGCAAACACTTCCATGCAAAATTCCTAAACATTCTGGAGTTTTTTTTTGTTTTTTTTTTTTTTTTTTGCATACTTAGGCCATTACACATCCTCCTTTTGTCTCTTTGTAAACTCCATTTCCATTCTCTTTTCACATTTTTCTAACCTCCTCTGTTTGATTCTTATAATTATTGTGCTTTTTTAAAGGCCCTAATTATTCCTTTTAATGGCAGTTTCTGTCCTTGTCCACTCTTACGAGCTCAGGCTGACCAAGTTCTCCTGCAGACAGCCACCACTACCATTGGAGTTCAAGGCAAAGGGGGAAACCTAAATAAGTTGACAAGTCTTTCTTCTGTATCACTTAAACATGCACTCACACACCCTATGGGCAATAATGAATGTCTTTAAAATATGGGAGGAAACTGGGGCACCCAGAAAAAAGTCACACATACACACCGACATGTAGTTTCAGTACAGAAACTATCCTAGCCAAGAACCAAACTGGAGAACTTCTTGCTGTGAGGTGGTTCTAGAATCAAGTAAAACTCTAAGGGAAATGGTCTTTAACTTAACACTCCTTTATCACTTTCTCTTTGCCTATACTTTTATTAATCCCTGGTAGAGATGGCAGTTTCAAACTTTTAGTCCAAATGTCTGCTAACCCTTATCCCAATCTATTACCTTTCCCTCCCTAGTTATTTCCTCTCGATGCCTTGGTTTCTTTGTTAATGTCCTTCAGTAAATTCCAACCCCCCCTCTTGCCTATTTTATCAGTCCAGCCGTTTATTTGTACTTCCATAAAATTAATACAACCTATTCATTCCAGTTTCTCTAGCATAGCAGAAAATTTCAGGTTTTTCTCTGCATACTCTGTCTTCCAACAATAATTTTTGAAGTGTGTCTACCAATTTTTCCTTCGATTAATCTCCAATTTCTACAGTCTTATTAGCTCATCTGTATTGCTAATTAATGCTTCTTGTACATACCTCTCAACCTTAAAATAGCAAAAATCTGGACAAGGCCCATGAAAAATAGGTACAAATCTGCACACTGTTTAACATAAAAGTTGCATACATAATTATGTAACCCCGCCCACTGCAGTGGAATTGTGGGATACCAACTTTCGTGCAAACTGAAGAACAGGCAACCAAAATATGGCACCTGAGTCCCCCTGCAGCCATTCCAATGTCCCATTACCTGGCTATTTTGCCCCATTTACCATAAACATTAATGTGTGCATACTGCTTTACTTCTACAATGATTATTTGGATTTTATTTTTACACTTTACAGCACAATGCACAAACACCAATAGAAATCTGTTAAACAAAGCAATACTGTCTCACAATGGAAATAGACTTGGCATTAAAACTTCTCTGCCCTTGAAACTCACATTCATTAAATAGCATTGAAACCTACACCACATCCAAAGAAAATGCATCTGGCCAGTGGTGGATAAAGATTACCTTTGGGTTGTTTTCAAATCACTGGCCCTTTGCACACAAAACAAGAAACATACATGTGTTCTTTGATACACCTTCCTGACTTCAGTAAATTATATTCCTTGTATAATACAGCACACTTGTTAGACAGAGCACATTTTAAATTTATTGTTTGAACATTTTTTCAGTAGGCAATGAAATGAAATGCATGAAACAGTAATGACAAAACTACCCAATTCAGAACATTTCCATCATAAAAGTCTACTTCCACACACACACAATATACATATAAAAATAGAATGACAGTAGTTTAAGGCATAGGCATCTTGCACAGCTTCTTATACTTATTTTCAGTTTAAGTTATTTTTGGTGGGGGACAAAAGGCCAAAAACCAAAGACACATTTTAAACATTGCTTGTATAATTTTGTAAAGTTGCTAGAATAAAATGTGTTACCACCATGCATTTAACTGGCAAGTCTTGAACACAGGGCACTGTGCACTACAGTCAGAGTAAAAAGAAGTTATGTCCTTACCATAACGTTCCATGTGAGTTGTTCATCTCGCCTTTTTGTTCTTGCACGTGGGTCAGAGCCGATCCCTCGGCTCCGAATCGGCCGCTTTCAAGCTCAAACTCTGAGAAGCTCGAGACCTAGTGTATATCCCATGATGCTCTACTGTGAATCCCCAAATCTAGTATGCTGCAACCAAGACAGCCTGCAGGAATAAATGAAACTATAGTGTCTACCTATGAAGGTAGCTAAAAGATTGTAGATAGGAAAAATAGAATATGCAATACAGACTGACAACTTGACCAATCTACCAAAGCAACCATCATGTTCGACTGGAGGGGAAGGTGGGCAGGAATGTAAGAACAAAAAGGCGAGATGAACAACTCATATGGAACGTTATGGTAAGGACATAACTTCTTTATGTGAAGTTGTTTTATCTCGCCGTTTTGTTCTTACACTTGGGTAGCGTCCCAAGCACCCTGATCCTGGGTGGCTCATGGGAGAACATTCCTGAGCACAGTGGAACATAAGGTAGCCCTATCCCTGGAGGTCCTATCCACTTTGTAATGAGTGATAAACGTGTGAGGTTTTGACCACGTGGCAGCTGCACAGATGGTATCTAAGGGTAATCGAGCTGCATGAGCTAATGACGTAGAAACAGCTCGTGTCGAGTGGGCCTTGACGTTAGATTCTAATGGCTGACTAGTGGAAGCATAAATGGATTTGATGCAGTCAGAGAGCCACTTAGGCAATGTGATTTGTGATACTGCAAAACCTTTCTTATTTTCTGCGTAAGAGACGAAAAGTTGATCCGATTGTCTGAAATCTTTCGTTCTATCTAGATAGAACCTCAGTTGTCTGTGTACATCAAGTTTGTGTAACATACATTCAAGTCTGTTGGTATGGTGCCTGAAGAAGGTTGGAAGCTCAATGGACTGATGTAAGTTAGATTCTGAACAGACCTTGGGAAGAAAGATAGGATTAGTCCTAAGGGAGACTCTATCGGGATGAAAAATCAAATATGGGGGAAGTTCGGAGACCCTACATCAGATGCAATGGCTACCAGGAATATAGTTTTCCAAGAAAGGAACTTTAAGTGACAGGATGAAGTGGGTTTGAAGGGGGCGAGCATCAATTGGGATAAAACCAGATTCAAATTCCAGGGAGAGACAGGATGTCTGACAGGTGGTCTGAGATGGTGAGTTCCTTTTAAGAATGCTTTACATAGTCTATGCGACATGATGTTAGACCCATTAAACCCCACATGGAAATTGGACTCTAATGGTGGCAGCTGCTGCGCCATTATGGAACAAGGAAGATAAGAACTCTAAGATGATATGAACAGGTGCTACATAAGGATCAATGTCATGTTGAGAGGCCCAGTGAACAAACCGTTTCCATTTGCTATTGTATAGCTTCCTGGTAGATAGTTTATGAGAGGAAACTATAATATGCTGGACCTCAGAAGAAAAATCTCGAGACCTGGCTAATGTGGGAATTGGAGCAGTCAAGCTGTCAATTTTAGGGAGGTGAGGGAGGGATGAAGAACTCCCGACTAATGAGTCAGAAGATGCGGCACTGGGTCCAGGATCCATGGTTCTTCCACTTGATACTTCCGCAGGAAGGGGGACCAAATCTGTTGAGGCCAAGATGGGGCTATCAATATCACAGTCCTTCCCAGACTTTTGGCTTTCTGTATGAATTTGGGAATTAGGGGTATTGGCGGAAAGGCATATAAGAGACCCGGGGGCCAATCGTGTACGAGTGCGTCCCTTGGTTTGTTCCCCGGTGGGGGATAAAGGGCAAAGTAGCTGCTGCATTTGGCGTTCATTGGAGATGCAAATAGGTCGCAGCAAGGCTGGCCCCATCTGTGGAAGATCTCTTCCGCCACCTTCTGTTGGAGAGACCACTCGTGAGGCAACAGCATGGCTCTGCTTAGTCTGTCCGCTATCACGTTGGATGACCCCGGGATGTGCGTTGCTATCAGAAAGTGTCTGGTGGTTACAGCCCACTGCCAAATTCTTAGGGCCTCCCGGCATAAGGGGTATGATCTAGTTCCCCCTTGCTTGTTGATATACCAGACTACCGACATGTTGTCTGTCTGGATAGCAATTGTACCTAGAGGAAAAGAATCGTGAAAGTGTTGCAACGCTAGGAACACCACTCTCAGCTCTAGGACATTTATATGCAAATGTGTTTCCATGACTGACCAAGTGCTTTGGACAGTCTTTCCCTGAAATAGCCCCCCCCCACCCCATCAGGGAAGCATCCATGGTCACTGTGGCTGTGGGTTGGGGAATAACCAAGGGACGTCCGAATATCACTTGGTCACTGTTCAACCACCAATTGAGATCCTTCTTGCAAAGATTTGTTAGTCGGATCTCGTGTGACATGGGCAGATGTTGGTAAGACCATTGCGCGAAGAGTAGCCACTGGAGTATTCGCATGTGCATTTGACCTAACGGAACTGCTATCAGTGTGGCTGCCATTGTGCCTAAAAGCTGCAGTATTTGGGATGCAGGAGCTTTGTTCCGGACCAACAGGCTGGACAGCTGATTTTTTAGAGATACGATTCTTGATTGGGGCAACGTGATCCTTGTATTGACGGTGTCCAGTTCTGCCCCTATAAATGTAATATGCTGCGAGGGAGATAACACAGATTTTTCGAAGTTTAGGGTTATACCCAACTGGGAACAAAGGTTTATGGTGTAGTCTCTTGCTTGTATTAGTTGATGCCTGGAGGTGGCGGTGAGGAGCCAGTCGTCCAGATATGGAAACACCCGGAATCCCAATAGTCTCAGGTGAGCCGTGACCACTGCCATACATTTGGTGAACACCCTGGGGGCTGTGGTAAGACCAAAGGGCAGGGCTCTGAATTGGTAATAACTGGCCCCCAGCCAGAAACACAGGTGATCTCTGGATGCTCTGTCCATTTTGATGTGGTAGTAAGCATCCTTGAGATCTATAGAGCACATCCAATTGCCCGTTGCTAAGAAAGGGAGAACTGATTGCAGCGCGACCATCCAGAACTTCTCCTTCTTGACGAAGGTGTTGAGCTTGCTGAGGTCTAGTATGGGCCTCCAGTCCCCTGTTTTTTTTGGAACTAAAAAGAACATTGAGTAAGTTCCGGATCCCATTTGGTCTGCTGGGACTGGCTGGATGACTCTTTTGACTAGCAGGTTTTGAATTTCTATGGCTGCTAGTTCTCTCAGACTGGGTGGAACATCTGGGATCCTTGTACCCATGGGGAGGGGTTTGTAAAGGGAATGTAGTAACCTCTGGCAATGATGCTTTTTTACCCAAGAATCCATTGTAATGCTTAGCCAGGCATTTGGGTATAAAGCCAAGCGACCCCCGACTGCCTCCAAAGTAGGACAGCCGGGCTTCCTTTCAGGAACACTGATAGGGCTTTCCAGAGAACTGTTCCCTGTCGCCCTGGTTTGCGGACCGCCTCTGCCATTTGGACGGTGCCTTCTGTTTTTGCCCCCTCCTCTGCCTCTAGAAGAGGTATCAGTAGGTGTGTTTTGGAAAGCTCCTTGGGGTTTCTGGAACCACATTTTCCCACTTCGTTGCCCTTTGGGGTACAGTCTAGCTGGAGTGGAAAAACAGACTCCAATGGCAGACAGAGTCTTTCCTTCTTGTTCACACCTAGTAAGTGTCTCCTTAACTGAGTCCGAACAAGGCAGATCCATCGAATGGGGTGTTGACGAAGGAAGATTTAAAGGCTTCCGCAAAGGAGCAAAGGCGCATCCAGGACTGTCTCCGAAGAGCTATCGCTGAGCCTGCCGCCCTACTCGATCCATCGGCAGCATAAGAAATGAGTCGCATGGATGAGTTTACTATGGAATTGAGGGTGTTGAGTTGTGCAGTCACCTTCTCAGAAACTGCATCAGCTGTGTTACCCTGGAGAGTATGAAGATGGGTAAAATGTGTCAGGTAGTTGAGCGATCTCATGGAAAATGCCGCAGAACTAAATATGCATTTCCCATATCTGTCCATAGTCCTAGAATCTCTATTACGAGGATGGACAGCAGAAGAGGTTTCCGACATCTCTTTCTTGGTGGCTGCCGCCGCCACCACCATGGCATCAACTGGGTCTCCCTTTGTTAGAAAGGCCTTATCAGTAGGGGAAGTAATGAACTTGTTGGGCCTCCGAGGGACCGGTTCCACTGAATCAGGGGACTCCCATGCCCTTCGAGCAACCAGCTCCATCAGTTCATCAAAGGGCGGAGTAACCCAGGAGGTGGATGGTTGAGATCCAAAGGCCTTCAGAAGGACTGACTCGTCCTCAGTAGGGGCAAGAGACTGCCAATCACCCCTCTGCCTTAATATTTCCAATATGTCTGCAAATGAGACATCCTCTGAGGGGGATTGTGGGGACCCTTCTGATTCCTCCAAGTCGGTATCCGATGTCAGGGATTCCTGTGGGGAATCCAAGTGCCTCCTCTTGCACAATCTCTTCCTCGGTACTTCATCGGTGTGCGCGTCCGGTGAAGTCCCTAGAGAGGAGGGGCCACCCAATGGGGATACCTGAGGCCCTGGATCTCGATGCTTGGTGGGGATCTGCGGAGAAGAGGTAGAACGAGGCCCTTTAGGGGGAGGGGAAGACAGATCCAAGGAGGTAGTGGTCTTGGCAGATATGACCTTCCTCATGGCATCGAAGGCACCAGAATCTCGATCCGAGAAGTCCGTCGGCTCCGAAGAGGCCGGCAGCTCTCCACGAGCCGAGACCCCCCGCTCCAATCCAGAGGACGGAGCCGAGGCCACCTACGCCGAAGCCCCGAGTGGAAGGGTCAGAACCGAGGTATCAGTTCGACTCTCCCCCCCCCGGAGACGGCGAGGGACTGCCGGCTCCGAGATTCTCCGGTCGAAACAGAGGAGATCAAGGTCGATGGAGCCGAGGGGGGTGGATCGAACCTCAGCTCCGAAGGCTCTACCAACATCAGTTCCGCCTACTCCAGCTCCGAAAGCTCGACTGGCTTCGGAGGAGGAGGTGGAGAAATTATGGCTGGTGTTTCAGGCTTCGAAGCAGAGTGGCTCAAAGCAGACAGCATTTTTGGCCAGGGCCGGGTTCTCTAAGAGCCTCTTGACCACTCGGTTCAGATCCACATTGGAAAGCCTCGAAGAATGCATCGAGGGATGGGTCAAAGGAGCCGAAGATGGAGCTGATTGAAGAATTGGAGACTGAGGAGTCTCCAATATCGGTTCCACAACTGGGCTCTGAGGTAGAGGATTGATACACGGTTCCAAGGCCTGTGGAGCCGATGCACAAACCATACCAGAGGAACTCGGAGCCGATGACTTGGGCTCTGAGGATCCCTTGGAAGACTTCGACCCCTTCGAAGCCTTGGAAGAGAGGTCAGCCTTATCTAAGGTAGCCTGAAAATCAGTCTTCAGGAGTCCTCTATCTACCAGCTTCCTCCGCCTTTCCAAGATAACCCTGGCGCTAAAGGAGTGGCAGATAGAGCACACCTCTTGTAGGTGTACAGAACCTAAACAGTAAACACAGGTGGAGTAGTTGTCTGTAACAGACATCTTTTGACCACACTCACACCTTTTAAACCCTGACTTTTGTTTCTCTGACATTTTAAATAATTCAAGTCCCTGAATTTTTAGTCTAAAAAAATTAGTTACTTTTAAGTACAACAACACACTAGTATTAACTAAGTTCCTACAGAATTTATATACATATATATATATATATATATATATATATAAAAACACTAAATATCTAATATTAACTACTCACACTAGATATATAATGCACAAGAGATTATATAGGAAGATGATACACACACACACACACACACACACACACACACACACACACACACACACACACACACACACAATAGCTGACAGAGCCCTGTCACGCCCAAGAAAGAGAGGCCTAAAGCCCTGAAGAAAAAACTTTTTAGAAATCTTAAACAAGTTATACTAACAGGTGAAAAAACTTAATACTAATAAGAAGGTTGAAATCTAAGTATGTGTAATACTAATTTAAAGACAAAAAGTCCTAATAATATAAGAAATTTTAAATCACTGTCCCGAGCTTCCTCTGATGAGCTGTTGATCCGTTGCAGCTGCAAATTAGATCTGGGGATTCACAGTAGAGCATCATGGGATATACACTAGGTCTCGAGCTTCTCTGAGAGTTTGAGCTTGAAAGCGGCCCATTCAGAGCCGAGGGATTGGCTCTGACCCACGTGTAAGAACAAAAAGGTGAGATAGAACAACTTCACATCATAGCACTATGCTAAATCAGCAGCTTGTTTCCCAAAAGATAGGAAGACTGAAACTTAAATACCTATATCATTTAGTGAATCCAGTTCTCTCTTCTCACCATAGTTCTCAACCTCTTAGCACAAAAAACCTGGACAAGCCAATAATGGGGGAATACAGCCCCAAAATAGGGACACATTTCAAATACTGATCTTATAAACTTAGAAAATTGCTAAATTATATTCCTTCCCTTGTATAACACAGAACACTTAGTTACAGCACATTTTAAATGTATTGTTTGAACATTTTTTCAGTAGGCAATGAAACAAAATGTATGAACCAGTAATGACAAAACTGCCCAATTCAGAACATTTCCATCATAAAAGTCTACTTACACACACACACATTTATACATATAAAAACAGAATGATAATAGTGTAAGGCATAGGCATCTTGCACAGCTTCTTGAACTCATTTTTAATTTAAGCTTTTTTTTTTTGGGGGGGGGTCAAAAGGCCAAAAACCAGGGACACATTTTAAACATTGCTTGTATAATTTTGGAAAGTTGCTAGAATAAAATGTGTTACTACCATGCATTTCACTGGCAAGTCTTGAACACAGGACTCTGTGCACTATAGTCAGAGCAACATACCACTATAACAAATCAGCAGCTTGTTTCCCAAAAGATAGGAAGACTGAAACTTGCCCCAAATTAGGTACAAATTTCCAATACTGATTTTATAAACTTAGAAAATTGCTAGAATAAAAGGTTTTTGTTACCATTTATTTTCTGAAGAATATGAAGTCTGAAATTCAAATGCCTGTCATTAATCAATAAATTCAACTTTCGGTGATTTGTCACAAACATCCTGAAACCACAGAGTTTATGAGGAACAGAACAAAAAAATTCACAAGTGGTGGCTAGGGACATTGGGCTCTTTTTACTCTATACCCAGGGTACAGGGTTTGAGCCTGAGTACCTCTAGCCACCAGGTGTATTATAAAGGGAGCACTTTCTCTCACACACACACAACTTACCTGATTCCCCTACTGATAAACGAAACAAGTTAAGTCCCAAATGTTGCTGAACAAAACGAGTGCCTTATTCAAGGATGTTATGCTGTGAAGTCCCAAATGCCAAACAAGCCGATTTCCTTGTTACTGAGTGCTGTAAAGCTTTCCCGGCTGTTAATCAGTGCTGTTATTCAAGGCTGTTACTGAGTGCTGTAAAGCCACAACAAGCCGATTTCCAGCTTGCTCGCATTTGCAGCCAGAAGCTCAATTCAGACTAGCTGATAACCCTGACGGGGCTGACATCATCGCGCACGTGATGACATCAGCTCTGACAGGGTGAAATTCGAAAAAAATGGGAAAAAACATAAGAAAAAAATCGAAATTGAAGGGGTGCCACTCAGGAATTGTGGCACCCCTTCATTTGGACCCCAAAACTCGGTAAAAAAACAAGTAAATCGGTATGGTTGGGAGGTATGTTCTTGTATTCTTTCCAGCCTTTTGACACTTAACTTCATATATTCCTCCACAGTCTTTAAGTGGATTTGATTTAGGTTTTTCCTCTAAATTGCTGAAAGGATACTGCACTACAGCTGAAAACTTTTTGGGGATCAGCTGCATTCTTCCTATAAATAGTGTCCCACCACCCCTCTTTCTGGCTGATTTTTTCTTATTTTCTCCAAATGTCTTCTTTGTTGGCATCTAGGCAGTGTAATAACAAGCCCGTAGCTGAGTTTTTCCTTAATTGTTAACTTTTCCTGGCTTTTTTTACCATTATTTGATTTCACAATGATAGAGTTTTAATTAACCTGCTGCTCAATGTACAGCCAACTTGGAAGTCCCCCAAGAAAATGCAATCCTTGCATTTATAAATCTAAGTCAGTCCAGAAAATTACTGTTGAGTTTTATAAAATCTTACCATAACAGTAGATGTTCCTCTCTTCACTGTTGTAGTTTCTTTACAAAAGGGATTCTCTGTCAAGAGTAGACCAATATCTGGCCAGTATACCAAAGCCTTAGATTGTATAGACTTACGTCACATGTATGCTCCCCTCTCAAGGCATATGGCATACAGGTGACATACAGATGTACATACCTCAGAACTGAAAAGCCCCAGGAAGAACAATTATTCCTGGGAACTAGCTGAAACGTGCATCTAGAAGGAAAAAAAAAAAAAAGAATGCCAGACCAATAAGAGAGAAGGAACAGACAAAGCAGAATGGTGAGGAGGTAGGGTGCGAATATTGCAACAGTGAAGAAAAGGACATTTATAAGTTATATACTTGCCATAACTTGGTATCTGTGTTGTCTTCTTTCATTCCTCCTTACAGTTGGGTTACGGATCCAACTCGGCCTCATTTTTACAGATTAGGATCCAAGTCTCGAGCTCCTCCCACTTCCAATAATGCACTGTCCTCTGCCAAACTACCTCAGATCGAGTCTGCTGCCCATAAAGCTTACAGAGTGTAGAACAATTAGAAGGAAAGATGAATCAAGAACTAGAGGCTCAAAATCAGGAACATTAGCTCCTGAAAAGTTCTCTAAAGGTCTTTTAGAGCACTGGGTAGGGGACTGTCTGGAAGGGAAGGTGAGGAGGAATGCAAGAAGACAACACAGAGTTATGATAAGTGCATAACTTACAAATCTGATGTTCTGTCTCTCATTCCTCCTCAGGGTTGGGTTACAGTCCCCAGCTATACAACTCCTGGGTGGTCTCAAGGAAGGATATGGTGGAGCACTGTAGAACCGAAGGAAGCCCTGCTCCTGGAAACAATGTCTAATTTGTAATGTGTGACAAAGGCATGAGGTTTTTCACCAAGTGGCTGCAGCACAAATATCATCTAAGGATGCCCTAGAAAAAAAGGCAGATGAGGTAGACAGACCTATAGTCGAGTGGGCCTTAGTAGGACAAGGCAACTATAATCCATTCTAGGCACAAATCAGAATAATACAGTCTGTTATTCAGTTAACAAGAGTAACTTTTGCAACTGCCTGACCTAGGTGGCTCTGTGAGAAAGACACAAACAATAGGTCTTAGGTTCATAGGTTAGTACTAGGCTATCGGCCCTATACAAGGCTAGCCATAACAATTCCCTGGCTATTTCTTTCCACACTATTTACTTCTTTGGACCCCTGTCTAGCAGGGCGACTGATGTGATCCCTGGGGTGAATTTCCTTTCTCCTATCCAATTGTCAAGGTTCCTTTTGAAGAGGGCCAAAGAGGCATTCTGCTTGACATGTATGGGCAGTCTATTCCAGAGTCTGGGGAGTCCCTAGGTCAGGAACCTATTCATCCAGCATGTTTTGTTTATTGCGATGACAAAGTTTAGATCCCTGGAGCGTGTGGCTCTGAGGGATTGGGATTTCTTTAAGTTTAGCATGTCCAACAGCTCTGGGTTTGACATGGCCTTGTATGCTAAGCAGAGATCACCTCTGAGTAGATGCTATGCAACAGAGTATAGCTGGAGTTTTTTAAGGCAGCCAGCATAGGGCATATGCTTTAGGCCTGTGATTACTTTAGTGAGGTATTTCTGTGGCCTTTCCAGTTGTTGGAGATGTCTTGAGAGGTACATACGAAATGGGGCGTTGTATTCTATAATGGGTCTAATGAGGGATGAGTACAGTGGGACAATGACCTCCTTTTTTCTGGATGAAAAGCCCTTAGTTATGAGGTGTGCCACATAGAAGGACTTTCTGACTGTTGTGGTGATGTGGTTAACGAAGGTGAGATCAGTCCACCTGTGTCCCTAAGTCTCTTATCACACTTTCTGTGTTTAGTGTACTGCCATCTATGTGGTAATTCACGGGTACATGTTTTTTTCCCAAAGGGAATAACTATACAATTCTTGGCATTGAGCTTGTGCCCATGGCTCTGGCACCAAGCATCTGCTTCTGTAAGACCCTTCTGTAGAGTATCCACATCATTTGGGGATTCAGTAATGGCTCCTAGTTTGCAGTCATCTGCGAACATTGTTAGCCAGAGTCCCTTAGTGTTGGCCTGTACTTCAGAGAAGTAGATGCCAAACAAGAGCGGTCCCAGGACTGAACCCTGATGTATTCCACTTGTCTGGAGCTGGATTTGGAGTTGGCTACTTTTACAGTGTGGGTTCTGTCAGTAAGCCAGTTGGCAACCCATCGAGTGACGTAGGGATTAATGCCCAGCTTAGTAAGTCTATCTATGATTCCAGAGTGGGGGATGGTGTCAAAGGCCTTGGCGAGGTCCAGATAGGCTGTGTGGACTACCTTACCCTCCTCCATGGCTCTGGAGACTGATTTGAAGAAGTCAGTCAGGTTCAGGAGACAAGATTGGCCCTTCACGAACCCAAATTGGGTGGGGTCCAGTATTTGAAGGTTGCCAATGTCTTTGTTTATAAGTTCCATGATAATACGTTCCATGTCCTTGCAGATCAGGCTTATCAGACTGATGGGGCAGCAATTCCCGGGATCCAAGGTGGATCCCCCCTTGTGGAGTGGGATAACTGTAGCTGTGCGCCACTCAGTGGCATGAAGCCTGAGGTGAGGCTATGATTAAACATGACACTTAGGTGAGGTGCCAGTTCATGTAGTGCACAGCCTGGGATGTCATCTGGTCCCATGAATGTTGTATTCTTAGCTTGGGAGAGTCCATTTTTTACCTGTGTGGCCCTTATTACTGGAATTTGGCAATCTTCCATTATTGAGAGGGGGGTGAAGTTGGCACTGAATTGATCTTCCAGGATATTGGCAATATATCCTTGGGATCAGTATATTTAATGCCATTCTGTTGTATCTCAGAGCAGATCTGAGCATTGCCATTTAGATTCTTGACAAAGTTATAGAATGCCTTGTGGTTGTCTTTGGAAGCTTTGGAGGATTTTATGAGGGATCTCAGCTTCTTACTGAGGCTGGTAAGGGAGGTTTTTGCATCCTGGGATTTTCCTCTTTTCTGCAACAGTTTCTTCCTTTTGTTGTAAAGTTTGTTTATGGCAGGGGACCACCAGACTTTCTTCCTTTTTTTGGAGGAGAACATCTTGGTTCTATTTGGGATGGCATGATTCATGCATAAGTGGATGTGCTCATACAGTGCCTTAGTGTAGGATTCAGCAGTCGAACTTTCAGTTCCCATCTACATGGGTGTCATGAAGTTTGTCACTTCTGACTTGAGTAGCATGAAGTTTGGAGAAGTTTTTATGGAGGTTTCCTTACTGGGGGATGGGGTTGGGATGTGGATTTTAAGGGTGATTAGCTTATGATCAGACCTGACCAACAAGGGGGTGACCATAGGTGTGGAGCATCGATTGCCCATGTTAGTAATGACCAGGTCTAGGACATTGGAGCCCCTGGTGGGATTATGGATTAGTTGATCCAGGGCATTGGAATTTATGAATTCCAAGAACCATTGGGTAAAGGTGTTGGTACACGAGTAGTTTTCCCAGTTAATGGCAGGGTAATTGAAATCACCCAGTATTAGGGTGTTTGGTTGTATCTTAATATTTTCCATTATGTTTAGAAAGGTGTAGTGAGAATCTTAAGGCATGGTGGGGGATCTGTAGCAAGCTACAATTTGTCTGATTTTCAAAAAGGTTTCATCCTATGATGATAAAAACGTAACTGTCTATGATCATCATGCAGAAATAAAACATTCTCATTCATTAGAGAATTTTGGGAAGAAAACTGGCAGTTGTATTGTCTGGTTGAGATTGAATTCTGTAGTTACCTTGGGCATGAAAGAGGGATTAGTATGACGGGCCAACCCTATCTTTGTGGAAGATGATGTAAGGAGGCTTAGAAGACACTGCCTAGATCTCAAAAATTCTCTTTGCTGAAGTGATGGCGATAAGTAAGATGGTCTTTCATGAAAGAAGCTTTAAATCACAAACACTAATTGGTTCAAAGGGTTTTTGAGTTAAGCCTTGGAAGATCCCAGTAAGATCCCATGGCAAGGAAGGGTCTTTAACTGGAGGCCTGAAGAGAAAGATTCCTTTCGAGAAAGCCTTGCACAATTTGGAGGTTGCAGGGGAACTAAAAACATTACCTGAATGGAAGGTGGAGACAGCTGGCAACTGAAGTTTGATAGTAGAGAAACTGGCTCCTTCTTTGAAGAGAGATGCAAGGAAGACAAGGATAGCTGATACTGGAGCTGAAGAGAGGTCCATGTTCTCTTTAGTGGCCCAGAAGGCAAATCTCTTCCATTTACTCCTACAGACTTTCTTGGTAGCCAGTTTCTGGGAAGCTAGAATAATGTCTTGGACAGGGGAAACAATCCAGGACCTTTGGACAATCACTGGAAGTGGAGAAAAGAAGTGCTCAGTTTGAGGGATATCAGATTGGGGTGAAAACCCTTTATTGGGTGAAGGAGGAGGTCCTGTTTGGGTTTCAGTATCCATGGAGGATATTTCAGGTGAGACCAGAGGAAGGGGAACCAAATCTGATAAGGCCAGTATAGAGAGCAATGAAAACTACAGAGGACTTCAGATGTTTTGCTTTCTGTAGAAACTTTGGGATCAAAGGTAGAGGGTGATAAGTGTAGAGGAGACCAGGGGGGTGGGCAATCATGATCCACAGCATCTCTCGGGGACTCCCTGGAGGGGGAATCAGAGCAAAGTAATTACTGCATTTGTTCTGGAGGGATGCAAAAAGGTCACAGCAGGGTTGACCCCAGTGGCTGAAAATCAAGTCTGCTACTGACTGGTTGAGGAACCATTCATAAGGGGTCAGAATAGACCTGCAAAGTTTATCTGCCAGAACGTTGGATCTCCCCGGTATGCGAGTTGCAAGTAGAAAGTCTGAAGACATCTCCCATTCCTAGACCCTCATGGCCTCTCTACACAATGGGTAAGAGTGGGTTCCTCCTTGTTTGTTGATGTATCACAACACTGACATGTTGTCTGAGTGAATCACAATAGCTCCTAGAGGGAGAGTGTCCTGAAAGGCTTGCAACGTGAGGAGGACTGCTCTCATCTCCAGAATACTCATATGCAACCTGGTCTCTACGTGCGACCACATGCCTTGGACCATCTTTCTATTAAAATACCCCACCCCCACCCCAAATGGGAAGTATCTGTGGTCACTGTGGCTGAGGGGGGAAGGAAGGTGAAAAGGTCTGATGATTGTCAGGTCATCCGACAGCAGCCACCACTGGAGATGCTTTCTGTAAACTGAAATCAACTTGATAGAAGCTGGTAGAGAATAGACCACTGAGCAGCCAGGGTCCATTGAAGCACTTGCATAAAATACCTTGCTAGAGGGACTGAGGTAATGGCAGCCACAATAGATCCAAGAGCCTGAAGTATCAGTTTTGCCTGGGGAAGACTGGTTTAAGATAGCTCAATCATGATCTCTCAATGTCTGAACATGAGTGAGTAGAGATGCAATCTGACTGTGTCCAAGGAAACTCCGATAAATTCTAAACTCTGAACCGGGAGTAGGTTTGACTTTGTCAGGTTTATGGTGATACCCTGGTCTGGAGTAGTTATGCCTGGTTGGGGCAGTGAACAGCCAGTTATCCAGATAGGGAAACACCCAGAATCCTTGCAGTCTCAGGTGAGCTGCAACTACTGCCATGTATTTGGTAAACACCCTGGGGGCTGTGATGAGTCCAAAGGGCAGAGCTCTGAATTGGAAGTGACTGGCTCCCAGCCAGAAGCACAAATGACTTCTGCAGCATCTATTTTGATGTGATAGTAAGCATCCTTTAAGTCCACCGAGCACATCAAATCATCTTTCCGCAGCAGCGGTAGAATAGACTGGAGCATAACCATTAGGAAATCTGCCTTCTTTATGAGCAAATTCAATTTGCTTAGATCCAAATGGATCTCAGGTCCCCAGTTTTCTTTGGCACTAAACAGAAGCAAGAGTAAGTTCCTCTTGAATGACGTTTTTGCAGTAAATTTAGAATCTTTGCTACTGCATACTCCCTCTGACTGGGTAGCACATCGGGAAGTTTCTTTGACCTCTCTGGTGTAGGAAGGATATAATCTTTAGCCCATTTGTTTTGCATTATATTGGTCCAGGCGGTAGAGTGCAGAGAAAATTGACCCCCTGACTGCTTCCAGAGATGAGCAGTTGGGCAGAGCTTCAGGAGTGCTGATACGGCCTATCAGAGAAAGGCTCTCTGAAGCCCTGATTCTGCGGACCCCCCTCTTCCCCGGGGTAGCGTCTCCCATTGAAACTTCCTCCTCTGCCTCTAGAGGATGGATCCCCATGATGATCCTGGGAAGACCCCTGAGACTTCTGGAACCAAGTGTTTTTTCCAATGTGCTGGTTCCTAGAAAAAGTGTGCTGAGGAGTTGAAAACTTGACCCCAATGGCACATAAAGTCTTTCCCTCCTGCTCACTGTGGGTTAGGGTCTCTGACAGATGGTCTGAAAAGGGAGAACACATCAAATGGGGCATTAAAAAGAAGTTATGTACTCACCCTAAATGTTCCATCTGAGTAGTTAGACTTCATTTGTCATCAACCTGTGAGTTTCGGATCTGATAAGGATCCGAGCCGGCAGCTTTCCAAGCTCCTCCCCTTATCCATTCTACACTGCAACCTCCTTCCAACCCTCAGATCGAGTTTGCCACCCACAATGTGACCCACATCAACCCAAGAGACATAACCTGACCTGAACACAAACTAGGCTCAACAGACCCAGAAACTCTGAGCCTAAGGACAGACGTAAACCACCAAGGTCAGGGAAAAGGAGGGTGGGAAGGTTGATGACAAATGAAGTCTAACTACTCAGATGGAACGTTATGGTGAGTACATAACTTCTTTATCTGAAGTAATTAACTTCGTTTGGTCATCAACCTGTGGGACAGAGTCCCCAGCTACCAAAATTCTTGGGAGGCCCTTAAGGAAGGCTATTCCAGAGCACTGCAGAAACAAAAGAAGCCCTTCCTCTAGACACCATGTCCAACTTATAATGAGTAATAAAGGTGTGAGAGGAAGCCCAGGTAGCCGCTGAACAAATGTCATGAAGGGAAACTCTGGACCAAAATGCAGCAGAAGTAGCCATAGAACGAGTAGAATGAGCATGAATCCTGGCTGGCTCTGGTAATCCATGTACCTTGTATGCCTGCAAAATGCAGAGAGAGATCCATCTAGCAAGAGTCAACTTTGAAACTGCTTTCCCCAAAAAAGGTTTGGCAAAGGAAACAAAAAGCTGATCAGACTTACGAAAGGGTTTAGACCTATGTAAGTAAAAGTGTAACTGCCTGTGAATGTCCAGCAAATGAAGTTTGTATTCCCCTTTATTTTGAAAGTTAGGAAATAATACTGGGAGATTAATAGACTGATTGATGTTTGATTCCGAAGCAAATTTAGGGAGGCAAGAAGAGTTAGCCCTGAGAGACACCCTGTCCTTATGAAGAACTATGTATGGGGGTTTCATACATAAAGCTTGAAGTCCTGACACTCTCCTGGTCGAGGTAATAGCCACCAGGAAAGCTGTCTTCCATGACAACAATTTCAAATCAACTGATGCTGCGGGTTCAAATGGAGGCACAACTAAGGCCTGAAGAACCAATGTCAAATCCCACGGAGGGGAAGGATGCTTAATAGGAGGTCTCAGTAGAAAAGTACCTTTGATAAAGGTCTTAGAAATTCTGGCAGCAGCTAAAGAACCTGAATTTTCTCCTACATGAAAATGGGATATAGCTGCCAGCTGGACTTTCACTGTGGAAGAGCTGGCCCCCTGCTGGAAAATTTGAGACAAAAATTCTAATACCACTGGAACAGGAGCGGTAAAGGGATCCAAATTTCTCTGATAAGCCCAAATGGAAAAAACGCTTCCATTTACTACAGTACACCTTTCTGGTAGAGGACTTGTGTGCCGCCACCAGAATGGACTTAATGGGGGAAGAGAGACTGGGAGTCCTGGCAATTAATGGAACTGGAGCAACCAAGCATTATGCTTGAGGCTGTCCAGATTTGGGGGAGGAATTCCTGAGGGATGACAAATGAGATCCGGAATGGGATCCAGTATCCAGGGCAGAGCTACTAGATGAGACCGTAGGCAAGGAAACCAAATCTGATGAGGCCAGAATGGGGCTATGAGGATAATCCTGCTCACCAACCGCCGAGCTTTCTGTAAGAATTTTGTCATTAGAGGTAGCGGGGGATACACATAAAGAAGACCAGGTGGCCAAGCATGTGCAAGACAGTCTCTGAAAAACTCGCTGCACTTTGCATTGGATGGCAATGCGAAGAGATCACAACAAGGCTGACCCCACTTGAGGAAGATCTGTTTTGCTACATAAGGGTTCAGAGACCACTCGTAGGGCAAGAGGATAGTCCTGCTCAGTTTGTCCGCTAAAATGTTGGACCGACCCGGGATGGGTATTGCTATCAGAAAATGGTCGGTGGAGATCACCCATTCCCACACTCTCATGGCCTCTCAACAAAGTGGGTAGGACCTAGTTCCTCCCTGTTTGTTGATATACCAGACCACCGACATATTGTCTGACTGAATCGCAATAGTTTCCAGAGAAAGAGAAGCATGAAGGGCCTGCAATGCTAAAAGGACTGCCCTCATCTCCAGAACACTGATATGAAGAACAGTTTCATTTGGGGTCCACGTGCCTTGGACAGTCCTGCCCGAGCAATGCCCCCCCACCCTAGACAGGAGGCACCTGTGGTCACTGTGGCTTGGGGTGGGGTGAAACAAAGGGGCATCCTTCTCAAAGATCCTGGGATTGAAGCCACCACGAGGGAAGCTTTGCACACCTTGCTTAGAGGAATCAGGAAGTTTAGGGGTTGGTATAACAGAGACTACTGAACTTGTAACGTCCACTGCACCACTCTCATATGCAGACGTGCACAAGGAACCAAATTTATGGCTGCTGCCATAGACCCTAAGGCTCTCAGGACTAACTATGCTGGGGGTAAAGAAGTGCCAAGACACGAAGGGTCAGGTTCCGAAGTCTGTCTGGGGTCAAAAATACCCTGGCCTGAAGAGAATCTATTCTTGCCCCTATGAAGTCCAGAATCTGAACAGGCTGAAGAGAAGACTTCGTAAGGTTTATTGTAATACCCAGTAAATTTGATAACTGAAGGAAGAAATTTCTAGCTTGAATGAGTTGATGCCTGGAGGGAGCAGTGAGGAGCCAATCGTCCAGGTACGGAAAGACCTGTATGCCCTGAAGCCTGAGGTGGGCCTCTACAACTGCCATGACCCTTGGTAAACACCCTGGGGGCTGTGGTGAGACCGAAGGGTAGGACCCTGAACTGGTAGTGATTGGCTCCTAGCCGACAGCGGAGAAACCTCCTGGATCACCTGTCCATCAGGATATGGTAGTATGCATCCTTGAGGTCTATCGAGCACATCCAGTCTTCCTCCTGCAAGAATGGCAGGATGGATTGTAATGTGACCATCCGGAATTTCTCCTTGGCAACGGACAGGTTCCTCGTGGGTAGGTCAAGAATCGGCCTCAAGTCCCCAGTCTTTTTTGGTACCAAAAAGAACCTGGAATAGATGCCTGATCCAGACTGGTCTTGGGGAGCGGCTGGATTGCTTTTTTGCCTAGCAGCTTTTCTATTTCCAAAGCTGCCGCCTCCCTTTGAGCATGTGAAACATCTGGGAGGTGCCTTGGGGTTAAGGGACTGTTCATAAAGGGAATGTAATAACCTCTGGATATTATTTGAAGCACCCAGCGGTCTGATGTTATGGACTACCATTGAGCTAAGTGCTTTGAAAAATACCCCCTGACTGCCTCCAGAGTGGAATAGTCGGGCAACCCCTCAGGGCTGCTGCGCGGGTCCATCTGAAAAAGGTTCCCATGACCCAAAGTTCTTTGGTTCCCCTCTGCCTCTAGGGGAAAAGGAGTCCGGAGTATCCCGGGAATGCTGAGACTTCTGGAACCACAACTTCTTTTGCCCTCTCTGATTCCTGGAAAAGGACCTTTGAGGGTTAGAGAAGCGGATCCTGATGGCCTACAGCATCTTCCCGTCCTTCTCACTCTGGACTAGCGTGTCTTGGACGGTCTTCCCAAACAGGGTCAAACTGTCAAAAGGGGAATTCGCGAAGGATGCCTTGAAAGGTTCAGAAAAATTGCAAAGCCGGAGCCAGGCATGACGCTGCGCCTCATGGCAATACTAGACCCGGCCGCCGTAGCGGCTTCCTCGGTGGCGTGAGACAGTAAACATATAGACGTGTTAGTAACCAACTTAAGAGTGGCCATACATGCCGAGAATGAACATTTATCCTCGGACGAAATGGACTCCGGGGGAGACTCCGTGTACTCTTTCATAAGGTCACGCTGAAGCCTAATCACGTGGGCCATACAGTTCAGTGCCCTTATGGCAAAGGTAGCTGAGGCATACGTCCACTTCTGGAGTCAATCCATCACCCTAGACTCCTTGTCTGGTGGATGGACCAAGGAACTCTCCTGCGCCAGTTCCTTTTTGGTGGCCGCCACCACCACCATGGCATCAACTGGGGAACCCTTACTCCATGCAGGCTTGTCAGTAGGAGGGCTCAACACTTTATCTTGACATTTTGGTATTGGCTCTACAGTGTCCAGTTCCTTCCAAGCTCTGGTGGTAATGAGGTCCACCAGAGGATCAGCCGGGGAGTACACCCAAGAGGTGGATGGGCCTGCATCGAATGCTTCCAGGAATACAGACTCATCCGCTGAAGAGTTTTGGGTGGACCAGCCTCCCCTCTGGTGGAGAATTTCCATTATGTGTCTGAAGGAGACGTCTTTTGGAGGAAATCTGGGGGAGCCTTTCCCTTCCTCCAAGTCGGTATCCTCAGTAAGGGGACTTGAGGGAGTCCATGTGCCTCCTCTGGCACTGGCATTTGCGAGGGACCTCCTCGGGGGGCTCTCCCGGGAGGGCTCACAAACAGTTTTGTATTCCTCAAGGGGAACCATCTGGGGCATATCAGACACAGGCTGTCCCTGGGAGGACTGGATGACAGAAGACATACTCAACTGTGAAGGAGCAGGGGTAGACTCCGAGAAAAGAGTGAGCGGTCTCAATCCTCCTGAGAGAACCCTCTCCACAACGAAGGCAGAAGGGGAACCAGCATCCCTGAAACTGGTGGGACGAGTAGCCATGCCCCTTGGATCTGATGAGGGGATCGGAGCAGATCCTGGAACAGTCGGGCCCAGACAGATGGCATGTCCCGACCACAATGGAGCTGACAACACAATCATCCCCTCAGATCTGACGCCCAGATCTCGGCTCTGAGAGCTCGGATCTGACAAACTCAAGGGCATAGCCGGCGTTGAGGTTGGAGGAACCATCAGTGCCGACCCCCTGACTCTGGGGCTCCTCGGATCCAGGGACTCCAAAACCCAGAAATGGATCGGAGAAGGAGCTATCGGGGTGAACATAAGAGCTGAACTCCCTGCTCTGGTGGGAGGGGGAGCCAGCAACACTCCCATTTGCAATTGAGTCAGCAAGAACCTTCTCATCCAGTCCATGTCAGCTTCAGAGAGGCTTCTTGTAGATCTGGAGGATGCCACCAACATCGGCCGGGAGGACCGATGCGAGGATTACCCTCCTCCAGCTCCGGGGAGAATCTTGGAGAAAGGAGTCGAGGGGAAGACGGCCTAGGAACCTTTTCTGGGGTAGAGACCACTTTGACAGGTGGGGCCAAAGGATCCGCTGGTCTCTTACGACCCCTCTCCTTGTCTCTCTCTCTCTCTTTTTCTCTGTGCTTCTCCTTCCTGGCCTCTCTATCGCCCTGTTTAGAGGTGGGAGTGGGAGTCCCGGACAGGGAAGGAGGACCAGAAGCTGGTACAGCCACAGCTGTGGCTGAAGAAGCCGCCGATTCCACTGGGAGAAGACCAGCCAGAATCAACTTGGCCCTGCGATCCTGCAGAGCTTGAGGGTTAAAGGCTGCACAAATCTTGCAGCCCAACGTAAGGTGGGGAACCCCTAAACACACAAAAGGTGTGACCATCGGCCGGTGACAACTTATGGCCACACTCTGTGCATTTAGAAAAAGTCGACTTCTGGGAGTCCGACATAGCCACCCCACAACAAGCAAAGGCTAACTAGTAACCTAATTAAACATATATATATATATATATATATATATATATATATACACACACACACACACACACACACACACACACACACCAAGGGCAGGAAGGGGAGGCCTACACTAAAACAAAGTTTACAACTCTAAACTTTTTTTTTTTTTTTTTTTACAGAAAAAACTAAACCACACACACACACACACACACACACACACACACACACACACACACACACACAGACAGATCAAACAGTTAAAGCTAGACCAAAAAGATCCTACTCTACCTACCTGGAGCTCAGAGATCATGTCTTGGCAAAGCCGCGGCAAACAAGATCTGAGGGTTGGAAGGAGGTTGCAGTATAGTATGGATAAGGGGGAGGAGCTTGGAGCTCAGATCTTAGCTTGGAAAGCTGCCAGCTCGGATCCGCATCGGATCCGAAACCCACAGGTTGATGACCAAATGAAGTTAACTACTTCAGATCACAATGGATGCCTTAAAGTGTTCCATGAAATCACAAATCCTCATCCAGGCATGTCTTCAAACAGGAATGCCTGAGCCAGCTGCCCATGAGGCACCCTCCATGGAATGGGAGATAAGCCTCACGTTAGAATTGGACAGACAAAAGAATTGTCAGTTGGGGGGGTACTTTCTTGAAGTCCTCTGCTGACATGATCTCTGTTAGAGTGTGAGTTCCTCCACCAGTTCCCTCTGCAATTGAGTAAATTGTGCCAGGTAGATTAACCCATCACACTGAACTCCCTGTTCGGTGGATGGATATTGTAACTCTGTTCAGCTAGCTCTTTTTTGGTAGCTGCTGCCACAACTATGGCATCAACTGGAATGCCCTTGGTCCTATATGGTCTGTCATTAGGGGGAGATAAAAACTTGTCCAGACATTTAGGAATCTGTTTAATAGAGTCTGGCTCCTTCCAGGCCTGGAGGGACACCAAATCCATGAGCTCGTCCGACAGGGCGAAGATGTAGATGGGTCCATCCCGAAAGCCTCCAAAACACAGACTCTTCTGAGGAAGGAGGGTGGGCCGACCAGCCACCTCTCTGTCTCAGAACTCTAAAATGTCTCCAAAGGAGATATTCTCAGTTGGTGACCTGGGGACTCCTTCCCATTCATCAAAATCTGTATCCTTGCTGATGGACTCAAAAGGGGAGTCAATGTTTTTCCTTTTTCCACATCCTCTTACAAGGAATCTCCTCTGTGGGATGTTCAGGGGAGGTCTTGCAAGAAGAGGGGGGCTCCCTCTAGGGGAAGAGTTTGGAGGCCTGTCTGGAAGGGCTGACTCTGGCCAGGCATGACAGGCTCATCTCTGATCCAAGGGGCATTGACGGGAAAGGGTCACACCTCAGAGAGACAGGATCCCTATGATAAGAGTACGCCATTTCCACAACTTGGAATACTGAAGGACCCAGTGAATCCCTCCCCAGTTCTACTGGAGCCAAGGCTATTGAAGAAGAAAGGGCAGGAATCCCTGAGCCATGGGTTCCAGGTAGAATCAGACCTGAGCTATCCAGCACTCAGAAGAGATGCCTCTGACATAGTTGGAGCTGAACACCTCCCTGGATCTGATTGGGACATTCCAGATCTGACTCCCACTGCAATCTGATGACATTGGAGCTGAGGAAGTCAGGGCAACAGCAGGAGTAGAAGGGTAGCTCCTCATACCCAAGCCTGGCTCTCTCGGTTGGCTATGATCCTGGGACTCTGATACTGAGGGATGGATCAAAGGAGGAGACTGAGCTTGGAATGAAATGCTCACAGATTCCAGAGGGGACAGAGCACAGAAAACCACCAACTGATCAGAGTCTTAAGAATCTTCCTGATCATCTTGTGCACATCGACCTCTGAAAGGTTCCTAGAAGACCTGGAAGAAGCCTGGAGTGCCTGACTGGCATCTGCTGCAGAAACAGCCTCCATGCTCAACATCAGTGTGGGACCCCCTAGCTATCGGATCCATAAACGTAGGATCCAAGGTGGAAGTTAGCTTCAGGAGAACCGATGATTAGAAAAGGACCAAATGGATCCAAACAGTGCTTCGGATACACCAGTTCAGAAGTCTGTCTGAGATCCGAGCCTGTAGGAACCAAAGGTCTCGGAATTTTTGAGGGTGGGTCTGAAGACACCCTTGAGGACTTGTGATGGTGCTTCTTGGAGTCGAAGACCCTGCCACACTCTTGGAAGGGGTTTGAGCCCCTGGAGAGGAACTTGAAGCAGGCAAGAGACCCTTGAGGATAAGTATTTTTGTGGTCAGTGACTGCCCTAGGGTTGAAGTCCTCGCTGATGGGGCAAGCTGACCGAAGATGCTCAGGGCCAAGGTAATAGATACAAATTGTGCTCAACTGAATGCAGGAATTTCCAACCACATTCAGAGCACCTCTTAAAACCTGCTGGTTTACCCGACATAGTACAGCAAAAGCAGACTAAAAAACCACCAACACAGCAATAACAGCAATGGCAACTACTTCACTGTACAATGGATCTAATCAAAAAAAGCTGAAAAAACAGTGACTACAACAATTTTTTTTTACATAACCACCACCACCACCAGAAGGAAAAACAAGCCTAAAAAAACGGCTAGAAGGAGGAGAGAGAAAAGAGCAGGCAAAGCCCAAGAGCAGAACAAGTTGAAGAAAGGAAAGATTCTAACTCTGCACTGCTATGGAACAGGAGGAAAAAAAGGGCACTTATCTGAGAAGATTGGAGACAAATGTAGAAATCCTACTGCTAATATTATGAAAATGCTCGAGACTCGAAAAAACACGTCTGTCACTGCTGGCAGCAAACGAGATCCTAGGTAGTTAGGCAGAGGACAGTGCATTATGGGAATTTGGAGGAGCAAGAGAGTAAAAATGTGGTCAAGTCAGATATATAACTCAAACGTGAGGAGGAATGAAAGAGACATCAGATCTGCTGTTATAGTACAATTTAACACAACTGTACTATGTCCTTCCATATCACTGTTGCAGTATTCTTTACAAAAGGGAGAGTATAAAAGCTCAAGAGGAAACTTGAGAGGAGGAAGGCACAAAGGAGACCTCTAGAAATCCATGCAGGATAGCTTCGGCAAAGCCAGCTTTTGTTCTGGAAACATCCAGTTTTTAATGCTTAGTGAAGGTATGCACAGAAGTCCAAGCAGCAGCCTGATGGATGGAATTAGTACCCAAACCACCAGAAGCAACAACTCTACAATATTGCAAGGAAGTTGAAGATGCAGGTTCAAAAAGGAGCCAGAGTTAATTTCTTAAGAACAAAATTAAGGTCCCAGGAAGACCAAACAGGTTTCCTGGGAGGACTGATATAAAGGACACCTTTAAGAAATTGTAAGACCTCAAACCTAGAGGCAAGAAGACGAGTCAATGACAGACAAGCAGAAATAGCTGGAAAATGAGCTTTAACACAAGAAAATACTAACACAACATGATGCAATTCACACAAATATGAGAGAACCACAGGGATTCCCCACATAAAATGGATCTTGGTTATGAGAAAGGAACCTAATAGAAAATCTCTTCCATTTAGACAAATATGATTTCCTGGTAGTGCAGAGCCCTAAGCATTTCTTCAGAAAAACAGTGCCTAAAAGGGATCAAAACCCTATCACCCACAGTGTCAGTTGAAGACTGGACAAGTGGGGATGGACCAGAGACCCTGGACCTTCAAGCAAACTGAAGGGAGCTCCCCACCCCCTGTCTGAGGCATCTGAAAAAAGTTCCTAAGAAAATCTAACAGAGAACAGTGTTGAAGCCCTACTGACCTTAGGAACCACTGTAGTTCTCTCATATGCAGTCTGGCTAGAGGCAGCCTAAGAGTGGAGGCCATGAATCCTAGAACCCTGAGAAAATCCCTGACCATAACTGAAGCCAGAGGAAGAAGGGAATGAAAACAGGTAATTAGGGAGAGAGCCTTGGGTGGAGGCAGGGGTGCCAGCAAAGGAATGGTTTTGATCCTGCAACCAAAAAACACATGATCCTGACAAGGAACCAGAACGGACTTCTGAAAGTTTACGGTAAACCCCACAAAAACAGGAGGAGTGTTCAGTCCGGCAATCTACAATGGCGTTCAGACTGGCGGCAAAGTAGTTCTGAGGTTTGTACATCTTTACTTATACTTTTTGCCTTAAATGGGGAGCATACATGTGACGCACGACATCTATAAAATCTAAGGCTTTGATATATTGGTATACTGGCCGGATGTTGGTCTACTTTTGGCATGGAATCCCTTTTGCAAAGAAGACTGCAACAGTGATATGGAAGGACATCACCACTGCCACACTATAGATGAGGTCCGAATAGAGAGCTAAATCAGCAAGCAAAGGAGAGAAGTTTAAAGGAAAATGATCTAAGTGAAGAGTTGCTTGATTTAATAGAGATGGATAGGCATATTAAGATCAATTAAAGAAAGACTGCAGAAGGTCAATAAAACCCAAAAAGAAGTTTGATAAAACAAATGAACACAGTAATTAGGACTGTCCATACAGATTCATGCAATATAACAGGCATAAATAGGATATATTACTGTGCAGCCAAATTAATAATAGATGAAGTCCTAACACAAGAACACAGGGTAGTAAGGGAAAGGATGGAGAGAAATCGAATGCCATCATGGAAGTATCAAATAGAGACAACTATAAAGCAATTACAAGAAGTGTCATTGTTAGAAGAGTATAGAAGGGGGAACAGACTAATAAAAATACTTAAAGATGTGATAAAAGCAATGTGCAGTATTATAACGAATCAGGATTTATCGTGCACTATCGCAAATAAATTAAAAACTTCAGCACAGGCAGAAAAAGTTCAGATAAATATAAAGAAAAAGTACAAAATAAGCAATTTATTGATGAACCAAAAAGTTTTATAGATAATTAGGAAACAAAGTAAAAGGAATGGAAAGACCACCAAACAAGACGAAATAGATACATTTTGGAGAAACATTTATAAAGATCCTGTGGAACATAAAGATGCTAAATGGATAATAGTAGTAAAAGAAAGAATAAAACGTTCAAATGTACAGGATATGAAATAGGATGAAGTAATGGCCAAAGAGATTGAAACAAAGAAAAGCCTCCAAGTGTAAAACCCCAGGCCCAGATGCAGTACTTAATTTCTGGCTAAAAGTATCAACATCTTAGCATGAAGATTTAGCCACGAGTAACGCGCACCCCAAACAGACACCAGCCTGGATAACAGGAAAAAAAATGCTCCTACTTAAGAGGAAACCTGCAAGCTACCCTAAAAACTATAGACCAATAACTTGCCTTCCGACTACGTATGTTCCACAGTTTATAGTCATTTACACGAGAACTCACTTATGGCAATAGAACAAAATGGTAATAAAAGAAGTCATATGGAACAAAGGATCATTTGTTGTTAAAGTCAGTGGAGAACTGTATATAAAAAAAAAAAAAAATAAATAAAAAAAAAAAAAAAAAAAGGGGGAAGAATCTAAGTATGGCCTGGATAGACTACAAAAAAAGCATTTGACAGCATCAGACATTCATGAATTAAACAGTGCTTAAAAATCTGTCAGATGCACCCTACACTGATAAACTACATGACAGACGCCATGTGGCAAACCACTCTGCATTTAAGCCATGATAAAGGACAAATTATTATTCCAGGGATAAAAATTCAAAAGTGGATACACTCCAGGGAGAGACTGTCACCACTGCTCTTTTGCCTTGCACTTAACCCATGAAGTTGTCTGCTTAACTGATTAGGTCAGGGCTGTAATGTGGCTCCCAAAAAGCATTGAAGTGTAAAGACTTACCTTCTGTCTGTAAATGATTTAAAACTATATAGCTTATCAGATGAGGAACTGAAAGCACAACTGCAAGTGGTCAAAACTTTTTTAGATGATACAAGAATGTCATTTGGTCTTGACAAATGTGCAAAAGCAGATTTTAAACAGGAAAGCTGCAGCACCAAGAAAACATCAGTTTGTGACAATAATGTGATATAAAAACTTGAGCAAGAGGGCGTGTATAAATATTTGGGAACTGATAAAGGATCAACAATGAAATGAACAAATTTCAATAAAACTCTGTAAGGAATATTTTACAAGACTTAAATTAGTCCTGAAAACAGCATTGACATCTAGGAACAATGTTCAAGCTATAAACCAATTTGCTCTTCCGGTCCTAACTTACAGTTTTGGAGTAGACTGACTGGCCCAAAAGGTGTTGGATAGATTAGACAGGACAACAAGAAGGATGCTTCATGCTTATCAAATGATTTATGGAAATCAGTGCATACCAAGATTATAAATTCCCTGTTCTGAATGAGGTATGGGCCTCCTTGAAATTGATTACATGTATAGACCTGCAATTGTGGGACTGCATGCATATCTGCTGACCTCACAAGACCCAAACATAGTGAAAGTTTTCAAACATGAGGACAATAAATCTAAGATGACTTCCCTGCTTAGTCTAGCAGAAGCATATCGGCATCCAAGTGGGAATGGAAATCAAAACAGAAGTAGATAAAAATCACGCAGCAACTGAATGTGCCAAAAAACAAAAGAAAGAATACAAGGTTAAGGATCAGATGAGAAGGTAAGAAACATGGAAAATGCATAAATACATTTGCAAGTATATAAAACTCCTGGAACAAACTTATGTTGATCAGGATCAAATGCAGGAATGGTTAAGGAGAGGCAAACTAAAACAAAAGATGAAAGGTTATTATTGGTGGCCCAGGACAGTGGACTACGTAAACGGTTTACGTAGTTCACTGAACATGTGGGAGAAGTAGACAAATGTGGGTTTTGGAATTGCAAACAGCTGCACACCATGTTGCTGGTTGTGACATACTAATGGCAGAAGAACTGTATACTGAAAGGCATAATAATGTGGCAAGACTGTTGCACTGGGGATTGTGCAGATTACAATACTGAATTAGCTGAACAATACTGGAAACATGAGCCACAAAGCATTATAGAAAATGATCACATCACATGGGATCACCCATTACCAACAGTTCAAAAGACAGATGTGAGAAAACCAGATATAATGGTCCATGAAAAGAAGATAAAAGTTCCAGCGATCATTGAAATCACTACAACCAATGACTACAGTGTCTTGCGTACAGACAGAGACAAAGTCATAAAAATATTAGGATTCGCAGGCAGAAACGAGAGCAATGTGAAAGAAAGTTACCTAGGACGTTCCAGCAGTAGCAGGAGCAATGGATCTTATAAAAAAGAATCTACAATCGTATTTAGATATGTTATCGGTGCATGCAACTCCGCACGAACTGCAGGAGAAGTCATTACTGGGCACAATGTAGGGTGCTGTAAAGAGCACTTCTGGCTAACATCAAAGACTGAAACAATACTAATTTCATGAACTTTAATCATACTTTGACTTAGGAATGGGGTCCATTCCCATCATAGTATTAGAAACCCAAAAGACTTGGAGAAATTTGAAAAAAAAAGATATGAGATCTGAATGGACAGATGATAAATCAGCAAGCAAAGGAGAGTAGTATTGCTGGAACTGAATTCATCCTCAAGTCTTGGTGAGCACCTTCATGAGGTGGACCCTGTTTTTCACAAAATCTCACCAAGATGACACTGATATATAGACTATTTTATATAGCATACATCATGGACAGAAGCAGGTTAAAAAAACAAAAAATGAGAGCTGGGTTCACAAGACCCAGGATATAAAGTGCCCAATCCTGGTTGTCACACTGGTGCCAGGACTGGAAATAAATGTGTACAATCCTCAAGACATGGAAACATTCCTACAATTGGGCTAGGCCACACCCTTGGGGAGGATGCCCCCCCTGCTGTAGAAAGAAATAGTTGTCCACAAAAATCACAAAAACTGATGGGCCAAAAAAGAGCCATAAAGACAACACAGTGGACTATTGATAAGAAAGAAATTATGTATTCTTACTATTATACAAGAAGCCCATAATTTCCAGACAGAAGATACTGTACACAAAGACTGAGGAAGAAATTAGGGGAAAGAAAAATACTTGCACAATAAGAACTATCAGAAGCCTCAAATAAAAATTTCTGTTAATTAATAGAACAGATTTATGAAAAACATTAATAGACCAAGAAACCTTGGATTGTTTGGAAAAAGAAGCAACTGAGGAAGTGTGAAAACAAAGAACAAAACCTGCAGATTTTTGAAAGGTACGGAAAAATATAGACATGACGAAGATATGATATGGTGCAATATTTATGCAAAGGAGAAAGCCAATTTAATCAATACAAACAAGCAGCCTGAAAGACATTCTAAGAGAAATACAGGCAAAGGCATCCAGATATGGCAAATTTACAATACAAAAAAACAAAATCACAAAAAGGAATGCAGAACAGAAGACTAGTAAAGCAAAAGTTAAAAAAAATAGAAGTTGAAGTTATGGACTGCCTGCAAAGTGAAGGATTTAGTGTAGAAAATCTAACACAAGTTACATCAGAGCATGAGAGAACAATGAGTCCCCCAAGTAAGGAGAAACAGGGGCAGCAGGAGACATCAGAAGAAATAAGGACATGGGAAAGAGAAATATTTAATATGCTATCATATTTATGCAAAGGAGAAAGCAAAACTAATCAATATAAAAAGAGCAGCATCAAAGACATTTGAAGAGAAATACAGGCAAATGCATCCATATATGAAAAAAAAATTAGAATACATAAAATAAGAAAACAAAGAGGAAAAAAGAAGAGAGGATTATTAATGGAGAAGTTAAAGAAATAGAAACTCAGGTTATGGATTACATGTGAAGTGAAGGATTTAGTGTAGAAAATCTAATTTTGATATCACAGCAGACAGAGGAATGGATCCCCAAATTAAGGAGAAACCAGCGGAGCAGAAAACATCTAATAATTTGCCATATGAAGATGGAGTCTCCCATAGGAAACCAGTGCAAAAGTTCAGTTGAAATTGCACATCAAGGGAAGGAAGAGTAAACTGTGGCAACTCTGACACAGTCAATGTTGTGGAATGATAGGCCAAGTGAGTTCCCACAGGAAAGAGCAATGGATGACAGGATGAAACTGAAGAGTATATAGTACAAGATGCTGTGAAACTTTCTATAAAATGCCCAGAGGAAATGAAGAACAAAGAATGTGCCCTTAGTTTAAAAGAAAATGATCCAAGACAAGAGCTACTTGATTTAATACAGATGGACAGACATAAGATTGATGAAAGAAATGGATTACAGAAAGTCAATAAAACCCAAAAAGTTAGAAATTTGATAAAACAAACACAGTAATTAGCACTGTTGCTAGAGATTTATGCAATATAACAGAAGTAAATAGAATATATTACTCTGCAACTAAATTAATAACAAAAGATTTAACACAAAAACACAGGGCAGTAAGGGAAAGGAAGTGGAGAAATCAAATGTAATCATGGAATTATCGAGTACAGAAAACTATAAAGCAATTAAGACAAGAGGTGTCACTGTTAAGAGTACAGAAGAGGGAACAGAACAAATACTCAAAGACAGATGTGATAAAAGCAATGTGTAGTATTAGAACAGATCAGGATCTATCCTGCACTATTGCAAATAAACTAAAAATAACAGCACAGGCAGAAAAACTTAGAAAATATGCAGATAAATATAAAGGAAAAGTACAAAATAAGTAATTTATCAATGACTTAAAAAAGTTTTAGAGAACTGGGGAAACAAGGCAAAATAAACTGAAACACCTCCAAAAAAAGAAATACATACATTTTGGAGCAATATCTATGAAGGGCTGGCAACTCTGTAAGTAAAAATCAACTGCCAATCATTAGCGGACCGGAGTTCCGCTGTGGCGACCCCTAACCGGGAAAAGCCAAAGGTCACATCATCTATGAAGATCCTGTGGAATGTAGCAAAGATGCTAAATGGATAGAAGTAAAAGAAATAGTTCAAATGTACAGGATATGAAATGGGATGAAGTAACAGCCAGAGATATTGAAACAAAGTTAAGAAAAGCCCCTACATGGAAAACCCCAGGCCCAGATGAAGTACCTAACTTCTGGCTAAAAGTATTAGCATCTTTACATGAAGATTTAGCCGTAAGTAAGATTTATATGTGCACCCTGAACAGACACCAGCCTGTTCAACAATAAAAACAATGCTCCTACTTAACAGTGAACCTGTAAACTATCCTAAAAACTATATGCCAATAACCTACCTTCCAACAATGTATTAATTACACATTGGAACTGATGCAGACAGTGTTTATAGTCATTTACAAGAAAACTCAATCATGGCAATAGAACACAACCGTAACAAAAGAAAGTTGTGTGGAACAAAGGATCATTTGTTAAATAAAGTCATAACAAAGAACTGTAAAAAGGGCCAGAATCTAAGTACGGCATGGGTAGACTACAAAAAAAAAGCATCTGACAGTATCCCACATTTATGGATAAAATGTATGACACACACCCTACACTGATTGACTACAGTACAGCGACCATGAAACAGTGGCAAACCACTTTGCAGCTAAGCCATGATAAAGGACAAATTATTATTCCAGGGAATAAAATTCAAATTCAAATAAAATTCCAGGGTGACCATCACCACTGCTCTTTTGTCTTGCCCTAACCCATTAAGCTGTCTACTTGACAGATTAGGTCATGGCTATAATTTGGCTCCCAAAAAACAAAGTGTAAAGACTTCTCATCTTCTAATTGTAAAGGATTTAAAATTGTATAGTTCATCAAATGAGGAACTGAACGCACAACTGCAAGTGTTCAAAACTTTTTAAGATGACATAAGAATAACATTTGGTCTTGGATAAATTAAGACAGCCCCTGCAAGTACGGCAACTGCATGGCTCCAGAAAACATATAGCAATACAAGACACAGGGAAGCCAGGAGACTGTAGCATTCAGTATTTAATCAAAGCTAGCTGAAAAATAATATAAAATGAAGAAGAAGACAAAACAGACCAGTTTCGACTGTAAAAATTACATAGCCTTCATCACTGATGAAGGCTATGTATTTTTTACAGCCGAAACTGGTCTGATTTGTCTTCTTTTTCACTTTATACTATGTTTTTAGCTTGCTTGGATAAATGTGCAAAAGTAACGTTTAAAGCAGGAAAGCTGCAGCACCAAGAAAACATCAGTTTTGGGACAGGAATTTGATATAAAAACTTGAGCAAGAGGGAGTGTATAAATATTTGGGAATTGAAGAAGAATCAACAATAGAACATGAACAAATGTGAATAAAACTTAGCAAGAAATATTTTAGATTAAAATTAATACTGAAAACAGCACTGACATCTAGGAACAAAGTCCAAGCTATAAACCAATTTCCTCAAGTGTATATATATTTCCTGTTCTAAAGGAGGTATGGGCCTCCTTGAAATTTATTACATGTAGAGATCTCCAATCGTGAAATTACATGCATATCTGGTGACCTCAAGACCCAAACCGTGAAAGTTCTGAAACATGAGAAGTCTAAGATGACTTCTCTGCTTACTTTAGCAGAAGCATATCAGTGTCAAGCAGGAATGGAAATTAAATATGAAGTAGATAAAAATCAGGCAGCAACTACAGTCTTTCAGCTTTTCCCAGTTAGGGGTTGCCACAGCAGAACTCCAGTCCGCACATGAGTGGCAGTGGATTTTTACGGTGCCGAGTTGCCAACCCGACGCCCAACCTTCAAAGAAGGTACATCCATTCATGCATGCACCTACCTGCATGTCTTTAGACATCACTCAACCACAGGGAGGACAATCAGGCAGCAACTGAATGTCCCAAAGAACAAAAGAAAGAATGTAAGGAGCAGGATCAGATGAGAAGGCAGAAATGTGGAAGGAATAAATACAGTTTCAAGTAGAAAAAACTCTTTGAACAACCTCACGTTGATCAGGATCAAACACAGGAATGGTTAAGAGGAGGTCAAGTTAAACCAGAAGACAAGTTTAATATTGGCAGCCCAAGATAGTAGACTACGTACACAGTTTACAAAGTCCATTGATCATATCTCAGAAGAGTCTTTGGCTAACATCGAATACTGAAACAATACTAATTTTGTAAACTTTATATCATACTTTGACTTAGGAATGGAGTCTGATCCCATCATGGTATTAGAAACCCAAAAGAATTGGAGAAATAAAAATAAAAAAAAAAAAAAAAAAAGATAAAGCCAACTGGTTACCCAAAACTACTAACAACTTGTTAGGAAATACAATACCATTCAAGATACTTAAATTGATTTGTCACACTTTAAATGTTCAGGTGGTAACTGTTATATTTACTTTGGTACAAGTATTTATATCCTAGCTTAAGTCGCCCAGACAGAGCTTCAGTTGACATTCTGAAATTTTTTTCTTGGAAACTCTGTCCCTCAGCATAGTGTCATGTTAGACAATGCTAGAGTAGAACTGGAAAGACTGATGTGTGGCATTTTTTATTCTCCATAGACCTGCTTATTTTTTCTTGGCCTTCACCTATGACAGGATAAAGAATGTAAATGCATTCACATTTACTTTTGTAATATTAATATTAAGACTGCACTGGATGTTTTAATGTTTTACAAGGTAGCACTTTTCAAGGAGTTACCATTAGGTTTGTGCAATGTGAAACAGGTTGCAACTGTGTACTGTTCTGCCTGTAGCCACATGAATTTTTCAGTTCGTTTTTACAAGTGACATGGCCAGTGTTATGTGGAAATACTCATTTATTTACTGTTTTCAGGTGTCAAAACCAAGATGTTAGTTGTGCTATGTATACCTGTGAACTGTCAGAATATTATGGAATGCCCCGACTGTGTTTTCACACATACATCTTACGTTAACACAATGCCACTGGGTATTTCATACACAACTCCTACTTGCACATAATCCATCTCCGTGATCTACTCCCATCCCAGTCATTCCATACTCTAACATCCTCCATATAGGTGCAGGAATAATCCATTGTTTCCTCACAAACTGGTTCATAGGTTTATACTAGGCTATCTGCCCTAAGGCATTTATAAGCCTAGCCCAAATTTTTGTGGCTTACGCCACCCCTTATATGAAAAAATACTGTGCCCATTAGTTTGTTGTGCCTCTGTCCAGCAGTGACACAGAGATGATTCCCGGGTTAAACCTACGATCTCCCATCCACAGGTCTAGATTTCTCTTGAACAGAGTCAGCGAGGTGCTCTGCCTCACATGGACCGGGATTTTATTCCACAGCATAGGGAGTCTCTGAGTGATAAATCTATCCCTCCAGCACGTCCTATTTATATCCGTGCTAAGGTTTAAGTCGCTTGCTCTAGTGGTTTTGGTGGATTTGGATTTTTGAGGTGGAGCATGTCCATTAATTCCGGGTTGGACATGGCCTTGTATGTCAGGCACATGTCACCTCTGAGCAGATGGTATGCGACTGAATAGAGCTGGAGTTTCTTCAATCTGGCAGCATATGACAGATTTTGGAGTCCCTTTATCCTTTTGGTGAGGAACTTTTGGGGTCTCTCCAATTGCTGCAGATGTCGGGTGAGATACATCCCGAATGGGGCATTGTACTCGATCATTGGTCTGATAAGTGAAGAGTACAGGGGAACAATGACCTCACTAGATCTGGATGTGAATCCCTTCATGATCAGGTGGGCAATGTAGGAGGTCTTTCTAACCACTTTAGCAACGTGAGTGTCAAAAGAAAGGCCACTGTCAACCTGGGTCCCCAGGTCCCTGATAACCTCTTCTGTGCTTAGTGTATTGCCACCTATATGGCAGCTTGGGGTTACCTTGTTTTTCCTGAAGGGTGAGACTATACATTTTTTGGCGTTTAACTTCAGGCCATGGCTCTGGCACCAGCTATCTGTTTCCGTGAGTCCCTTCTGAAGGATATCCGTGTCCGATGCATTTTCCACTATGGCGCCCAGTTTGCAGTCGTCTGCAAACTTTGTCAGCCAAAGTCCTCCCATGTTGGCCTGTACATCTGAGAAGTAGATGCCAAACAATAGGGGGCCAAGGACCGAGCCCTGTGGGACACCACTTGTGACCGGCTTGGAGTCTGACACAGCGCCAGCAACTCTAACCCTGTGGGTTCTGTCCTTAAGCCAGTTTGCAACCCATCTTGTGACATATGGGTTTACATTTAAGCTGGTAAGTTTTTCTACAATACCCGAGTGGGGTATTGTGTCGAAAGCCTTTGCAAGGTCAAGGTAGGCTGTATGGACTGCCTTTCCCTCATCAATGGCCTTGGTGACTGTTTCAAGAAGTCGACCAAGTTCAAAAGGCATGATCTTCCCTTGACAAAGCCAAACTGGGTCGGGTCCAATGTCTGCAAGTCCCCTATATCTTTGTTTATGAGCTCCATTATGATCCTCTCCATAGCTTTGCAGACTAGACTTGTTAAGCTTATGGGGCGGTAATTACCAGGGTCCGTAGAGGCGCCGCCTTTGTGGAGTGGGACCACAGTTGCCGTACGCCACTCCTTGGGCACGTATCCTGTGGTAAGGCTGAGATTAAACAGCTGCCTTATGTGCGGGTTTAATTCCTCATTTAGCTCTTGTAGCACACAGCTGGGGACACCATCCGGTCCCATTGATGCTGTGTTTTTAGCTTTAGAGAGAGCAGCTTTCACCTGTGCATTTGAGATGTCCGGGAGGCTACACTCGGCTGGGATAGTTATCTCTCCTTTAGGGGAGAGGGGTGAAGTCTGCACTGAACCTGTCTGCCAGTATGTTGGCAATGTCTGTGGGTTCAGTGATTTTTGTATCATTTTGGACTAATTCTGAGCATATCTGGGAGTTTCCACCCAGGTTCCTAACATAGCTGAAAAAGGCCTTATGATTGTCCTTTGAATCCATGGCAATTTTTCTCTCAAAATTGGCCTTAGTTGATTTTATGAGTGCTCGTATTTTTACTAATAATGATCAGGGGTGACTTCCCTTTTATGGATTTTGTTCTATCATGTAATAGCTTTCTCCTCTTATTGTAAAGTTTGTTAATGGCTGGGGTCCACCAGACTGGACGTTTGCCCTTTGTGGAAAGAGTCTTGGTTTTATTTGGGATTGCCTGATCCATGCAGTCCTGGAGGTGTTCATAGAAGGCATTTGTAAGGGCTTCCGCAGCTTGGGTTGTGGTTTCCTCTGGCTCAGGGGCCTTGAAGGATACCACACCAGTCTTGAGTAGTGTGAAGTTTGCTTTAGAGAAGTTCTTCACTATGGTCTTTTTTGTTTGGGGTGGGGGCGGGATGTGGATTTCCAGTGAGATTAGTTTATGATCAGATCTCACCAATGAGGGATATACTTCCGGGGTGGAGCATTTTGTCCCCATGTTTGTGACAATGAGATCTAGTATATTTTCTCCTCTCGTGGGAACAGTGACTAGCTGTTCCATGGCATTTGAATTTATGAACTCCAGGAACCGTTGGGCTAGAAAGTTAGGGCTTGAGTAATGTTCCCAGTCTATATTCGGGTAGTTGAAGTCACCCAATATGATGGTGTTTGGAGATACATTTATACCCTCCAGTGTCTTCAGGAAGGCTGTGTGGGGTTCCTGAGTTTGAGAGGGTGGCCTGTAGCATGCTACAATTTGTAGAGCAGTTTTGCCTATGGTTAGTTGCACCTGGATGGTTTCTGAAGCTTGCGTTGCCACCAACCTGGAGGTGTGGGTATCCTTTATGAATATGGATACACCCCTCCTTTTGTGGTGTGGTCCGGGTTTTGGGGCCGGAACGCATGATATGAGGTAAAACCTAATAGTGCCGGGGTGCTCTCAGGAGCCTTGAACCAGGTTTCAGTTACAGCACAGACATCGATGTTCTCCATACTGAGAAGGGCCTCGAGTGCGTGCATTTTGAGATTTAGACTTCTGGCATTGAGTAGCATTACCCTCAGTTTCTTCACATTTTTGTTTTCTAGGGTGGTAGGTTTAGAATTTGAGCCTTGCCTAAAAAAGGCACTATGGGGGTGGCAAGAGCCTTAGCCAATATCCAGAATCCCAGGGGTGACAGGTGCAAGCCTTCCCTTGCGAAGCAGCGTGGCTTGTCAAGCATGTCATCCCAGGCAGACAGACACTGGATCCCCTTTGAATGACACCAGACATTAAGCCAATTGTTAAAGCTGATCATCTTGTCTCTATATTGTGGCATCATTCTTCAACTGCACTGCAAACCCATCTCTACAGTTTTTTACTACAGTTTCTTCAGAAAAAATAATCTGCATCTCACACAGAAGAATTTAAATAATGTACCAAATTCACTCACTTATCCAAAGGCAACTGCATGTATTTGTGTGCGTGTCTCAGTAACAATGTGAGACAGCTTCTGTGAGCATCACTACATTCCTCATTCCTGATTTCACATTCATAGCCAATTTTCAGACAGATTCATAGTATTCACTTCCTTTCTCACCTAAACACCAAACACTTCACTCGTACACATAATGCCAACACTCAAAACATTTGCAGTATACTACAGTGAACAGTGAGAACAGTAAATTCGACCATAAAATGAAAGTAATGAAGTCACCAGTTTAAAATGATATAAAATTTAGTTATCAGCAAAAAATTCTTATACCATAACAGAACCCACAGAATTCATAATTTCCCAAACACTTTTCACTTTCACTATGGTATGACTGAGACTACACAGACTTATCACTATGACTGTTATCTGAACTTCCTGCTAAATGCAAGCATCATCCTTGTATGGATTTAGAATACCAACATCAGAAGTTAAGCCAACTTAGACATCAGTGTTAGCACTAGAAAAAATACCCAAGCCCACAGAATCGCTTTCATGCCCTGAAATGATGGGTCTAAATTCATAGAATGACCACACCTTTGAATAGGATTTCATTGGAAATGCCATTCAAAGCCCCCCATTAATTATATATACCAACTCAGACTGCACTACAGTGGGGAAAGGGCAAATTTCCTGATCCCTACCATAATGCGATCTCAGTCAGAATGGTTCGACGAATGGCATTTTTGATGAAATGCCATTCAAAGATGTCGTTCGATGAATTAGTAGGGACCCAAAATGACAGTCTTAATGGAATCTCATACATGACATCAACAGTCAGGAAATTCCATGAAGAATCACATAGAAACAGAGCAAAGCTAGATGAAAAAAGGGAACAATTATCGTAATTCATGAACTGATTATGATGAAAGCACAGCAGGCATTACAACAGTACATCAACCACAAAGGCAAGAAAAAGATGTGTATGTAGATCAACTGAAATCACGGTCACTTTACTCTTGTCTTATAGACTGCTCAGAGGTGACCTGTGCCTTGTACATAAAGCAATCTTTGACCCTGCTTTAATGGAAATGTTGCACATTTGCCAGTCAAGTGTCACATGGGTCACTCACTCTAAGTACCTTAACCTATTATGAGACAACAGGACCTGCTGGAGAGACAGATTCATCTTCCAGAGTGTGACGCATCTTTGGAACAGACTTCCAAGTCATGTTAAACAGATTCTCTCACTGACTCTAAGAAAAATTTGGACTGGATGGGTGACAGGAAATTCACCCAGGGGGTTTCACCTGCATCCCTCTTGGACAGGGGCAACAGGTGCTGATTTTAGTGTCAGCTTTAAATGGACACTAGAGTACAATGGCTTAACTCGGCTAGGCTTGTAAAGGCTCCAGGGCCATTTGCCTAGTAACCTCCTATGAAAAGTGAGAAATTAACAGCACAGGTAGCATGAAATGCTTTGGATAGGTCTAAAAATAGCGATGCAGCCATTTCACCTTGATCTTGTTTTTCACTAATACAGTTTATGAAAACAGTGCTGCTTCTGTCTGTGGTCAGGCCTAAATTCATGCTGTACTGTGAAAAGAAATTTATTCTCAGTTAGGCAGGTGTGATCATTAGCAGGTAAACACATTAAGTATTTTAGATAGTGCATTGGCTATAGACCTGCAGTTTGCTACTTCAATAGATTTGAAGACATAATGGATTGTTTCCAGAGTTTTGGGATTACAGTTTCTTTGAGAAATTGATTTTTACGTATACATACTGGATATGCAATGTCTTCTGAAATACTCAACTAGTAAGCTGGCAAGAGGTGGCTTTCAATTTCTGAATATTTATTTTCCTTTTTTTTTTTTTTTTGGTTTATCATAGGAGCAGGAGTTGCAGTCATCTATTTCACTTACTGATATGTTTGTTGCATGGGTTTACTAAGGGAGTTGGCAGCATTCATGCAATATGAATTAAATCTGCATGACATACTGCGTTTTGTTTCATCTGCGGAAGTGCAAGTTAGTGATTTTTTTTAATCAGTCTGTGTAAGTTTGACTGGTGACCACAATCTTTTGGAGTTTTACTGCATTTTTCCTGTACATTAACAGCCAGAAGTGTAGTTAGATATAAGCTTCCCTCCCCAGCTCTTCCATTAAAGTGCAAAAACAAAAAAATACGTTCCTTCTACTGGCACAATGGTTAGCCACAGTGGTGCAATGTGTAGAATATGAATGGCCAAAGTATGTGTTCAAGGAGATTATGTGAAAACCTGTATGCATTGAGATGAACTTTGTACTACGAACTCTGAGTAAACTGTTAATAGTGGAAAAGTACTGAAAAACAAGAGCCTGTTTGAAAGCAGTAAATGTGCCTTATATGGATGTATATCCGATTTTCTTTCTCTGCCTAGAGATGTAGTAATGTGAACTGCTTTAAGCCTACGGGTAAACCACTGAGTGGTTAATTGTCTTTCATACTAATGTAATTGGTCTAGTTTATATTTTTGTACTGTCAGCAGTATCACCAGCATATAAGCTTATGCATTCCTTTGTTCAGGGAGTCTCCCTGGTACCTTCCATGAGGCTCCCACACGTGTGTAATAAATACCACTGAAAGAGAAGAAGTGTCTTGTCTTCATTTAAGGTAAAATGTTAAATCCAACAATTGGTGCCGTTTACTCGGATCTGAACTGACAACAGTTGCGGTAGTTGGGGATTGAACAAAGTACTGCTAGTGAAAGGGCACTTGACAGAATTTTCTGTTCTGGCAGTGTTTCTTTCATTTCCTGTACTTGCCTGCTTTAAAAAATTACGCATTGATAATCATATAGAAATGTAATAATTCCTCTCATTCCGTTGTTTTGAGGTAAGTGGCATTCATTTTTTTTTCTGCTATTGATTGTGCAGTATGAGAGTGGGTTAAAACAAACACTGGCGACATAAGAGTGAAAGGAGATGAGAGTGGGAAAAACGACGTTTACAAAACGTCACAGCTACATCTCTAAAATACAGAATAACTTATTGTGTGAAAATGGGAGCGAGTGTGGGAGCCAGAAAGAGGTACACCAGCTGGGTATATGTATTTTCGTGTGTCCCGGGACAGTTGTATGTTTATAAGTCAGTGGGTTGCCCTCACTGAGGGCGATTGTAAACTTGCCTTTCCAGAAAATGGTAGGAAAACAACAGGATATTAAAGCAGATTCCCCAACCTGCTGACTCTTCCAGTCCCTGTTCTTTCATAAAGCTTAAAAAAATCACCCTTGCAGCTTTAAAAAAAATAACCCACTCAACTGTTTTCCCTGTTCTGCTTCCTAGCTTTCTATACTGTTTTTGTTTCACTTTGCAAACCAACTTGAAAAACCTGTAGCTGGCTCTGAAATTATGATGTCACATCTGCCCTTGCTCTAGCTATCGGGATGTTTCCTCCACCAAAGTGATGTAATCCCCGCTTGATTTGCATGCTGTATAGAAGAGCCAGTGTTCCTCCCACATTGTGATGTCAGACCTGCTCTACCCAGCCCACTCAACCTAATAAAATCCATGTTTATAGATTAGTACTAGGCTAACTGCCCTTGCGAGCCACATTAAGCCTAGCCAATTATCCCTTCCGAGACTCCAACCCTGCACCTTGTGTTTGTAAGGCAAACACCTTAACCATTAGGCCACCCATGTGGTGTGTGGAACTCCTTTTCATTGTACGTGTATCCTGTCGACTGCATTTGTTTGAGGGACTACTGAAAAGTTTGGATTGCCTGCATTTTCATCTGCATTTTTTGCTTCATTGGTAAGATAAGTCTTCCTAGTGAATTAAAAATGTAATTCTACACACAGCCCCTAATTGAATGCACTTCTAGCCCTATTTTGTGCTACCTGATATAGTTTATGCTTCTATTTGAGGGTGCCACATAGTTCACTAGTGTATGCTACTGCCGACTATCTAGATTAGCCTTCTGTTGTATTTGCTTGCTGCCGATATATAATTATATGTATTTTGTATATTATTATTGTATTATGGTTATACATTTTATTTGATACTGCTGGTTCTCGGTTAATTATCTAGTCGTCGTGTTCCTGTGTGTGAATGCTGCCTTCTGTTTTAGTCAGGTCCCATGCTGCATGCTGAATTCGGCTTGGTGAGTATTATCTGCGTTTATCTTCATTACTGATACTCAGAATAAGCAGTCTCTTCTTTTTTTTTTATGCAAGTGTTGGTTTATAGTGATAGCTCGTATATTTATCACTACTACTGCTTGTTTGTTTTTTCTAATTTTAGCATATTATTAATACTCATTTTGGCGTCTGTGTGTGCCGTGCTCATTTATATATATATTTTTTTCTGCTGCACATTAGTGTTTCACGCAGCCGTTTTAAAGGTTAGAGTGAGTTGGACTGCAATTGCAATGTTCTCTCGTTAGCAAGTATCATGTTTACATGCCCTTGTTTTTCTGTGTATGCTGTGGGCCATGTTTGTGTGTGCCGATATCCTCTACATTTTTGAAAAGCCCTCTCATCCCGAAGAAAGTTTCTCTTTCATGGTATATTCTGAACCAAGTTAGGTACTGCTGTAGATATTTTAGCTCTGTGAGCTGTTCTTGGTATTGTAACACATAACACTTCTATTTAAAAAATCCGATGAAGTGTAATGTTGGTGTAGGTCTGAAACTGTTCTAACTGAAACCTCCGAGGTCCAGAAGGGGATGTTCATCATGTTTCACTGTTGCAGTCATTACTCTTGGGTTATCCTGCTGGCAGGCTACCCACAGCCGGCCTGAATTCCAAAGTCTTGGTCCGGCGTCAGTTGCTGTCGCTTCTTCCCTGACGTCAGTGCGCCAGGGGTATAAAAGATGTAGCCGACGCCATTTTCTCCAGTCTTTCTTGCCGCGCGGTGCCCGAAGCAGAAGCAGTTCGCAAGTGCCGGTCGGTCGACTCCTGAGATTTTCGTGTTCGAATTTTAGATCCGAAGTCTTCATTTAAAGCTAAGTACCCCGGTTGGGGAAACTTTTTTCTTGCTTCAGGCCGATGTCAGAAAAAGTTAATTGTATTTCTTGTGGGAAGCAAATACCTCATAAAGACTTTCATTCTTATTGTATTCCTTGCCTAGCCCCTTATCACGACGTTGCTAACTGCAGGTTTTGTGCTAGATTTAACCAACGCACTATTAAGCGTCGGTACGATTTTGCATTTCATTACTTTGGCGGAAGATTTAATTACACAATGTCGTCGGATAGCCATCCGACTACCGCAATTCATAAGAAACGCAAGGAAAAGGAAAAGGACAGACATCCGAGGTCCAAAACGGACGACAAGGCTTCTTCTAAGCCAGTCACCGGTTCTCAGTGAGGTGCTTTCGCAGCTCCTGACACCCACTACCTCAGAGCCGCAGGCCGCTTCTGACTCCCGTGTAGAGCAGACTAGGCCGCTGGAAACTCAAGGTATTGGACACTTGGAAAATATTCCCTCAGATGGGTTTGGAGCCGCTGAGTAGGCATCGGCTTCTGAGGGTGTTTTCAGGCCTACACAGTTATATGCAAAACCAACTACAGCTTCAAAGGCAAAGACTAAAGCACCACTGAAGACAAAGAAACAAGTGCAGCAAGCCCATAGACAGGCCTCCATGCCTAAAAAACAGATGCTCAAAATGGCTGAAGACCTAATTACTTTGATCAGGGGTTTCCATCCCCCTCCTGATAAGAGGTTTAGGCAAGAGAACAAACTATGAATCTTCAGACCAGGCTTCCATTTCCTCTGACTCCTCTTCTGAACAGGAATACTCTCTTCCTCCCTATGAGGATTCTGCTGCTGAAGAATCTATCCCTTCAGCCCCTCCTCCTGAGGATTATTCTTTTGGGGAAACCCTGCATACCATGAGGGAGCACTTCCACTGGGAGAGCCAAGACTACTCAGAATCTAAGAAAAGGCTCAGAGACTTTCCTTTACTACCTCAGCACAGGCCTCTTGCTATCCCCCCCTGTTTTAGACATTGTAGATGATGTATTTTCAGAGTCCGGCCTGTCTCCTGACTCTTTATCCCCCTGCACCTGTTAAGCCAGACAGATAACTACAGGGTTCCAGATTCACATAAATTTCTTTACAAAAACCCTGCTGCTGACCCAGAAACTATTTCTCAGGGTCCCAAAGGGGTCAAGGCTTCCACTGCAAAAAACCCTATCCCCTCTGATAGGGATTCAAGGGCAGTGGACAGATGGGGGAAAAAGGTTTACACTTCTGCTACCTTGGCTGAGAGGGCTTTAAATTGTCAATTTCATGTGCTTAAATATCAGCAATACTTAATGTCACTGCTTAAACAGAAAATATTAACAAATTCTGAATGTGCAGAAAACAAGGAAATGCAGGATTTATGCATGCAACTGAACAAGTGGGAAGGCATACTTTGCAATGTGATTTTGATTCTCTGGAGGCCTCTTGCAGGGCCGCTGTTACGGGTTTTGTCATTAGGAGGCGTGCTTGGTTAAAGGAACAGAATCTGCCTGATCATGTTAAAGCAAAATTATTAGATGCTCCATTACAGCATGATACTTTGGTGTTAAAGCAGAGGAGGTGTTGAAGAAAATGGAGGACAAAGCAAAATCTATGCAGACAGTTAAGGATTTCTTACAGGTGCAGCCACCCAGATTTAGCAGGAACTGGCCCATAAAGAATTGGTCCTTTCCAGTGTCAGACAGGCCACAAAGAGGCAGATACAGATGCCCCGGAGGCAGATCCCAGCCCCAAGGCTCATACAGGCCTAAACAATGGGGTGCTTCTACCTCCAAAAGGGGAGAAGACAAATCACAGCCATACAGGAAACAGTCCCAGTGACTTTCCTCTGCCAGCACCAAGTACTTATCTTTTGGCAGCTCCCTTAGGGGGAAAACTAGCACTTTTTTCACAAAATTGGCACATGATCACCCAGGACAAATGGGTCCTGAATATAGTGTCGCAGGGCTACAGGTTCCACTTTCACACCCTGCCAAGGGCAAAAGGTATGCCGGACCTGCCACACAATCAATGGGCAGAGGCACAAAAGCAAGTTTCATCCCTCATGGACATGAGGGCCATTCAGCGAGTACCACAGCAAGAGCAGGGACAAGGATTTTACTCAAGACTTTTTTTGGTACCTAGAAAGGACAAAGCCTGGACTTGTCTACTCTAAACACATTTCTGGACAATTCAAATTCAAAATGTTGACTCTTCATCAGCTTCTGCCCATGCTGGGCAAGAAGGCTTGGCTTGTAACTTTGGACCTAAAAGAGGCATACCTGCATTTCCCAATCAGACAATCTTGCAGAAGATACCTCAGATTCATAGCTGGCTCAATGCACTACCAATTCTCTGCACTGCCCTTTGGTTTATCTACTGCGCCCAGGGTCTTCACAAAATGCCTGGCACCAGTAACTGCATTTTGCAGACAGAGGAATTCAAATATATCCTTACTTGGACGACTGCCTTATTCAAGCAGAGAACAAGGACATTCTACTAAAGCATCTGGCGTTTGTAAAAAGATTACTAATTTGCCTAGGGTACACAGTAAATGAAAATAAATCAAAACTAGTACCCTCTCAAGAGATAATATTCCTGGGTGCAAGCTTAAATACAACTGCCCAGGTGGCTTATCTCACGCCAGACAAACAAAGGCAACTGACTTCTTACTTCAAAATGTTGGCAACAAAGACCCAGTTATCTGCAAGAAAAATTCTGCAGGCTTTGGGCTTCATGGCATCCCGCATTCTGCAAATTCATTATGCCAGGCTGCATATGAGGAAACTACAATGGTATCTAAAAAGTGTTTGGACTCAACATTGCCACAGCCTGGAAACATTAATTACCCTCATTCCCTGCCTGCAACAGGAGTTTCGATGGGGGGCACAGGCCTGTCACCACAACAAGGGACAGCCATTCACTTTACCCACAGCCAGGCAGACACTAACAATGGATGCATCAGATTATGCCTGGGGGGCCCACATGGCAGAAAATGTATTCAGGGCACATGGCCCGCAAGCCAGATGCATCTTCATATCAATCAAAAAGAGATGCTAGCTGTTCAAAATGCCCTGACAGCTTTCAAGGATCTACTTCATCCAGGACAACTACTGATAAAGATGGACAATACTACAGTCATGTGGTACATAAACAAGCAGGGAGGCACACATTCCTACCCTCTCTGCAGACAAGCCATGACTTTGTGGGACACAGCATTGACTTAAGTTCACCTGCAAGCACAATTCCTGCCAGGAAAGATAAATACTCAGGCAGACGAACTAAGCAGAAACCTCATGGATCCCCACGAGTGGAAACTGGATCCACAAGTCTTCAGCATGATAACAAGGAAATGGGGATGCCCAGACATAGATCTATTTGCCTCCCCTCACAATTGCCAACTACAGAGATTCTGCACAAGGACTTATCACAAGCAAACATGGAAAGTGGATGCCTTATCCTTCAGCTGGAAAAACAGTATATGCCTTTCCTCCACTGCCTCTCCTCCCCAAGGTACTCCTAAAGGTCAGACAAGAGAAGCCAAAAATGATACTGGCCATGGCAGCACTGGTACCCAATCCTAAAGAACTTGTCTCAAGGTCCAGCCTGGACATTGCCTCAAATTCATCACTTACTGACCCAACAAAACAATCAGATCCTGCACAGCCAACTCAGGACCTTAAATCTGGCAGCATGGTGGATAATGTAGCCATTCAGAATACTCCTCTCTCCGAAGCTGTGATGGATGTTAGTTTGGAGGCCAGGAGGCCCTGTACCAGAAAATCTTATGCAGAAAAATGGAAAAGATTCTGTGCTTGGAACCAGGCACAAGGAATTGACACGTTTGTTGCAAACATTCCTCAGATTTTACAATACTTAACTGAGATGCTGGACAGAGGCCTATCCTTTTCATAAATTAAGATCCATGCCTCTGCCATTTCAGCCCATTACAATACGGAACCACCTATCTTGTCTCATTCTTTAATAAGGCAGTACCTCAGAGGGGCCAAAAACATAAGACCTCCAAGGAGTGCACCAATACCTGCCTGGGACCTCAATTATGTCTTGGAAAAACTCACACTGCCTCCTTTTGAGCCAGCCTCAACAGCTGATATAAAATTCATATCCTGGAAAACAGCTCTGCTCCTAGCAATAACCTCTGCAAGATGAGTCTCGGAGTTACAGGCACTCATGGCTGTGGAACCTTTTATCATTTTCCATCCAGACAGGGTTTCTCTGAGGACAAACCCAACATTTATGCCTAAGGTGGTGCCCAGTGTGGCCCTTGACCAAACCATTCATTTGCCTACCTTTTATCCAAACCCAAAGAACAAGGGAGAGAGACTTCTGCATTCTTTGGACATACACAGACAGCTACACTTCTACTTGGACAGAACTGAAGCTTTCAGGAAGACTGAGCAACTTTTATTGGCATATTCTGCAGGATCACAAGGAAAGGCCATCTGAAAACAGACTATTTCAAAATGGATAGGCCATTGCATTCGTTTCTGCTATTCACAACATGGCAAATCAGTGCCTAAGGACATTAGGCCACATTCAACCAGAGCAGCAGCCTTCCTCAGAGGAATACCAACCAAAGACATCTTAGAGGCTGCAACTTGGAGTTCGGTGCACACCTTTACAAAGCACTACCACTTACCTCTCTACTCTAAATCCAGAGCAGGCTTTGCCACTGCAGTTCTGCAGGGCCTCATAGCCTCTCCTAATCCTATTTAGACCCAGCCACCCATCCTCAGCTTTGGGATTCAACCCAAGAGTAATGGCTGCAACAGTGAAACACGATGAACATAGTACAGTTGTGTACCTACCATAAATGTAGATGTTAGAGTGTATTCACTGTGGCAGTCCAGGTTACCCTCCCACCATCCCCCTTTCTTTTGCTGGGTCTTATCTATACTTCTCTATTGTATACAACCTATGTGGTGTATTTGCTTGTAGATGAAGGAAATGATTACCTTAGTGCATGCATGTTTATTGGCATAATTTTTAGCCTACCCTTTTGGGGGCACCTGACATCTGGGGCAAGAAAAACTGAAGAAAATGGCATAGGCTGCATCTTTTATACCCCTGGTGCACTGATGTCAGGGAAGAGGCGACAGCAACCAACACCAGACCAAGACTTTGGAATTCAGGCCGACTGCGGGTAGCCTGCCAGCAGGATAACCCAAGAGTAATGACTTCAACAGTGAATACACTCGAACATCTACATTTATGGTAGGTACACACCTGTACTTTCTGCTGAGTCAGCGTAGCAGGAGCATTCATTATGAATGGAGAATACCATATAATTTCATCAACAGCACCCATTTGTTTCCACTTGTATGTATTATTAGCATTGATATTTTGCAATAACACTGGTCTTGTACGAACTGACCATTCGCTCAGGTCTGCTAGATTGTCTTACTGTAACATATCAGTAGCTTTAGTGGTGTTAATTGTACCGTGTCAGATTTTTCAGTTATGGACACTGAAATTGCTTTATCAGCATAGGCAGTATGATTAGATACTAACTTGATTTCAGGGCTGTATGGTTTAATGTTGCTCCTTGTTTAGCTTTATAACGTGTTTAATGCATCTCCTCTAAACATTCCTGTGTCTATTTTTAGTACCACTATTATGCAAGGATATGATGGGGGTTCACACAAGTGGTTAGTTGGGCAAGCAGCAGCTCAATTCAGTCATGTTTTTGGACAAGTATAGCATTGTATTAGTGCTTTAAAAACATTGAAACACCTCCTCCATATGTTTTACTCAGAGCTGAGGGGGATCAAAATGTATGAAAGGCACTGTAGACTAATAGCCAGAGTGATTACTACAGTTCTGAACTATGTTTCTGTGACTGCATATGTGTGTGTGAATTTTCTAGGGTAAGGAGTGCTTCCAGGTAATAATTTTTTTTTATATTTAAACTACTAGCATTGAGAAGCAGCACCTTTAGGTATTTCTGACTGATTTTTATTATGTTGCCGGGCTTAACGTGGCATATCCTAAAAAAGGCACTATGGTGACAAAGTTTTTGTCAATATTCAGAAGCCAAGTGGTGATAAGTGCAAACCATCTCTTGAAAAGCATAGTGGCTTGTTGGTTATGTCTACCCAAGCTGTCAGAGATTGAATCCCCTTATTGTGACACCAGAAACTATTGAATCCCCTTGTCGTGACACCAGAAACTAAGCCATTTGTTGAAGTAGGTCATTTTTGCTGGTCCTGTCGTATAATCATTGCTGAAGGTAGGATGCGACTCAAGGATAGATTCATACCCACCTGGGACACATGTATTCAGAGAGCTCCATGTCCCTCTTCATACAGTCCAATGAGGTATCATGGACTATGACCGTCATACTGGTTCTTGTGTTTTAAAGCCACAAGTGTGTGTGTGTGTGTGAATGCAAGCAAGGGGAAAGTGTGTGTGTGCGTGTGTGAATGCAAGTAAGGGGCAAGTGTGTGTGTGTGTGTGTGTGTGTGTGTGTGTGTGTGTGAATGCAAGCAAGGGGCAAGTGTGTGTGTGTGAAAATGCAAGCAAGGGGCAAGTGTGTGTGTAAGAATGCAAGCAAGGGGCAAGTGTGTGTGTGTAAGAATGCAAGCAAGGGGCAAGTGTGTGTGTGTGTGTGTGTGTGTGTGTGTGTGTGTGTGTGTGTGTGTGAATGCAAGCATGGGGCAAGTGTGTGTGTGTGAACGCAAGCAAGGGGTAAGTGTGTGTGAGAGAATGCAACCCAGGGGGAAGTGTGTGTATGTGAGAATGCAAGCAGGGGGAAAGTGTGTGTGTGTGTAAGAATGCAAGCCAGGGAGAAAGTGTGTGTGTGTGTAAGAATGCAAGCAAGGGGCAAGTGTGTGTGTGTGTAAGAATGCAAGCAAGGGGCAAGTGTGTGTGTGTGTAAGAATGCAAGCAAGGGGCAAGTGTGTGTGTGTGTGTGTGAATGCTAGCAAGGGGCAAGTGTGTGTGTGTGAATGCAAGCAAGGGGCAAGTGTGTGTGTGTGTGAAAATGCAAGCAAGGGGCAAGTGTTTGTGTGCGTGAATGCAAGCAAGGGGCAAGTGTGTGTGTGTGTGTGTGTGTGTGAATGCAAGCAAGGGCAAGTGTGTGTGAATGCAAGCAAGGGGCAAGTGTGTGTGTGTGTGTGAATGCAAGCAAGGGGCAAGTGTGTGTGTAAGAGAATGCAAGCAAGGGGCAAGTGTGTGTGTGTGAGAATGCAAGCAAGGGGCAAGTGTGCGTGTGTGTGTGTGTAAATACAAGCAAGGGGTAAGTGTGTGTGTGTGTATGAATACAAGCAAGGGGCAAGTGTGTGTGTGTGTGTGACTGCAAGCAAGGGGCAAGTGTGTGTGTGTGTGAGAATGCAAGCAAGGGGCAAATGTGTGTATGTGCGTGTGTGTATGAATGCTTACTAAGCTGGGCATTAATCCCTACGTCACTCGATGGGCTGCCAACTGGCTTACTGACAGAACCCACGCTGTAAAAGTAGCCCACTCCAAATCCAGCTTCTGACAAGCCAGAGTACCTCAGGGGTCAGTACTGGGACCGCTCATGTTTGGCTTCTACTTCTCTGAAGTACAGGCCAACACTAAGGGATTCTGGCTAACAAAGTTCACAGATGACTGCAAACTGGGAGCCATTATTGAATCCCCAAATGTGGATACTCTAGAAAAGGGCCTTACAGAAACAGATGCTTGGTGCCAGAGCCATGGGCTCAAGCTCGGTGCCAAGAAATGTACAGTTATCCCCTTTGGGAAAAAACATGTACCCATTCTGGGACATGCTACACTTAAAGAAATCCCAATCCCTCAGAGCTACATGCTCCAGGGATCTAAACTTTGTCATCACAATAAACAAATGCTGGAGGGATAGGTTCGTGACTCAGACTGCCCAGACTCTGGAATAGACTGCCCATACATATCAAGCAGACCGCCACTTTGGCCCTCTTCAAATGGAACATTGATTGGATGGGAGAAAGAAATTAACCCCGGGGATCACGTCACTCACCCTGCTAGACAGGGGTCCAGGGTAGAAAATAGTGTGGAAGTAATAGCCAGGGAATTGTTAAGGCTAGGCTTGTATAAGCCCTAGAGCCAATAGCCTAGTACCAACCTATGAACCTATAGTTAACAGACTGCTATCAGAAGGAAGAAGCCCTTGGGTAATTTTATCCTTTGCCAAACAAACTTTGTGTCTGTGTGATAAGGGGCAAGTGTGTGCGCATCTGTGTGATAGGGGCAAGTGTGTGCACGTTTTTGTGATAAAGGGCACTCTGCCAGTATCTGATGAATTTTACAAAACCACTTTTATCTCTAAAGCTGTCCCAGCACAATCTGGTAGTTAGATGTAACTTTAAATACACTATACTGGTATGTTCTTCATATACTGAATTGATAAAGTCTGTTTTGTGATTTATGATTTAGTGTTGAATTCTCACTTAATTCCATTAGGTACAAGTGTGCCTTTGCTGGGTAATTTTTTCCCTGTGGTTGTGGAACTGTGTAGTTATAAAGACAGGAAGAATTTGATTGTTCACAGGTGGTGTGGGCATGGTTGCTTAACCCTCCCATCAAAACCGTAACACCTTTAGTTTTGCAGCCATGTTTGGATGGATTTGGATCAGGGTGATTGCAGTTTATAGGTCTCCTTTTTGCTGGGATTTATGTAAGACCCCTAAAGTGGGAAGGATGAAAGTTTAAAAATAAAACATCCATCACGAAAGGTCTGAGGTGGAAGATTGTGTATGTGGTTATGCTGATAAGAACTGGAAATTCCTGTGTTAACACTAATGTACAGTAGACAGTTTATTGGACTGTGCTGTAGAAGCTGAATCTGTGGACAGGTTTACTGGGCTGTGTAAAGTAGGGCTCACTAGTGTTGGATTAAAGTACTTTAATAATGTTGTAGGTGGAAAACTGCTCAATGGGTGCATTTCATGTACAATTTGAATGGAGTGGCTTGATGTGTAAGATCTGTATAGGCATGTGTTTCTGTTTCTGATGTCTGCACAGCCAAAGTACATAATTACTCGTGCATTCCTCGGACGAAGGCCTGGGGTCATTCTTGGTGTTATCAAACAAACTTGTGGTTATATGTGTGAAAGGGTGAGTGTGTGAGTTGAGTAAGTGTGGTGTGTGAGCTGAGTGAGTGTGGTGTGTGAGTTGAGTGAGTGCGTGAGTTGAGTGAGTGTGGGGGGTGAGTGAGGGTGGTGGGTGGGTGAATGTGGGGAGTGAGGGTGGGTGAGCGAGTGTGGTGAGTGAGCGAGTGTGGTATGTGAGCGAGTTGGTGAGTGTGGTGAGTGGGTGTGGTGGGAGGTGAGTGAGTGTGGGTGGTGAGTGAGTGTAGGTGGGTGGTGAGTGTGGGTGGTGGGTGTGGGTGAGTGTGGGAGTGAGTGTGGGTGGGTGTGGGTGGGTGAGTGAGTGTGGTGGGTGAGTGAGTGTGGTGGGTGAGTGGTTGAGTGTGGTGGGTGAGTGGTTGAGTGTGGTGGGTGAGTGGTTGAGTGTGGTGGGTGAGTGGTTGAGTGTGGTGGGTGAGTGGTTGAGTGTGGTGGGTGAGTGGTTGAGTGTGGGTGAGTGAGTGGAGTTGAATGTGGGTGAGTTGAATGTGGGTGAATGAGTGAGGGTGGTGAGTGTGGGTGGGTGAGTGAGTGCGGTGAGGGTGGTGGGTGGTGAGTGTGGGTGGGTGAGTGTGGTGGGTGGTGAGTGTGGGTGGGTGAGTGTGGTGGGTGAGAGAGTGGTTGAGTGTGGTGGGTGAGAGAGTGGTTGAGTGTGGGTGGGTGGGTGAGGGTGGTGAGGGTGGTGAGTGAGGTGTGGTGGATGAGGGTGAGTGAGTTGAGTGTGGGTGAGTGTGGTGAGTGAGGTGTCTGAGTGAGAGTGAGTGAGTGTGGTGGGTGAGTGAGTGAGTGAGTGAGTGTGGGTGAGTGAGTGAGTGTGGGTGAGTGTGGTGAAGTGAGTGAGTGAGTGTGGGTGAGTCATTTTTTGGATGCAATTTCTAAATTTTGTAAACTTTGTTTTTGTATTTTCATATTGCTTTACATTGCCCTACCGATATGTGACAAAGTACAGGCAGAAGCACAGTAACCACTGCAAAAACTAAGAGCATAAATTTGCAATAACCATGCGTATACATTAATTGCATGTTTTTACATAAGAAGCAGATGTCTGTCACAATTAATAGACAACACTACATCACATTACAAGAAGTATGTAATACTGTAATTTTTTAAATTATGTCTTAAAGCATGTTGGTGCTGTTATGCAAGTCTGTGAAATATTTCATGTTTATAGTGTCATTTGTTAGCTATTTAACCAAACGGGAAGGAAAAATAAGTGGGAGTTTGATGCTTTGCAAAACGGTGATTATTCCCAGTGCTATGTAGCTTGGTTCTAAATTTGACAGGAGGAGTGCAACAAAAAAGTGTCCCACTGTAAGGAGGGAAAGGCTGACAAGAAAACTGTACATTACTCTGGTCACCTGCTGTGAGCTGTCAATCACATGCAGATAATGGGTCAAATTACCCTTAGCTCTTTGACAGCTAGAGAAGGTAGGTGTGAAGTGGGAGGGGAGATGCCTTGAATTACTAGATTTCAGCCTTCACAAAAGAAAGCAAGTTAGCATTTCTAAGAAACAAAAGCAATAAAATGCACTTTTCAGTTCTGTTCTGTAGCATTTGCACTGCTTGTATTTGAAGTAGTCATTGAAAAAGGATAACATTTTAACCAAAAGTAGGGGACTTTAAGACAGCAGTGAATGCCTGTTAAGTCAATGAAGTGACAGCAGCTTAAGGGAAAACGTGGCAGATCTGATGCATTTATTTGGAGACAAACAATGCATTCTGGGATACTTAGAGGCAGAGTAAACAGTCTGAATTATTTCAAAATGCCAGCCCCCATGTGATCAGAGTCACAAATTGCATATAAAAATATCTAAAAAGCTCTAAATAATCCCAGAGTGCTGTTAAAATGTAGGAAACACCAAACCATGATGAAATAAATATGTTTTTTGAGTCTGAGGGTGTGGTTGTCCTTTTGCTTAATCTCCAAGGAAAATTAAAGAGAAAAGGGAGAAGAATACCAGGGTTGTGCCGGGCAGCATTTAATGATTGGATGACAGAGGCGAGAGAAAAGGATTTGGTTATTAGTAGTTTAAAAGATAATCAGCAGATATTAAAAGAGCAATTGAGGGAATTACAACAAACTGCGAGTAATTCAGATGTAGTAAATGGTAAATGCTTGAAGGACCCACCCTTTAAGGGGCTTTATCCTGTGAAGGAATTAGCTAAATTACAGATAACTGAATCGTCGGAAGACGATAATGCTTGGCTCCCCCCACCACCAACTGCACCCCCCGCAGTATCAGCCCCCCCTCGCTCAACAAGGAGCGGAAGCACAGCAGCCAGACTCCACCACTAATGATTCCACCCCTAGAGAAAGAGAACAAACTGCGGACAGTCACTCTAGTGAATCTGATCCAGACACAAGCGATAGAAAAAAGGGAACAAAAACTTGTAGTAAGACTCATAAAGAAGCAAAAGCTGTAATGTATTTTAAAGCTAAACCCTATTATAAAGGTAAAGGGAAGAGACATTTGCACCGATGAAGGCATTTTGGCCAATTCCCCGCTATAATTAACAGTGGGGAATGGGTATTTTGGACCAGATAAATTTAATCCAGATTCAGAATTGGAGTCGCCAGACGACAGATTGTTACCTTTGAGGGAGGTACCTAACCCAGCCCATGCTAGAAGTGCACATGAACCACAGACTGTTGTAGTACATAGGGTGTGGTCGGCGGTTGATTACAAGCCATTACCAAATTGTTACCGCCTATTCGTACTAATCCAGCTAAGTTCCAGTGTGTGCTGGTGGGACATATTTGTTTACAAAATCCTATGATAGAAGTTCAGGCAGTTCTTCAGTACGCCATACCGGCTGATCTGATGAAATGGATTTGGGACCATGCTAATCTTCCTACTCCAATTCCAAAACACGATGCACATGGAAATAGTGGGTTTGAAGCGGTCAGACAGCGTATAGTAGATGCTATCACATTAAGAGTGCCACCCACACCCAACTGGTCCAAAATCAAGCCAATTCTTCAAAAAGAAGACGAACCTGTGGACGAGTATTTAAATCATCTCACTGAAGCCTTTGAGGCTTATTCTGGTTACCCAGAACCCACTGAGGGGCCAGCACAGAGCAGGTTGTCGGCTGCCTTTGTAGATGGGTTACCACAATGGGATAAGCTAAAGGAAGTATGTTTAAACTGGCCTAGTCTTGGATTGCATGAATTAGTTACACAAGTGCAATACCTCTCCAACCACTTAGCACAGGAGAAAAAGGATTTACAGGAGAAATCGGTTAAAGCACAGATTCAGATGTGCACTGCCTTCGGGCAGCATGGATGGGGAGGATGGGGAAGAGGGAGGTGGGCAAGGGCTGGAAACCAAAATAGACAAAACTGGCAGGAAAATCGATCAGCCAGACCCCAAAGCTATAATAATCAGATGGAGTGTTTTAATTGTGACCATGTAGGCCATTGGAGAAATGAATATCTGTAACTGGTTGAGCAACCTGCCCCACCAACTGACATGTCACCTCAGTGGAATTTTAATTGGACTCCATCCAATTTGCAGTCATCACAATGAAGGTTCCTGAATGAAGACAACAGCAGTTGTGCCCTTTCATACCTGTGGATCAAGATGGACCACATGTTATTTGCCAAAAATACACCATACCCCTTTTTAATTGACACTGGAGCATCCAAATCTATGTTAACTGGTGAAGCAGCAATAAATGTCCCCCTCTCCAATGGCATAACTAGAGGCGTAGGTGTCTCTGGCATTCCCATTGAATATTCTGAAACCATCCCAGTAACTTTGGGACCTATACAAGACAATCATCCATTTTTAGTAGGACCCTCAGCACCTTTAAATTTATTGGGAAGAGATTTGCTCTGTAAGATGAGAGCAACCATATTTTGCACTGCTGAAGGAGTATATTTACAAGTACCTTCAGATAAACAAGATAGCATTTTGGCTACTTTGGATGAAACTGTCACTCCGCAAACAATGTCTATGCAGTCTGACCTTGATAAGAATAAGCATTTAAATTCATTACCCTCTCATCTATGGACCACTCATGATAATGATGTTGGGTTTCTAATTTCAGCTACTCCTGTATAAATAACCTTAAAACCGAACAAAGTTACCTTGGGTACCACAGTACCCTTTGCAAGGTCAAGGTAGGCTGTATGGACTGCCTTTCCTCATCAATGGCCTTGGTGACTATTTCAAGAAGCTCCACCAAGTTCAAAAGGCATGATCTTCCCTTGACAAAGCCAAACTGGGTCGGGTCCAATGTCTGCAAGTCCCTATATCTTTGTTTATGAGCTCATTATGATCCTCTCCATAGCTTTGCAGACTAGACTTGTTAAGCTTATGGGCGGTAATTACCAGGGTCCGTGAGAGGCGCCACCTTTGTGGAGTGGGACCACAGTTGCCGCACGCCACTCCTTGGGCACGATCCTGTGGTAAGGCTGAGATTAAACAGCTGCCTTATGTGCGGGTTTAATTCCTCATTTAGCTCGTGTAGCACACAGCCGGGGACACCATCCGGTCCCATTGATGCTGTGTTTTTAGCTTTAGAGAGAGCAGCTTTCACCTGCGCATTTGAGATGTCCGGGAGGCTACACTCGGCTGGGATAGTTATCTCTCCTTTAGGGGAGAGGGGTGAAGTTTGCACTGAACCTGTCTGCCAGTATGTTGGCAATGTCTGTGGGTTCAGTGATTTTTGTATCATTTTGGACTAATTCTGAGCATATCTGTGAGTTTCCATTGGATGACAGAGGCGAGAGAAAAGGATTTGGTTATTAGTAGTTTAAAAGATAATCAGCAGATATTAAAAGAGCAATTGAGGGAATTACAACAAACTGCGAGTAATTCAGATGTAGTAAATGGTAAATGCTTGAAGGACCCACCCTTTAAGGGGCTTTATCCTGTGAAGGAATTAGCTAAATTACAGATAACTGAATCATCGGAAGACGATAATGCTTGGCTCCCCCCACCACCAACTGCACCCCCGCAGTATCAGACCCCCCTCGCTCAACAAGGAGCGGAAGCACAGCAGCCAGACTCCACCACTAATGATTCCACCCCTAGAGAAAGAGAACAAGCTGCGGACAGTCACTCTAGTGAATCTGATCCAGACACAAGCGATAGTAAAAAGGGAACAAAAACTTGTAGTAAGACTCATAAAGAAGCAAAAGCTGTAATGTATTTTAAAGCTAAACCCTATTATAAAGGTAAAGGGAAGAGACATTTGCACCGATGAAGGCATTTTGGCCAATTCCCCGCTATAATTAACAGTGGGGAATGGGTATTTTGGACCAGATAAATTTAATCCAGATTCAGAATTGGAGTCGTCAGACGACAGATTGTTACCTTTGAGGGAGGTACCTAACCCAGCCCATGCTAGAAGTGCACATGAACCGCAGACTGTTGTAGTACATAGGGTGTGGTCGGCGGTTGATTTTCAAGCCATTACCAAATTGTTACCGCCTATTCGTACTAATCCAGCTAAGTTCCAGTGTGTGCTGGTGGGACATATTTGTTTACAAAATCCTATGATAGAAGTTCAGGCAGTTCTTCAGTACGCCATACCGGCTGATCTGATGAAATGGATTTGGGACCATGCTAATCTTCCTACTCCAATTCCAAAACACGATGCACATGGAAATAGTGGGTTTGAAGCGGTCAGACAGCGTATAGTAGATGCTATCACATTAAGAGTGCCACCCACACCCAACTGGTCCAAAATCAAGCCAATTCTTCAAAAAGAAGACGAACCTGTGGACAAGTATTTAAATCATCTCACTGAAGCCTTTGAGGCTTATTCTGGTTACCCAGAACCCACTGAGGGGCCAGCACAGAGCAGGTTGTCGGCTGCCTTTGTAGATGGGTTACGCCCACAAGTACGGGATAAGCTAAAGGAAGTATGTTTAAACTGGCCTAGTCTTGGATTGCATGAATTAGTTACACAAGTGCAATACCTCTCCGACCACTTAGCACAGGAGAAAAAGGATTTACAGGAGAAATCGGTTAAAGCACAGATTCAGATGTGCACTGCCTTCGGGCAGCATGGATGGGGAGGATGGGGAAGAGGGAGAGGTGGACGCCAAGGGGCTGGAAACCAAAATAGACAAAACTGGCAGGAAAATCGATCAGCCAGACCCCAAAGCTATAATAATCAGACGGAGTGTTTTAATTGTGACCATGTAGGCCATTGGAGAAATGAATATCTGTAACTGGTTGAGCAACCTGCCCCACCAACTGACATGTCACCTCAGTGGAATTTTAATTGGACTCCATCCAATTTGCAGTCATCACAATGAAGGTTCCCTGAATGAAGACAACAGCAGTTGTGCCCTTTCATACCTGTGGATCAAGATGGACCACATGTTATTTGCCAAAAATACACCATACCCCTTTTTAATTGACACTGGAGCATCCAAATCTATGTTAACTGGTGAAGCAGCAATAAATGTCCCCCTCTCCAATGGCATAACTAGAGGCGTAGGTGTCTCTGGCATTCCCATTGAATATTCTGAAACCATCCCAGTAACTTTGGGACCTATACAAGACAATCATCCATTTTTAGTAGGACCCTCAGCACCTTTAAATTTATTGGGAAGAGATTTGCTCTGTAAGATGAGAGCAACCATCTTTTGCACTGCTGAAGGAGTATATTTACAAGTACCTTCAGATAAACAAGATAGCATTTTGGCTACTTTGGATGAAACTGTCACTCCGCAAACAATGTCTATGCAGTCTGACCTTGATAAGAATAAGCATTTAAATTCATTACCCTCTCATCTATGGACCACTCATGATAATGATGTTGGGTTTCTAATTTCAGCTACTCCTGTATAAATAACCTTAAAACCCGGAGCAAAGTTACCTTGGGTACCACAGTACCCTTTGACGGTAGAGGCCACATCTGGTATTGCCCCCGTCATTTCTGCCCTGGTACAACAAGGAATTATAGTACCTACAGCAAGTCCATGTAATACTCCAATTCTACCGATAAAGAAACCTGGTAAACAAGCTTACAGATTTGTGCAAGACTTGCGAGAAATCAATAAAGCTGTCTTGCCTGTTTTTCCAGTCGTACCAAACCCAGCTACAATTTTAAGCTGTATCCCACCTACAGCATATGTTGTTTTATGGTTATAAACATTTCATCAGCTTTCTTCTCCATCCCAGTACATGCAGATAGTATTTGTTTGCATTCACTTATAAAGGCCAACAGTATACTTGGATCAGACTACCCCAAGGGTATGTAGAATCTCCAACCCTATTCTCCAGAGAGATGAACAGACACTGCAGGATTTACAATTACCACCACGTTCAGTATTGGTTCAATACGTAGATGATATTCTTATAGCTTCACAAGATACCAAAGTCTTGTATAGAAGACTCACTTCCTAGTTTTAAGGTTTTTAGCCAAACGAGGTTTTAAGGTAAATAAATCTAAACTGCAGTTTGCTCAAGAAAAAGTACAATACCTGGGACACATCATTTCTATGGGTTCACGTCAAATACTTCCAAGTAGAATTACCTCCACTCAGACTGCCCCCCGCCCTATAACTCAGAGACAACTCAGGGGATTCCTCGGCCTAGCAGGTTATTGTAGACAGTGGGTGCCCAATTTTTCAGAAATTTCAGCCCCTCTGTTACAGCTTCTAAAGAAGGAGGTCACAGACCCTGTGCCTTGGTCCCCTGAACATGAAAGCGCCTTTCAGGCTATTAAAACAGCATTGATAAACTCCACCTGCCCTGGGGCTCCCAGATTATTCTAAACCCTTTTTCTTCTGTTGTGAAAGAAATAAAACTGCCCTGGGTCTGCTGGCACAAGCACGCACAGGAGGCTATCGACCTATAGCATATTACAGCACTCAATTAGACCCTGTTGCTTCTGGCTATCCATCCTGTTTACGAGCAGTGGCAGCCGCTGCTGTTTTGATTGATATGGCAGCATCATTGACATTAGGACATGACACTATACTAGCAGTACCTCATGTGGTACAAGCATTACTTTTAAAAACAAAAACTCAATATCTTTCTAATGCTCGCCTCACTAAATATAAGTTAAGTTTATTAAGTAATCCCGCTGTTCAAATTACAAGTTGCCCACCACTAAACCCAGCTTCATTAATTCCAACTAGTGACGAGGGCGAACCACATGGCTGTGTGCTTGTAGTTAACACTGTTCTTTCTCCTAGACTAGATTTGCAAGACGTTCCTTTGCTTAATCCTGATTTAGTTGTTTTTGTAGATGGATCCTGTTTACGAAATAATTTTGGCGAACTCCAGGCTGCATGGTCAGTCTGCTTGCCATCTGTGGTTTTACAAACTGGGCAATTACCACCTGACACTTCCGCGCAAGCTGCAGAATTAGTGGCACTTTCGCATGCATGTAAAATGGCCAAAGACAGATCTGTTACTATTTATATTGATTCATGTTATGCCCATGGTGTTGTTCATGATTTTGGTACCTTATGGAAGGAAAGGAGGTTTTTGACATCCTCTGGGGCACCAATTAAAAATGACCTGTATATTGATCACCTATTACAGGATTTATTATTACCTTCCAAACTTGCTGTTGTCAAGTGTGCAGCTCACCAGTCTAACGACTCCTTTGTAGCAAAGGGAAATAATTTGGCTGACTGGGCTGCCAAGCAGGCTGCTCTTTCACATACTGTTCAGGGACAATTTCTGCAGCCTATTTTACAATCGGTTACTTTTGACACTATTGTTTTGAAAGCTTTACAAAGTGAGGCATTGGAATCGGAAAGAAAAACATGGCTGGCCCACAGTTGTTTCCAATGCTCTGATTCAATTTGGCAGCATCCGGATGGCAGATTAATTTGCCCTATATCTATGTTAAAGTGTCTCAAAAAAGCACATCATTTGCCAGCTCATGTAGAGGTACAAGCATTAATCAAACAAATCCAGGATTGGTTTGCCCCAGGACTTTCTTCTTCTGTGCAACATTTTTTGAGCACGTGCTCCATTTGTTTACAGCATAACATTTCAAAGGGCACTCTGGCTCCCGCTCAACCAGTGCCAAAACTAATGGGACCATTTTGTGCTTTACTGTGGGACTTTATTGAACTCCCACCTTGTGCAAGGTTTAAATGTTTTGACTATTGTTGATATTTTTTCGGGGTGGTTGGAAGCCTACCCCTGTGCTAAAAATTATGATATTTCAGTTGCAAAAAAAAATTGTGTTATGAATGAATATATCGTTTTGGTGTTCCTTGTCAAATATACTCTGACCGTGGAACACATTTTACTGCTAAGTTAGTTGAATCATTGTGTACGATGCTAGGCATTACTTTGAAATTTCATTGTCCATATAGACCACAGGCGTCGGGTATTATTGAAAGCATGAATCAGACATTAAAAACTAGACTTGCTAAAGTCACTTCAGAAACAGGCTTAACTTGGGTGCAAGCCTTATCACTAGGTCTTACTCTCTATGTGGTCACAACCGCATCCTACTAAGGGTCTTTCTCCACATGAAATTCTCATGGGTCGCCCTTTGCGTATGCCCATGACATCTCCACCACGTTTTTTTGAATATGATGCATTTGATAATGATATTCTTTTGTATGGCAAATCTCTTGTTTCTTTCCTACAGTTTCACCACAGACAAGTAGCAGCCACTCAACATCTTCCTGATCCTTTTCTAGCATCCGCTCTACAACCAGGGGATTGGGTCTACATTAAGTTCTTCTCTAGAAAAACAGTGCTCCAGCCGCGCTGGAAGGGGCTCTTCCTGGTACTTCTGACAACATAATCTGCTGTGCTACTGCAAGGATCTACAACTTGGATCCACATTTCACATGTCAAAAAAGTTGTGCCATCTGAAGATCAACAACCTTTACCTTTTTCGACTCCAGATTCTCCTCCCATTGCTACTCGTACTCGAAGTCGAACTGTTCCAGCACCTGACAATGCCCAACATTTACCCTTTTGGAAAACTCTAAGCTTCTGACACTACACAAACTCAACCACCATTTCCTCAAACATATTGGACAGTCATTTTTGGTGTACTGTTATTTTTGATGTGGCCATTTTTATTTCCTGCTCCATCAACGCACCACACCAAGCGAGCTGTTTGGCACCCACCTTTCAACACCTATCAAGTCATAAAATATGTTTATGCTTCTACATTCAACGTCTCTAACTGTTGGATCTGCACTTCATTTCCCTCCGTACATGGGGGAAGTATCATTGATATATGGACTAGCTTACTCGACAACACTGCTACCATTACATCCAGTAAATCTATTGCATTACAACTTTCTCTCCGTCGCAATGGCACTGTGTTTCCGACAAAATTACTCAAGTCAACATCATTGGACTCAAAAGATGGGACAAAGTGTCTGCAACACGACAATCGAACACCAGTGCAATTATACAGAAGGAAAACGTATAGCCTCAGGCTGTCGAGTTTCATTTGATGCCATTCAGCCGATATTGAGAAATGCCTCATTACTTGGTTCTCGTAATATAGTATTTCTTGCCATATTCCATGGCATAACTATGGGTAGTGACCATTCTTCAAACGTTATCACCCTGGTGCAGGACTATTTTATATGCGGAAGAAAGGCCTATAAATGGCTACTGGAAAACTGGTCTGGTAGTTGTTTCTTAGGTTATTTAGTTCCAGCCATCTGACATACATCTGCTTTACCTCAAGGAAAAATTCGGAATGTTCGAGAGGTTAAAAAGCCTGCCAATCTGTTAGGCCAAATTGATGCATCATGGATTTATCATCATGACTTAGCTCAAGCTGGCATCAAAGGATTATCTCATATGGACTTCGGTGATTATGTCATATCGTGGGCTGGTATAATTCCAGCATATGGAGCAGCAAAATCAATCTGGGAACTGAAAAAACTGTCTAAATTGCTTGAAGTGTTAAGCAATGCCACATTTTTTGCTTTAGAACTAGTAACTGATGAACTGACTGCTATGAGAGCTGTAGTCCTCCAAAACCGTATGGCTCTCGATTTCACCCTAGTGGTGAAAGACGGAACTTGCCTTTTAATCCAGGAGGAGTGTTGTACGTTTATTCCTGACAATCAGCACAAAATTGAGTCATCTCGAACTCATTCAGAGAGTCTCCGAACTCTCTAAGGCCAAGGAGAAGGCCTGAGAACAGGTTGGAGGTTGTGGACTTTTGAAGTTAATGTTATTAATCGCAGTATTAGCTCTTATTGCTTTTCTTGTAGTGTTTTTAATCAAAGCATTGATTTTGAAATTAATGTCTTTTAAGACTACTAAAAAGCTGCCAAAGTTTTACATGCCTGGAGTTATGAATATAGATGATGAAATAAAAATGTGCAACAGTGTTGAAGGAACTAGCCACATGGTTATGTTAGACTTAGGGCAAATGCATGATAGACTAAATGATGATGCTTACACAGCATCAAATGGGGGATTGCAGAACATGAACGGCCAAAGTATGTGTTCAGGGAGATTGAGTATGTGAAAACCTGTATGCATTGAGATGAACTTTGTACTACGAACTCTGAGTAAACTGTGAATAGTGGAAAAGTACTGAAAAAACAAGAGCTTGTTTGAAAGCAGAAAATGTGCCTTATATGGAAGTATATCCGATTTTCTTTCTCTGCCTAGAGATGTAGTAATGTGAACTGCTTTAAATCTACGGGTAAACCACTGATTGGTTAATTGTCTTTCATACTAATTTAATTGGTCTAGTTTATATTTTTGTACTGTCAGCAGTATCACCAGCATATAAGCTTATGCATTCCTTTGTTCGGGGAGTCTCCCTGGTACTTTCCATGAGGCCCCCACACGTGTGTAATAAATACCACTGAAAGAGAGGAAGAAGTGTCTTGTCTTCATTTAAGGTAAAATGTTAAATGCAACAAATGGTTAGTATTGTCACCTCACAAGAGGTTCTTCGGTTTGATTCTCGGCTGCAGCACCTTCTGTGTGGAGTCTGCATGTCCTCCTTGCAGTTGAGTGAGTTTTAAAGACATGCAGTAGGTGCGTGTGTGCCTTCTGTGAAGGTTGAGCAGTAGCAACTGAACACTGTACAAACCCCACTGCCAATCAATCTGTGGACTGGTGATCTGCTGTCCCGACCCCTAACTGGAGAAGCCTACTTCTACTGGCACACCAACCTGGTGGGTCAGATGCATGATCCCCACCCTCCCAACTGCCCCCAGCTTTTGGTTCCTGTTTCTGTGCCCTGCCCACACCCCTCCAACTACAAGTCTTTTAAACTAATAAACTGTTTGCTGCCTGCATGGAGTGTTATGGCACTCGTGTTTTAATTTAAAAACAATTTTTTTTTAAACTGTAGCAATCCACTTGCTATAAGATAGTAAACATCTGCTACAGTTTATACCTTGCCTACACAGAGAGCTACAACACTCATGTTTTAGTTAAAAAAAATATTTTTAAACTACTTTCTGACTGCACACAGCACTACATTACTCAGGTTTTTGGAGGAAAAAAAAAACTTTAGCAAGCAGTTGCTACAGTTTAGACCACACAAGTGCACTACAGTGCTCAAGTTTGACAGAAAATACAATACTGGGTTTTATAAACCAGTATTGCATTAACGTGAGATCAGGATCAGCTGACTGCACCCCAACACTTTGCGTCCAGGGCAGTTGCCCCACCCTAGCTACACAACTGATAACAACTTTGCTTAGCCTTTAGGATGGTACTCAGGTTTTAGCAAGCACTGATAGTTGATTTTTTTCCTAAATGCCATATTTCCATTATTTAGATCCATTTGTACATTAGCTTTTGTATATCTGTTGTAAGCTATGGTGCAAGTTTTTTTGATTTAATTCTGTTGTGGTGCAAGGTAGCTGTGGGTAGAGGAAAGTTTTGTTGATGAAAGTTAGTGCATCATCTAAAGGCAGTGTATTTTAGATGTAGTTACTAGGATTTCAGGATTGCTAATGTTTGATATTTGTGTGGGGTGAACAGCAAGGTTCAAAGCTTGAGTAATGGCTACACCACCAGTTCTTTTAGGAGTATGTTTAAGGACAATGTTGTAGCCATGATACAGTACTTAATCTTTTGTGCCAAAGTATACACATATGCAGAGAAAGCCTTTTGCTTGGTAGAATCACGGAAATCTGAATCTGAAAGGAAAATATTAGCTCTCTACTGGATTTGAACCCAAGATCTCCAGCATTCCATGCCGGTGTGATTTAATAGAGGTTTCAATGAATGTGATTATGTCAGGAGTGTAGACAGAGATCAATCTCTGCAGGTTTGCTATTTTACTTTGCATGCTATGGACCATTTACATGATAACTTCAATCCAGCAGGGCTGCCCCAGAAAGGTGTATTAGAGTTGCTCAAGAGAGTATGACAGATCCTGGGTTAGGGTAAATGTTCCCCACATTTTAGAAGTAATTTGTGCTGAAGTTTATACACTTGTTTAAGCATTTTGCAGTATGCTTTGGTTATATTTGACTAGTCTAACTATAAATGTTTGTTTTATTGGCAGAAATTTTAAAATTAACCTGTTAAATCTCAGTATTTTGCAGTTTAATGCATTACTAGCTGTTTTTAGAATGAGTGCTTTTGTGGGAGTGCGAGGATAATAAGTGGTGGTTGGCGAGTAGAAATAGGAAAAGAAAAACAAGCAAGACTAGAAGTTGTATTACTTCATATAAGTAATGTTTGTTGGTCTGCATTTGCTTTTCCATTCTAATGGAGTGGGATGCTGCCTGTTTAGTTTAATGCCGAGGGTGACAGTAGTGACAAATGAGTGCAATGCAAGTCTAATAGTTTTTAAATTCTAGTGCAATAAACTGTTACTGATTATAAAGGTGTTTTACTGTTGTGCACATAAGGTGACAAGAGGACTTACTGTGAATTGAACAGAAGGAAATATTGATAGTATGCACTGTGAGGGAACCAAAAGTGTCAAAAAATGTGCTGTAATTTTACCGAGGCACAAGAAAAGGAGAGGGCTTGATTACTGTAGGTCAAGTAGTGGGTAGCACTACAGTGTATAAAAACATGAGAGCCACACTCTCCAGGGATCTAAACCTTGTCATCACAATAAACGAAACATGCTGGAAGGATAGGTTCCTGACCCAGACACTCCCCAGACTCTGGAATAGACTGCCCATACACGTCAAGCAGCGCCTTTTTGGCCCTCCTCAAAAGGAAACTTGACGATTGGATGGGAGTAAGGAAATTCACCCCGGGGATCATGTCAGTCGCCCTGCTAGACAGGGGCACTTCATAAAGACAGAGAGAGATTATTACAGACTGGTAGAAAAGAGGTATATACTGGAGGATGAATAAAGAAACAACACTGATGGTAAGGGGAAGGGTAGTGGAAAAAAGCAGCAGTGTGTGCAGTGAGAAAAGGTGGAGTGGAAGAGCAGACTTGTTTATTCAGGAATCATGTCAGGGCCACAATGCAGTGATTTATCAGGCTGTTACGAAACGGATAAAGAATAGTTGTGCAAAATCTTACCATAACCATAGATGTCCCTCTCTTGTTGCAGTATTATAAACCCCTGGGTTATCCTCTCTTACTACCCTGAACATCTGGACAGTATACAAAAGCTTCTAGTCACTGCAAGGTAAGTAGGATGTCTGACGTTGGCTATAAGAACATGGGCCATAAAATGATGTCTGCACGTACCATACCTCAGAAATGAGTGCCCCAGTCAGACCCTAGTCCCAGGATAACTATATTACTTCAGTGCCATGCAAGAAGAGACAGTTCAGTAAAGATAGGGATAAGGAAGGAGGGGGGGAAGGAGTACTGCAACATGGAAGAGGAGGAAAAAAGAAGTTATGTCTTACCATAACGTTCCATCTGAGTTATCTTCTTCCAGTCATCACTGATGGGTTCGGTTCCGAGCCCTTGGAACCGAGTTGGCCTTATACCAAGCTTGCATGCACCAAAAAACTCTCAAGCTAAGATGCTACCCACAATGCCCTTTGCTCAGTTACCTCAGATAGAGTTTGCATGCAACATACAGAGAAATAAGCCAGAGGCCATCTCTGCACAGAAACCCTAATACACCACGAAGACCCAGAAGATCCGCCAGGAACCTTAGGAGGGGGTTGGTGGGAGGGTGTGATGACTGGAAGAAGATCAATAACTCAGATGGAACGTTACGTTAAGACATAACTTCTTTATCTGAAGTTGTTAATCTTCTTCCTATTCATCACTGATGGGACCGAGTCTCCAGCTATTTGGAGAACCTGGGTGGCCCTTATGGAAGAACATTCTTGAGAACCACTGAGCCAAAGGCTGCTCTTCCCCTGGAGATCAGATCCAATTTGTAATGTTTGATAAAGGTGTGGGGCTTAGCCCAAATGGCAGCGGCACAAATGTCATCCATGGAGGTCCTAGAGTGGAGGGCAACAGATACTGCAATAGCCCAAGTTGAGTGAGCTTTGATTTGGCCCAGTTTAGATCCATCCATATGTGAAGGCGATGCAATCTCTGAGCCATTTAGATAAAGTAACTTTTGATACTGCACCTCCCACTCTAGGGCCTGCAAAGGAAATGTAAAGCTGGTCTGACTTGCGGAATGATTTAGTTTTGTCCAGATAAAAGCATAATTGTCTATGAACATCCAGGGAATGTAGGCAGTATTCTCCCTTGTTTGAGTAATTTGGGAAAAACACAGGGAGCTCAATGGACTGGTTAATGGAAAAGTTCGAAACCACTTTGGGGAGGAAGGATGGGTTAGTTCGAAGTGATACTCTGTCTTTATGAAAGGTCAGATAAGGGTTCCTGATACATAATGCTTGTAATTCAAAAATTCGTCTTGCTGAAGTTATAGCCACCAGGAATAAAGATTTCCAAGATAAGAATTTTAGATCACAGGTGCCAGCCAGCTCAAACGGGGGCAGAGAGAGCCTGCAGAACCCAGGACAAATTCCATGCCTCCACCGGCTGTCTGATGGGAGGCCTGCTGTGAAAAATATCTTTGAGGAAGTTCTTGCAAAGACAAGAGGAGATAAGTGGTACTACTTCAGACCTGTTATGGTAGTTGGAAATAGCTGCTAGATGGACTTGAATGGTGGAAGCCGAGGCACCTTTGTCGAACAACTCAGCCAAATAATGAATAGTGGCTACAGGGGCTGAGAACGGGTCTAACTCCCAATTACGTGACCAAATAAAGAACCTTTTCCATTTATCCTTGTAATGCTTTCTGGTGGATTGTTTATGAGAAGCCAAAATAATATCCCGGACAGGTGAAGAAAGGGTTTCTTGCCTGGCAACTAACGGAAGTGGAAAAATCAAGCTGTCAGCTTGAGGGTGGATGGATTCAGAGGAGTCTGCCCTTGTGGGTGAGAAATTAGGTCCTAATAAGTGTCTAGGATCCAAGGAGGTCGTAACAGATGAGGTTGGAGGAAGGGAAACCACACAAGGCCAAAATGGAGCAATGAGGATCACTTTGTTTCTCAACTGAATCACCTTCCGCAGAAAGAGGGGGATCAGAGGAATCGTAAGGTAAGCATAAAGGAGACCCGTGGGCCAATCGTGGATGAGAGAGTCTCTCGGTGACTCCCCAAGAGGGGGAAAGAGGGCAAAGTAGCTGCTGCATTTTGCATTTGAAGGGGAGACAAAAAGGTCGCAGCATGGCTGACCCCAGCAACTGAAAATTTCCGTCGCCACACTCAGGTTGAGAGACCACTCGTGCGGATGAAGTATGCATCTGCTCAGTCTGTCCGCAATCGCGTTGGAGCTCCCCGGGACGTGCGTTGCAATCAGGAAGCTGTTGGAAGCTGCCGCCCACTGCCAGAGTCTCATGGCTTCGTGACAAAGGGGGTAAGACTTGGTCCCTCCCTGTTTATGTACAAGACCACAGACATGTTGTCTGACTGGATAGCAATCACTCTGGACGGAAGGGGATGAAAAGCTTGCAACGCCAACAGCACCGTTCTTAACTCAAGGACATTGATATGCAAATTGACCTCTACATCGGACCACATGCCTTGGACTGACTTTCCCTGGAAGTGCCCCCCCCCACACCCCATCAGGGAAGCATCAGTGGTCACCGTGGCGCTGGGCTGTGGAATCTGGGACGACACCAAAGATTTTCATCTGTACGCATCCACTAGAGGAGATCTTACTTGCAAATGTTGGTGATGAGAATCTGAGTTCAGGGTGTGGAGATTGGGTATCCACTGGGCCTGAAGGAGCCATTGTAGTAATCTTATGTGTAGTCTGGCTAAGGGGACTATGGGGATGGCTGCGGCCATAGATCCTAAGGCTTGAAGAATCTCCCTTGTAGGCACCTTGCTTTTGCAGAGTATCACCTGAACTTGTGCCCTGAGTCTCTGAAGCCTGTGGGGAGGAAGAGAAATTGGGCTTGACTGCGTGTTGAATATTGCCCCTATGAATTCCAGTTGTTGTGATGGATGGAGGTTTGATTTCTGCCAGTGTATGGTGATGCCTAATGACTCCACTAGGGCCAAGGTGTAGCGGAGGGCCCTGACCAGGAGATGCTTGGTGGGGGCGGAAAGGAGTCAATCGTCTAGATATGGAAACACCTGGAATCTCTGAAGTCTCAGATAAGCTGTTACCACTACAAGACTTTTCGTGAACACTCTGGGGGCCGTTGAGACACCAAAAGGCAGGGCTCTGAATTGGTAGTGATTGGCTCCCAGGAGGCTCCTGGAGCGCTTGTCCATCTTGATATGGTAATACGCATCCTGGAGATCTAATGAGCACATCCACACACCCTCCTGCAGACAGGGGAGGATGTACTGAATCGTGACCATGCGGAACTTGGTCTGAGCTACTGATTTGTTTAGATGACGGAGATCCAGAATGGGCCTCCAGTCCCCTGTTTTCTTTGGCACCAAAAGGAATCTTGAGTAGAACTCTGATCCGCACTGATGTAAGGGGGACCTTTTGGATGGCTCGTTTTTGAAGTAGCTTTCATATCTCGAAAGCTGCCTCCCTCCCTTTGACTGGGTGGAACATCGGGAAGGGATTTCGGAAGTCTTGGAAAGAATATTAGTGGAATATGGTAGCCTCTGGTAATGATCTGTGCACCCACTGATCATTCGTAATGGACAGCCAGGCATCTTAGTGCAGAGATAAATGCACCCTGACTGCTTCCAGAGGAAAACAATCAGGCAGCACCTCAGGAGCACTGATATGGTCTACCTTTGAAGGAATCTCTGGAGCCATGGTTCCGGGGACCCCCTCTGCCTCGAAAGGGACGTCTTCCATTACTGGAACCCCCTCAACCTCTGGAGGAGTCCTCACCATGTGCTTCTCAGAAAGGACCTTGAGACTTCTTGTGCCACATTTTTCCACTCCTCTGGTTCCTGAAGAGTTGACGCTGAGGTTTGGAAAAGCGCAGGCCAACGGCAAACAAGGCCTTCCCATCTTGCTCGCACCTGGCTAGTGTATATCTTTGACCTTCACACCAAACAGAGCAGAGTCGACAGGGGCATTTAGAAAGGAAGACTTGGAGTCCACGAGGTCACAGATGCGCATCCAGGCGTGACGTCTCATGACTACGCCTGCAGCCCGCAGCTCTAGCTGCCCCTTCGGTTGCGTGCGAGTGACAGCAACCTCATGGATGAATTAGATATTGATTCTAGGGTGGCAAGTTGGGAACCAAAGTTATCTCGTGCCCCATTCGATACTTGACCCACGAGGGTTCCGGAGAGTTCGGAGATAAGATCTCTCTGGAGCCTCATAAAATGTGCCATGAAGTTCAGAGACCTAACCGCGAGGGTCGCTGATGCAAAGATTCGCTTCCCTAACCTGTCCACTGCCCGGGACTCTGTTGGGTGGGTGAATAGCAGGACTCTCTTCTGCAAGGTCCTTTTTCATGGCAGCCGCCGCCACCATAGCATCCACTGGCAAGCCTCTGCACCAATAGGGCTGATCCTCTGGAGGGGAGAGTACTTTGTCTGATCTCCAGGGGATGGCCTCAATGGAGTTGGGGTTCTTCCAAGCCCGTTGCACTATGAATTTAACCAGCTCATCGGTAAGGGGGGGGTCACCCAAGAAGTAGAGGGCAGAGAGTGAAAGGCCTGCAGGAATACGGATTCCTCTGAGGAAGGGGTTGAGGGCTTCCAATCACCCCTCTGTTTCAAGATTTCCATGATGTCCCAGGAGGAGACATCATCAAGGGCGACCATGGGAACCCTTCCCCATCATCGTAGTCCGTATCCTCTGAGTGACTCCTCCGGGGAGTTAGTGTGTCTCCTCTTACACACCCGTTTCCGGGGAGGTTCTTCGGTGGGAACATCCGAAGAAGCCGCAGAAAGTGAAATGCCCTGAACAGGGGTCTCCTGGGCCTTGTGTTCTCAGAGTCCAGGGGGGTGGACTTTGACAGCTGCGGCTCAGAGGGAACTGGGGGAATAACCAACTGTGGAAGACTGCTGGGAAGTGCCCTCTCCATCACCTGAAAAGCAGGCCCACCCAAAGAGGAAAGGGAGCACGGAACGGAAGACAGAATCGAAACCGGGGTCACACCCCGCTCCAGATGGACCACCCCCGGGGACGGAGCCTCAATCAAGCTCGGAGTGGTAGTCATCCTCTGCTCCGAAGTCGGGGCCGACAACCATCAGAACCGACACTGGTACCAGGGGCCTGACCCCCCCAAGCATGAGATTGAGGAAGGGTGTGTTCCGATGGAATCAGCACCCAAAGGGATCTCGGAGCCTCAGACAGAATTGTTGTCAGCGCCTAGGAAGGAATTCCTCTAGTAAAAGTTGGATAGATGAGACTTGGAACAGAGAGGTCCAAGGGAAGAGAGTAAGTAGGGGTTGCTGGAGAAATAGACCCAAAGCCAGGAGTGGTATAGGGTCTAGGCAGATTTGAGATTCCCCTAGCAGTCAGCAGCTGATCAAAAAGTCACACCACATCCAATTCGGAAAGGCTCCTGGTGGACCTCACCGATGCACCTGAATGGGAGTCAGGCTGGTCCAAAAAAGGGCTGCAGGCTGGTCAGGCAAACGGGTCCACATTGGATGAGTATCGGGTCCATGGTGTGTCGCAGAACAGCACCGACTCCAATTTTGCAACAGGTAATAATGGTATGGTCGGAGCCGTGAATGGGCTCAGAGCAGAAGTCACTAAAAGTGGACGATAGGAACGGTTCTGAGGACATTGTCAGAACTGATAACGGGGTCGAAATGGGCGAAGTTGGTGCCAATAAAGACGTGGAAATACTGGTCGGTATCGAAGACGTAATACTGGTCAGTATCAAAGATATAGGCGGTGCCGTAATCGTCGGTGTCAGGGTGGGTGCCAACAAGGCTACCTCGGTAAACTTCACTGTAGCAGAGCTCGGAGCTGATGGGGTAGTCAGCACTGAGGAGGCAGAACGGTGTTCAGATGACTTATGGGCCTTGTGCTTGTGACCTTTACCTCTGTCACCAGCCGGTGAAGAGGTGTCCAATTGAGGACGTTTCTTATCCAAAGCAGGAGGGGGTGAGACCTCCATCGCAGAAATGGCCTCAGAGAAAGGCGAAGCAAGCAGGGCCTTTAGAACAAGTTTGTTACGACGTTCATTCAGCATCCGCTGACTGAAACTAACACAGATATCACTATTCGGCAGTTTACCACTGCAAGAAGAGCAGTGTTTAAATTCTGTAGTTCCTTTCTTTTCAGACATTCCAAACACACTCTCACACACAAGGGACAGAGAGAGGAAATGGAGGGGAGAAAAAGCAAATACCAATAATGGTAACAAGATACCGTAAAGGTAGAATGTTAGAGATAACAAGAAATTACCAACAATGGTAAGAGAGAAATACCTGTGGATAGAGCAGTAGCAATATAGAACAAAAACAAGTTATAAGGAAGAAAAAACTTTCAAACTATTAAATATTTACGAAAAAAGCACTTAGCTGAAGAGCTCAGTAAAACGCTGCTATATGGCTGCTCGGCAAACGAGATCTAAGGTAACTGAGCAAAGGGCATTATGGGTAGCAGCTTAGCTGGAGAGTTTTTGGTGCACGCAAGCTTGGTATAAGGCCGACTCAGTTCTGAGGGCTCGGAACCGAACCAATCAGTGATGAATAGAAAGAAGATTAACAACTTCAGATTATATGGTTATGGTAAGATTTTACACAACTATTCTATGTCCTATTCTCATGTTGCAGTATTCCAAACCCTTGAGTGAGTGCCAAAGCTCAAATGGTCTTCTTTGTCACTGCTTTTTCCAGAGCCCTGGGATGAAAGAAGATGAACAATTGGTCTGATTTCCTGATAGACTGTTTTATCAAGGTAAAATCTAAGTTGTCTGTGAACATCAAGGGAGTGTACGACACTCTCACTGTCATTCTGTGGATGAGGGAAGAAGGTGGGGAGATGAACAGTTTGGTTTAAGGATAACTCATTGACCACTTTGGGCACGAAGGAAGGATTGGTCCGAAGGGTTATTCTGTCCTTGTGGAAGGTGAGAAAAGGGGAAATAGCTATGAGCGCCTGAAGCTCTGACACTCTTCTGGCTGATGTCAAGACTATCAGGAGCACAGTTTTCCAAGTGCAGTGTTTCACAGGCGCGTTAGAAGCTGGTTCAAAAGGGGCCACTGTGACCTTCTCTAAAACACAGTTCAGGTCCCATGGTGGTGGAATGGGTTTCCTGGGGGGGGGGGGCTGAGATACAGCACTCCCTTTAGGAATAACTTTGCAGGCAACTGAGATGCTAAAGGGGGATTCAGAGGCAGACAAGGTGTCATACCAGCAAGGTGGGTCTTAACAGGGGAGTATATCAACCCTGTCTGCAATAATTTACACAGGTGTGAGAGTACCAAGGGGACATCACCCTGAAAGGGGTCTAACTGCCTTTATAGATACTAGATGGAGAATCTTTTCCACTTAGACAAATAAGATATCCTGGTATTAGGTTTCCTTACCTCCTGCAGGACTGTGAGCACGTCTTCATTGTAAAGGTGTCTGTAAGGAATCAAAATTCTATCACCCACAGGGTAAGGTACAAAGACTAAAGGTGAGTATGGATTATTAATCCCTTGTCCTGTGTGAGAAGGTCCACTCTGTGGGGTGACTTGTGGTGATTGCCCCTGTCTACATGCAGGAGGGGGAAACCAATGCTGTCGTGGCCAAAAGGGAGTCAAGAACAAGATTTTTGGTTTGTCCAGCTGGACTTTCTGCAGTTGGAAGGGGGGAAATGCATATAGAGACATCCCCTTCCAAGAGACTGAAAAGGCGGCCGTTGCCCTTGCCAAAGGACTGGATAGTAGTGGTCTCTTTCGGCTTTTCCCAGTTAGGGGTCGCCACAGCGGAACTCCGGTCCGCTAATGATTGGTAGTTGATTTTTACGTGCCGAGTTACCAGCCCTGACGCACAACCTTCAACGAAGGTACGCCCATTCACGCATGTCTCCACGCAGAAGACGCTCTAGCTGAGAATCGAACCGGACAGCGACTTACTGTGAGGCGACAACGCTACTGCAGCACCACCACCGGACTGGGTAGCCTGGTGCAAAATAATGGAAGTTGTATATTCCGAAGGAGAGGCAAACAGATCTATTTAAGGTGTGCTACATTTGTGTATTATGCCCAAGAGCACATCTCTGTGGAGTATCCATTCGTGGGACTGTGACATGGACCTGCTCAAGGTGTCGTCTTGGGTGTTCTGATCTGAAAGGATATATAGTGTAAGCGGAGTGATCCCCTGCTGAGTCTCAAAGTCCCAGACTTGGAGAGGTAGTCTGCACAGCAAGTAAGATTTTGTTCCGCAGTTTGCTCACATACCACAGAAAGTACAGTTGTGTACACTTACCATAAATGTAGATGTTCGAGTGTATTCACTGCTGCAGACATCACCTGTGGGTTATCCTTGCTGCGGTAGCCCTCGGCCAGCCCGGATACCAGAGTCAATGTTTTTTTTTTTATGTCAGCTGCCATCACCTTTAGTCTAACGACAGGTCGTCAGTGCTATAAACCAAGGCAGCCGACATCATTACATCAGTTTTCTTACCCTAACCTATCAGAAACCCAAGGAAAGTTGGTCCTGGTGGTTAAAAGTCACCAAGGGAAGCTTATGTCCCCCTAGGGGAGGATGCTACATGGGGGCTGGAGGGAGGGAAAACCCATATCAGTACAGTTTTATTGCCCAGAAATCAGAAGATACTACCACACAAAGGTCTGCATACCTTACTACGGGGTAGAACAATATATACACCTATATAATAAGGTGAAATCCGGTTTTACCAACCACCCCTGCACACAGAGGGAAGTAATAATCCAGGAATCTAACTGCAGCATCACGCCATCCGAAAAAGGGAGGGAATGGTAGGTACCAAAACTGAAAGATGCAACAAAGTCTTCAAAAACTGCAAAACATGAAACAAAATATCAAAAAGCAGATGTAAGAACTCATCCAACCACAAGAAAAAGCAGGCTGAGGAGGGAGGCAGCAGCCTCCAAAATATCCTTAAGCCCCCCTTTATGGCACAAATAAGAAAACAGATAATCCTTCTCGGCTTGCTGCATAATCCCTGCTGGCACCAATGCTATGATGTGGGTGAGGCTTAGAAATGCATAAAGAAGTGAGCCCTAAACATGCTCTGTTGACACTTGTGTGGGAAAGCCCCCTCACTTGCCATGAAAAGATCATGAGAAGTACTGATACCAAAAGCCAATCCACTACCCTATCTTAAAGTAAAATCAAATTGCCTCTGACTCAAAATGGAAAAAAAAAAAAGTTCCCCTTTACTGTTAGTGATCCTTAGTCCTACAAATGAATAAATTCCATGCTTGTACAAATAAAGAATGTGCAATCGCAGCCAGCAAATTTTAGAATGGTTAGAGTTGGTGACACAAATTGCCTAGCAAAAACAAAACATAAGAAAACTACACCTGCTGCATAAAACCCTAACCCTGAAGTAAGTAATAATATGCCATCCTTAAGCACAAAACTAAGAAAAAGGCTTTAAAGAGCCATTAGGGGGCAATGATAAAAAAGGGGCAAGTAATACAATAGCCAACAAAAAGCAGTCTTCCAAAACAAATAAAGCAATATTCTAGATTAGTGAGAATTCCTCTCCTCCTAATGGAACAAAAACAAAATAAAGGTCTTAAGTTTGCAGTAGACTCAAGCTGGAGGGATTTATGGAGTATAAATCAACAGAAACTGTCAAATATTGACATGCGAGCAGGATGGTGGATGTTTCAACAGGCTCAAGCTGGGGCAAATTTTGAAATACTTGTGAAGAGAAGGCAACAGCAAAAATCTCTTCAACTCAGGTAATATATTCTTCCTTGCTCAAAACTGTTGAACAAAGGATGCGAAACAACAGAGACCAAGAGAAGTGAGCACAGATTTGTAGCGTATGAGCTCAATAAACCATAGAAGACAGACCATTGCTGAGTTACTTCAGTGTTGAGAATAGAAGAGCCATACCCAAATTAGGTTCAGGAATTCCAAATGTCAGACTGAAAGTAATAGCTTCCCAGAATCCTTGTTACCTGCTGGGATTATCCTTGTGGAGGCCTTTAGCAGCATATGCTTCTTTACCAGAAAGTTGGAGTAGAGTGACCTTTGTTTGCCATGGCCAATCTGGAGCTCAGGGGGTCATAAGAAGCCTGTGAAGCGATCAGATTAACCCTACCTTTGGATCTGAGGCAGACTGTTGTGGCATACAGAGGCAAGGCTTGACCAACTTCAGAAGACCAGAGAGAGCACTTTTAGCACTGTGATCCAACTGAAAGTCATCAGATCCCGTTTCGTCTTCCAGCTTGTGGTTCAGTGGAGAACTGAACAGATCTGGTGGAAAAGTTCTGTGTGAAACACTTTGAAAAACTGCCTGCCCTGAAGCTTTAACTCCGTTTGAGAAAAGTCCCCTTGTCTGCTTAACACATGCATTCTGGGTTTATGTGTCTGGCAGAAACCTTGAGTGAAGCAGTAGGTCATGCGCTGTTCTCTGATAGAAATGTGTTCCAGTGCATAGAGGTTAAGAAACCTGACAGATTTGTTGTTGTAGTGTATCATGACAGAGTTTGTTGTCTGTTAGAAACACGCTCAAGATGTAGCCTATGTCCAGAGAAGAAGCCAATGCCTTTGACGCTGACTGCCTGTATCTCCTTTATGTTGATATTTGTCTAGCTACCACTTGACAGTGTGTATCCTTTACAAACAACTATAGGCTCCCCATCAGTTGTCGGGCATCTGTCTACTAATCCTGACCCAGCCTCTGGCATTGGTCACGATGCTCCCTTGTTAAGTCTCTTGTCCTATTTGCTTGACTGATGTGTAATCCACTTTCATGGTAAGTGGACATTGACAGTGTTGTCCTGGCAGTCATGTGCCACATTTTTGACCGCCCGACCGCCTGTTCCTGCACAAGTTGTTTTTTGCATTGGGGTCAACTTCCCACAAACTATTTTTGATTTTGTTAGGTTGAAGGACTGTCTCTTTCTATATTGCAGTTGAGATGACAAGGTCCAGAAAAGTGAATCACTTGTCCGGGGCGTAAGAATGGACTGTTAGCTGAGCTCAGAAAGATTACGAATATTTCAGTCTCACACACAGAAAGCACATGTCTAGCATGGGTGCTAGACTTCCAAGATGCGTATTCAGTCTGACCTGATTGAGAGTATCACAGCTAAGATATTCTCATAGCCTAGAAAGGTCTTCCACCAGCAGAAGGAATGATTAAGGAAATGGAGATAGATTTGAAAGCCTTGTCTACTGCAGAGAGGTGGTTCAAAATCTGTGCTATGTGAAATATCTGGGCGACCTAAGCAGCTTAGCCTGATGCAGACGATAATGAGAATGCCTGAAATAAGGAAGTCCTGTAATCCTGTTCTGATCGTTGGCATGCATCGAGGTATCTTTAAGAATACCTACGAGTACTGATCCAACTTTGCAGAGAATGCACTGTAAAAGCCCCATTCTGTCCCAACTGGACTTGAAAGACTAGTCTGACATGCAGTAAGCAGGGGATAAATCCATAAAACCCCTCCATCCATTTCTGGAATTACTGGCAGATCTCCATAACCCCTACTGAAACTGCTTGAACCACGTGTCTCCCATGGTAGTTGAGGAGGAGTTAAATAAAAAGCAGTCGCGGGAAAAGAGAATGCAGTTGAAACATGAGGAAGTTGAGAGTCTGTAACTACCATTAAACCTTGAAAGTTAGGTCTGTTCTGAAGGAGCTGCCAGATGAATAACTCGGGCCCCGAAAAGAGACAGTTGTCCTTCAACTACCTGTGCTGACAGGCCCCCCCCCTACCACGCTGGACCTGGTGCCTAGACTGGACCATTAAGCAGGAAACTGTCCACCCCCCTCACCCAGAAATTTCTACTAGAAAGACTGGGAATCATAAAAAACTTGTTCTTTTCCCAGTCAGCCAAATTTTTGTCCCACCCAGGTTTCAATAAAAAAAATCTTTACTGTGTTGCCAACAACCAGCTGGACCTCCATTTCAAATCAAACTGGCAAAATAACAAAGCCAACCACATGATCATCCCTTGAGCAGGCATGCCTCACGAAGAACAGAACTCATGGCAGCCACCTAAAAGAGGCCTAGCAAAATCAAACCCACAACTCAAAGACACCACCCACTTGTTTGATCATTTGCACTAAATCAATACATCAAACTCAAGCCTTGGTTCCGCTAATTCCACTGAAAAAGCATATAATTGTGATATGGAATAAGCATTCAATTTCTTCACCAAAAACAGACAATTCAAACCTCATGGGCCCAGTGGAAAAGAATTTAGATGTACCCACTATCTAACGCGCCTCCCTCTGTCAGTAAGAACAGAGTCTTTTTAAGGCTAGATTGGCTAACACCTTTGCTTAACCCTTTAGACAGGGGAGAAACAAGAGCCCTTAACTGAATAGGATTTTACTTACAGAGGCTTTAACACCTCAGTACCTACCTATCAGGTTTAACAGGTTGGGCAAAGAAAAGCCTGGCAGGAAGCCTCTGCCCTCAAATCTTCTAGGGCCAGGAGGTAAACTTCAGGGAAGCTGCTGGCCTGCATGCAGAAAACCTCAAATTCTTCCTGCCTCTCTTCCTAATCAGAATAATCCCTGGCCTTCCATTTAAAGTGCTCCCTCATGGGAATGCAAAACTCTCTAAATGAAAAAATCCTCAGGAGGAGATGGCCTCTCTGTAGTCAGAAAAAAGAAAAAAGAAAATAAGGATGTCATACTGCTGATCAATCTTCGCAGACTGAACCCTTGCCCCATAACCCTCAAATCTGTCCCAGAAGCTGGTTCCTCTCATTCCCTCTTATCAAAGAAGCCCTGTCAAACTCTCCTAATGATTCTCCATTTTCTTATGCCGTTCTCTAGTAGTAATCTTGGAAACAGAGGAGAGCAGGTGTTAGAAGCTGAACCTGGAAGCCCAAAAGCAAGTAGTTTTGGCAGAAGAAGGAGAGGCTCTAACTACTTTGGGAAGAGGAAGAGAGATAGTAGCCTGAGAAGCCCCCCTCAGCCCTCCCCCCTGGCCTAGAGGGTACATCCTGTAACAGTAAAACAGTGGCCTGTCCTCCTATAGAAAACAACCTGGAAACCTCTGGCTCCACTGAGTTATCCTTTTCTCTAAACCACACCGGGGACGTGGGGTTCATCAACCCTAACCTTCTGTTTTTGTCCTTTAGGCGCTTCGCTACAGCGCGCGCCTTTGCGTGCACGGGCCGACTTTTATAATTGCATTTTCTACTTCCCAAAATAATCCACAGTCTAACCTCCTCCTTAATAGTCTACGCTTTTATAAGCTAGCAACTTAGCACAAGAGCAACAACAAACAAACCGCGCCTAAACAAGTTATATAATAATGTATGGTAATCCCAATGGGGTAAAGTTTTTGAGGTAAGAAATACAGTTATTCTCTTTTTCTGACATCCTGAAATACTGAGGCAAGAAAAAACCAAAAAAACCAAGCAGTCCTTAACCAACTCTGATCAACTCTGAAAAACCGATTTTTCCGATAACGAAAGCCAGAACCTACTGCGCAAAAAAAAAAACTGTTCGGAAATCGCGGCAAAAAAACTGAGGAGGATACGGCCATGCGCGCGTGGTACCCTGACGTGATGTCGGCCCCTTCGCGCCTGACCCGGCGTCGGCTTGCCTTATTTATTCCGGTCCGACTGGATGCGGACTATACCCAATAGTAAGGACTGCAGCAATGGAAGACGAAGAACATCCAGGACTGCAACAGTGAATACACTCTAACATCTACATTTATGGAAAGTGCACACAACTGTACTATGTTCTTCGTGTTGCACTGTTGCAGTCATCACCTGTGGGAGGATTCCCAAAGCTGAGAAGAGGGGTGGAAGGATAGGTTAGAGTCCTAGGCATGGGTCAGCAGGCCCTGCAGAACTGCAGAGACAAACCCTGCCCTAGACTTAGAAAAAAGAGGTAGGTGGTAATGCTTTGTAAAGGTATGGACAGAAGTCCAGGTGGCAGCTTCCAAAATGTCCCCTGAGGAAGGCGGTGGAAGTGGAGGCTGCCCTAGTGGAATGGGTACGGACAGACTTATAGGGAGTTTCCCATGTAGTCTGTAGCAGAAATGGATACAGTGTGATATCTATTTGGAAATGAGCTTCCCCCTCTGCCCTGGGGCAAAGCTGACAAGTAGTTGGTCTGTTTTTCTGAATGGTTTAATATGGTCCAGATAGTATCTGAGTTGTCTGTGCACGTCTAGCAAGTGTATAATTCTTTCCCCCTTGTTTTGAGGGTTGGGAAAGAAGGTGAGTAAGTGTATGGCCTGGTTGAGGGTCACATCAGATACCACCCTTGGGCATAAAGGAGGGGTTAGTCCTCAGGGAGACCATGTTTGCATGGAAAATGATGAAGGGCTCAACAGCCACGAGAGCCTGAAGTTCGGATACCCTTCTGGCTGAGGTGACAGCTAGTAGGAAGGCAGTCTTCAAGGAGAGGTATTTCAATTCTGTAGAAGCAGCATGTTCGAAAGGAGGTAAGGTTAGTTTTTCTAGAACATAATTCAGGTCCCAGGGTGGCGTGGGAAGGCCTTCTGGGAGGTCTGATATTAGAAGCCCTGCTGAGGAATTGCTTAATTAAAGGATGAGAGAAGAGGGGTGGGTCTGAATCGTAACGGGCAGAAATGGCTAAGGCATGAATCTTACTATAGGAGAAAGAGAGGCCACTATTGAGCAACTTGGCTAGGTAATCCAAGATAAGAGGGATGGAAGGATGGGAGGTACTGGCCCCTTTAGACTGGTTCCAGCAGTAGAATCTTTTCCATTTCTCTGCGTATGATTTTCTGGTGCTGGGTCTTCTTGCCTCTGTGATGATGTATAGGACCTGTTTGTTTAACAGGGACTCCCTGTTTGCTTTTAAGGTATAAGCCATGCTGAAAGATTGAGCGCCCAAGTCTGGGTGCAGTATCTTCTTCCTCACCTGGGTCAAGAGGGGGGCTGTGATGTCAGGCTGTGCAGTAAGGGGTACCAATGCTCTCTGGACTAATCTTGAGCAATAAGGATGGCCTTTGGCCTCCTCTCTTATTTTAATCAATACCTTGGGAATAAGGGGCAGAGGAGGGAATGCGTACACAAAGAGGGAGTTCCAGGGGAAGGTCAAGGCATCCACCTTCCATGCTAGGAGGTGATACTCCCTGGTACAGAACTTTTGCAGCTGGTGGTTGAGGTGTGAGGCAGAGAGATCCACATCTGGAGTCCCCCACGCCCGAGTGATTTGCAGAAAGATTTCCCTGTGGAGCTGCCATTCGTGGCGGTCCAGTATATTTCTGCTTAGGTGGTCTGCCAGGGTGATGTTGACCCCTGGTAGCTATTGGGCAGTTAGGTGCAGACTCATGGAGGTGGCTGTAGCCAGAGGCTCAATACTAACGTGCACAGGGGGTAAGATTGTGTCCCCCCTGTTTGTTGATATACCACATTACTGTGGTGTCTATTTTTATAAGGAGAACCCCTGGCCTGAGATGGGGTTTGAAAGATGTCAGAGCCTTTTGTACTGCCATCATTTCTTTCTCATTGATGTGCAAGTGAAGTTGATGGGTGCCCCAAAGACCCTGGGTGCACCTGCCTGCTTGGTGAGCGCCCCATGCAATGTCTGAGGCATTGGTGGTGATGGTCTGGCCAGAAGGACAGAGGATGAAGGGAAGACCCTTGTTCCTGGCACAGCCCTCTGCCCACCAGAGAGAAACAGCCCTTATACATGGGATCAGAGGGAGAGAGGTCTCTAGGGACAGAGTGCTGGCACCAAAGGTTCTTTAAATACCACTGAAGTTTTCTCATATGAAGCATGGCCAGAGGAATGAGAAGGACGCAAGATGCCATGTATCCCAGGGCTTGCAGGAACTTCCTCACAGTGAGGTGACTTCTGGAAGCCAGCTGGGTAAAGTAGAGGCAGGAAGCTTTGCTTTTCTGGGGATAGGAAGGCCATTTGGGATGGCGCGTCTAGCACAGCTCCCACGAAATTGATCTTTCCTGGTGGGGTTTTGCTTTGATTTCTTCTCATTAATGGTGAACCTTAGGGAAGTTAGGAGTAATTTGACAAAGAGAAGGTCCTGGAGCAGCTTTTCCTTGCACTCTGCCTGAATGAGGCAATCGTCCAGGTAAGGGTAAATCTGTATACTTCTCTGTCTGCAGAATGCTATGGCCAGGGCCAAGCATTTGGTGAATACTCTGGGAGCAGTAGATAAGCCAAAGGGCAGCGCGCAAAGAACTGAAATTGTTGTGAGCCTTCTCTGAAGCGCAGGAATTTCCTGCATGATTCCCTGACGGGGATACGGAGATAGGCATCTTTTAGGTCTAGCTTCACTAGCCAGGCATTTTTTGTGAGCATAGGCAGCAGCTGCTGCAAAGTTAGCATTTTGAATCTGGGGACCACCACCAGGGAGGTGCTCAGAATAGGGAGACCCAGGATGGGGAGCCAAGTGCCCTCTTTTCTGGGAACAAGGAATAGTCTGGAATAAAAGCCTTTGCCTGTTTGATCTGAGGGGACATGTTCTACTGCCTCCTGGAATACCAGAATTTGGACCTGTTTCAATGCCTCTGCCAACTGATTTGGAGGCAAGTCTGGGTACCCTCTTGGAATTGGGAGTTTGCTGAAAGAGAATTTGTATCCCTGAAAAATGATCTTTAAGACCCATTGGTCCTTTGTTACAGAAAGACAATGGTCTTTGAAGAGGGAGAGCATTCCTCCTAGTTATTGATGAGTGAAGGGAGGGAGGAGTCATTGTGTTTGCCATAGAAGGTTGGATTAGAACTCCCTGCCTTTGAGACGGAACAGGTCGAATGTTTGCTTCTCTGCTGGCACTGGGATAGGAGCCTTGATGGTCTGTCCCTGTGGGGCTTACCTTGGCCATGTCTGCTAGATGCAGGGAAGCCCCAAGTGCTTAGAGGCAAAGTTCCTGCAGAATCTGGGAGGTTGAACCTGAAAGAAATCTTTTACTGTTTGCATAGATTTTGCTTTGTCTTCCATCTTTTTAAGCACCTCTTCTGATTTTTCCCCAAACAAGCGCTCCTAATAAGTTTAGACTTGACATAATCAGGGAGAGGTTGTTCCTTCAGCCATATTTGTCTTCTAATAACAGATCCTGTCACTGCTGCCCTGCTAGAGGCTTCTAGGGCATCATATCCACGTTGTAATGAGTGTTTGGCCACTTGACAAGCATAGTGCAATAAATCTACTAACTCTTTTGAAGTGGCACAGTCAGGAAAAGCAGCAATCTTCTGTTTTAATAGTTCCAAAGTGTGTTGTTGATACTTTAACACAGGGGAACTGACAATTGAGTGCTCTGATAGCGAATGTTGCAGAGGTGCATACTTTTCTACCCCATCTGTCCAGAGCTCTGGAGTTCTTGTCAGAAGGAAGAGGATTCTTGACAGAACTAGTCTTAGCTCCGTCAGGTCCCTGTATAATGACCTCTGGGTCTGCAGCAGGATTTCTGTACAGGTATTTGAGAGAATCTTGTACTCTGTAGTACCTGTCAGGTTTACTGGGAGCAGGAGGGATGGTGTCAGGGGCTAAGCTGGATTCATGGAAAACATCATCCACCACTTCTAAAATGGGGGGGAATTTGCCAGGGGTCTGTGCTGGGGCAGGTCCAGAAACTCTAAGTCTTTTCTTAGACTGTGGAAAGTCCAAAGATTCCCATTGGAAATGTTCAGTGAAGGATTTCCCCCAAAGGAAAGGGGCTCTGGAGGGGAGGCAGAAGGGGTGGATTCCTCTGCATCTGAATCCTCACAAGCAGTTAAGGGATGCTGTTCCTCTTCAAAAACTGAATAGTCAGATTCCTCAGAATCCTGTTCTGTCAATTTCTGCAGAAGGGTGCCTTTTCCTTTTAGAAGTTGTGGCCTGACTACCTCAAATAAGGGGAAAGAGATCCTCTGCCATTTTAAGCATTTGTGCTTGGGGTGGTGGAGCAGTAGCAAGATTGTGGCTAGAAGCAGATTTCCTATGAGTGGCCTGGCTCCTAGGCCTGACAGAATTTATCGGTCTAAGAGAAACTGTAGTCGGATGAGAAGACATCATTTTTTGTCTAGATTCCTTAGTGCGAAAAGCCCCCTAGGAAGCTGGTACCTGCGTCGTGGCTCCGGACCCGACCGATGCAGAGACAGCCAAGGGCTTGGAAGACTAAGATTTCTGCAGTATAACAGACTCCAAAAGTGTCTTGTTACAGGCCTATGTAGATATCGAATAGAGCATCACGGGCTGCGAAAGCACCTCACTGAATTTCAGAGAACTGACTACCTGGCTTAGTGGCAGCGTCGTCGGAAGGCGGAGCCTTGTGTGGTCTGTCTCTACCTTTATCTCTATGATTTTTCAGAATGCCCACAGACAGTTGGTTGATGGATGTCATATCGGAATTCGAAGATGGAACATGAAAATAACTGTGTACAAAAAAAGCTCTACAGCAAATGGTTCTCGCATTGAATAGAGCAGAGAATCAGCAACAGAGGACGTCTTGGCCTGGGCCTAAACAAGTGACGCAGTAAGAATAAATGGAAGTCTCTGTCTGGGATCTGCTTACCACAGGCGAGATTAACTGTTAACTTTTTTGGACATCAGTTAGTGCAAGAAAAAAGGATCCCCAATGGGGTACTTAGCTTTAGACATTTTCAGCTGAAATTCAACTTCTGGTAGCGACCGACCAGCACTCATGTGAACTGCTTCTACTACGGGCTCCACAGCAAGAAAGACTGATGTAATGATGTCGGCTGCCTTGCTTTATAGCACTGATGACCTGACAGACTACAGGCGACATTAGCCGATGCAAAAATAACTGACTCTGGTATTTGGGGTGGCCGAGGGCTACCACAGCAGGGATAACCCACAGGTGATAACTGCAACAGTGAAACAAAAAGAAAACACCTGTAGTGTTGTCTGTGAACAATTTTCAAGTTATGTTGGAAAGCTTTCAGGGCCAGTAGAACTGCTCTCATCTCCGATACCGATATGCTCCTGTCTGATGGAGTCTGACCAAGTGCCCTGTACTCTTACAGAGCCCATGGCCACTCCCCATCCCAGATCTGACACATCTGTGTACATGTCGTGAACTGGCAAGTGAGCCTTAAGGGAAGCCCTGGATTGAAGGTCACTTAAATCGGCCACCAGAGGATCTCTTTCCTGAGACAAGGAAGGAAAGAGATTTTGTACTCCAGGGGGTGTAGGTGTTGTGTCCATATAGACCTTAGGTACCACTGTAACTTCATGTGGAGCCTTACCAATGGTAACATAGGAATAGTCGATGCCATATGACCCAGAAGGCTGAGGTACTGCCTAGCAGTCAAGGCTGTGACTTGAAGGACAGAGTGCAGGTAGTCCTTTAGCTTTCCAGCTTTTGAGGTGGCAGAAAGGTCCTCATGACATCGGTCCTTATCCTGCACCAGAGGAATACTCGGTCTTGAAAGGGGTTCATGTTGGACTTTGGGTATATAATCTTGAAACCCAGTGCTTGCAGGATTGATACCACTGTTTGTAAATGGCATTGCAAGGATTCAGACCATTCTGCCTGGATCAGTCATCCAGGTTAAGGGAATATTTGAATCCTTTGAGTAATGCAGTACCCAATCACTGGAACCAAGCACTTGGTAAAGACCTTTGGTGCTGTAGAAAGTCCAAAGGGCAAGGCTGAGAAAGTACAGTTGTGTGCACTTACCATAAATGTAGATGTTAGAGTGTATTAACTGTTGCAGTCATCACATTTGGGTTATCCTGGCCAGGGTAGCCCTCAGTCTACTCGGATATCAGAGGCTTAGTATTTCTGCGTGGTTGCTGTCATTCCAGGACTGACATCAGGTTGTCAGTTGTATAAAAAGAGGCAGCCGATGCCATTACCTCAGTTTTTCTTGCCCTGTCAGGAGTCACAAATAAGGAGCTAGGTTATGGTGGAAGACCACCACCAGTAGAAAGTAAATACCAAAAAATTCCTTGTAAGGAGAGAGAGAGAAGTGGGATGGAGGGAGGGAAAAGTACAGTTTTGTACCTACCATACTATCGGATGTACCCGAGTTCCCCCAGTCCCCGGTTATGGTAAGGGTATAGTCCGGCGGAAGATCGGCCCGAATACTTAACCCTATAAGCCTGGCGTCGGCGCAAAGCGCCTTGAACTGACGTCAGAAAACCTAAAGATGCATATCACGCGTGACATTTCCTTCCTCCTCAGTCTTTAACAGCCCTATACAAAAATAGAAAAAAAACAAGTCCCAAAAAAAGAGCACATAAACATGTAGAATACAATATATAAAATATATACAAATGCATCAAATGTAAACTCATTTGACACCACACCTATACACAGAGGCAAGGAAGAGGGAGGGTACATGCACGAAAGCAATCCAATTTCGAAAATCTACAAGGCATATAACCATTGATAAAAGGGTACTATGTTGCTAGTAAATCCATTGCTGCAGGTGCCCAGTAACATGGGAGGAGGAAGAGAAGGAATGGGAGGCAGATAAACAGCCTAGAGTAAAGCATGATAACATGCCCAGCAAAGAAACATAGGTAGAATAGCAAGTAATCCTAGTGGAATAGGAAGAAGTCCATGCTTAGAAAGAAATGCTGTTGAACTATCCCCTTGTGGGGAGCTATATCATAGTTGCCCAGCCTAGGAAAATCTTGCTAGAAGAAAAGAGCTGAAACTGAGATGATGAATCAATCCCAAAAAATGGAATGCAAAAATGATATGAGAAAAATATGCTAATCAAGCCAAAAGGCTTGAAAAAAGAAACTCTGAACCAAAAATGCCCTGTCCTGCAATTATCCAAAAACAATTGCCTATCTCAACTGTGTAAATAGCCTCACCCCCTTAAAATAATATAAAAGTGTGCCTGCAAATGAATTTATTTATGGGACTCCCTAAAAAAAAGGGACAAGCCATAAAAGTAGTGTTTCAAACTAGAAACCTGCCCTTACCTTATAAAAGGAAGGATTAGCATAAGGATGACACTCCAAAATATGATACCCTATCCTCTACAGAAAAGTGGCAAACAAAAAAGCAGCCAACACCCAAAGCAACCAAGACACCCAGGACAGAAAAGGAGTAGCCAGCAGAAAGTTTTTCAACCAGAACTTGTTTGAGCTCTGGCAACGAAAGATTAAGCTTTTCCAACAACAAATTGGAGAACCAAAACAAGCAATAATGTTTCAAGCGGTGATAAGAAAACATGCCCCTCTAACAAACATAGAACAAAGAAAATTGCACAAAAGTGTGCATTAAGTCAGGTCTGAATCATCATAAAACAAAGAAATGTGTACCCAATATAAACTTTGCCCCTTTAAATAAATGGACAGTCAACTTGCTATAAGCCAATTTAAAAATTCACACTCAGATTAAAAATTGCTGCTGTACTCCAATTTGCAAATCTACAAAACAAAAAATCTCTTGCTTTGGAAGCTGACCTTTGCCACTTTAAGTCTTCTAGCAGATAATCTGTGTCTTGACTAAGAGAAGAAGAAATATGCTGCGCTACTAGAGAGGTCTAACCAGGCTGTTAGATGAAAGTTTGAAGCTTCCTCTTGAGATAACAGATGAGGAATCGAGGGTGAGGACCTGGAATCTTCCTTACCAGGATGCGAAAGAGTGAAGCTCAGACCAGTGTTGTGAGCCTGTCTTGTCTGACCAAAAATCTGAGGGATCAAAATCATCTGCCCTTTGTCTTGTCTGACCTTCTCCAATAAGAGGACAAGAAGAGATGGAGGAGAATTGGAATCCATGAAAAATTTTCCCACTCCATCACTGTCTGACCTTTTAGTTTTCAAGCTGTGATTTTCAACCCCCGAAAGGCACCATGACATGTCTGCTTGGTTTGAGTCTATGCTGAACAGTTCTGTGCTCAGCTGATGACCCTCCCTGTCAAGCTTTAATGGTTTGCAGGAAGGATAGTGCTGCTGCACACATGCTTGGTCTTTCTGCTCACAAACAGATCTGCTCCTTGCTCTGTGCCTAACCAACACCTGCCTGAAGAGTTGGTTTAGAATTAGCATGCCCTCCCTTAAGTAACTTGCTTGAAAGAAGAAATGGATAGATATGTTGATGTAGAATGTGTTGATGTGCCACAAAAGATGTGCTTGTCTGTATAGAATCAACAACTAATGCCTTTCCAAGACCTTCATGAAGCATGCCAATGCTAACTGGACTGCTAGCATCTGCTGTTGACTAATATGTATTTGGGTCAGCCATCATGCCTTCTTTTATCCACTTTCCATTTAAGTGAGCTCCAATGACTCAGTCAAGGGGGTCAGGCGTCTGAATCTGACTAGTGACTCCTGGGTCACCTGTTGTCAATTGTTTTCCCCATAAGGCTGGATTTTAGAGGAAGCAGTGTATTTGAAGTTGGCAATTATTTGAAAGACAGACATCTTGAGATACAGTAAGAGCTCCTTCCATGGCATTTTCCATTGGTGCAGCAGTGTCATATGCAGACATTGCTTGGTAAAATGCCAGACTCTTTTGTCCAGTCCCTACTGCTTGAGAAGGACTGTCTGCAATCAACCTGACACTTGAGAAGATAATGTCGTTAAGAGGGTACTTCTGACTCTTTTGTTCGTTGTCCACATAAAAGCAAATCTCATCTTTTGCCTGTGTGTCTTGTCTAGAGCAAAAGGCCAGGTCTTCCCCATTAGACTGGACAGTTTCGAGAGACATAATATAAGGATAGATGTGGAACTTCAGAATATTTTGAGCCAGAATCAGGCAGCCAGAACCCTTGAGCCAGATGATGGCAGTAAGCCAAATGAAGATGCATGTGAAGAGTTTGATAGCTGAGCCAGCGCTATCCACTGGGATAGAGTACAAGTCAGAATGGCAGAGGCCTGATAGATAGCTCCAGTTGAAGAATGCAAGTACTCATCTTTAATCCTTCTAGCAAGAGAAAGGTATGTTGGTCTGCAGCCTAAACGATCTACTACATGAAGGTAAGCTTCAGAGAGATAGAAAATAACCAAGTTGTTGTAACGCTTAGAGTCTTGTTTGGTAAACGTCAAGAGATAAAAATAAAAAAGCCCAGATGGTCTCGTCGGATACTCAAATGGTACTAGGAACAGGCGAGAATTCTTAAAACCTAGGAACAGGGCACGTTCAAAGGGAATTCTGATGGCATCTGAGTGGACTTAGGCGAATGGCTGGATCTCTTTTTCTGTAAAGCTTGTGAGCCTCTTTTCCTTTGTGAGGTACATCAGGCATGCCTTTGAAAGAAACATGTGGAATTTTAAATAAATTAAATCCATCTGTCCCATGGCTGCCAGGCAGTAATCTTCTTGAATTAAAGACAATCACCTTTGAAAGGAGAGACAGTGAGCCTCCACTGGGGTCTGCAGCAGAACCACTGATCTCTGCTTAGTCAGGCACTGGTCCCTGCCTGAAGCGAAAGTCTGGCCCCTGTCCCTCCTCCAAGTGATGCAGGCCCTGCCCTCCACACTTAGCTGCCCCCACCACGCCCAGACCTACCCCTACCACGTCTAAACCTGGGGGGGTGTGTCCCCTTATAGCTGCCTCCACCCAAAAACTGAGCAGCTGCACTTGCAAAAATCTACAATTTCTGCAATCTTTAAAAGCCCCTTAACTGGTCTTTATAGACTGCTTTGTCCTCCATTTTTCTTCAACAACACTCCCAAATCTGCAAACAGAGGCAAATCTGCAACTTAAACCTAACATGCCTATTGCCAACAACCTCAGCTAAAAGCATGGACTTCCAGAAGGCAACACTGCGAAGAGCAGCTACCCACGCAAGAAGCAAAACTACACGAACCCTCAAAACCCACTGACAATTGTTCCCCACAAATGTTTAAACACTGAAACCATCCACAGCAATTTACATACCAATGATCATCCACACCAGATTTCACCTTAGAAAAGCAATAACATGATATTTTAGCAAGATATTTTAATTTAAATACCCTCATATTCAACACCCTCAGTATATACTTTCTACCCCACCTATCTACCCCACCCACCTTTATTGCCTCTTTTATCAGACTCACACAGGATTTTGTGTCCCTGCTTTATTAACCTTAGGCCCCTGAGAAACAGTTTCTGTAGGCACCAAGGGATAACAAATACTGGCTTAACTGGGCATTATGATAGGAGTCAGTCAGCTTTAGAGGAGCAGGAGGCAGGTTCACATTAGGGAGGAAGCCTCTGCAAAACCAGCTCCACCACATTCAACACAGGACTAAATAGCTATTTAAATCCTCTAAAAAAGAATTCCTTGTCATTTAAAATTTTTCCCCTCTTCAGTAAAATGCTTGAGTTTAAAAGATCCTCCTCTGAAATGGAGTGTGTAGGAGTGGAATCATCCCAGAGTGAACCGTGGAAATGAGAGGAAACTCATGTAATCAAGAATCAGAACTTCTAGAAAGTCTTCCACAGAAGCTTCAAAGCACTCAAACTGTGTTTCAAACAAGGTTCCCTTATCAGCTTTCAGGGGCGGCATATCTTATCAGGTAATCATATCTAATCAGAGTAAAATAATCTTTTCTTCAGGCACAGAGTGCATATGTTTCAAAGAGCTAGAGAAGCCCAGAAGAGCCTGCCCTCTAGCTGAACTTAGCCTACCTCTAAAAGGCTTTGGAGCAACCCCCTAACCCAGAAGAGAAGTTACCTGAGGAAGAACAAGCCCCTGAAGCCCCCTGAGAGGACCTCCTCCTCCTGAACATAATCTAATAAAGTATCTCCACTGAGAGAGATCTGGATGGAGAAACCAGCAAACTCTGGCCTTTCTAAAGACCTTCTAAACTGACCCGTCGTCCGTCACTGCGTTTCCTCACCCCTCCTTTTCACTGTTTTGGCTTTGCGCATTCTTGCATAACCTTGTAGGGCAGTACAGACGCACCCCAACCTAAAAATCACAATCTACCAGCCTCTCCTCACATTAGCCCGCTTCTGCCTAATTGCGAGTTGTTAAAAACCAACAAAGCAACGGCAACCACAAACAAGGTAGGTATACACAATGTATGATAATCCCCATGCGGTAATCCTATACGGTATCTGTACACACTTTTTCTTTTTTATTATTTTTTCTGACGGCAAGAAAAAAGAAAGCAAAGAAAAAACAGAAATCTTCAACCAACTCTCTGTTTCTCTGAAACTCGGGCGAAAAAAATCTTCGGCCGCCAACCTGCACGCCTTGCTTCTGCATCGACCATGCGGCAAAAGAAAAAAAAGACTGAAGAAATGGCGTGGGTCATGCGATTAGTACAGATGACGACAGTCGCCAGTCAGCCCGCCACGCCCGCGAGCCTTATCTCTACTCTGGGTATTCGCCCGGGACGGGAATATACCCTACCGATAGTCAGGACTGCAGCAATGGAAGACGAAGAACATCCCGGACTGCAACAGTGAATACACTCAACCATCTCCATTTAAGTGTACACAACTGTACTATGTTCATGTTTCACTGTTGCAGTCATCACATTTGGGTTGATTCCCAAAGCTGAAGAAAAAGGTGGAGGCAGTCAAGAAGACTGGGGGCTGGCAAGGATGCCCTGCAAGACTGCAGTGGAAAAGCCTGCCCTGGATTTGGAGAAGATAGGCAGGTGGTAATGCTTGGTGAAAGTATGAACATATGCCCATGTTACAGCCTCCAGGATGTCCTTGGTGGGGACCCCTCTGAGGAAAGCTGCAGAGGTGGAGGTTGCTCTGGTGGAATGTGTCCTGACCTCCTTGGGAGGAGATTTTCTGTGCAGTTTGTAGCAGAAATGGATGCAATGTGCTATCCATTTGGAAATTAATTGTTTGGATATGGCTTTGCCCTCTGCTCCTGCAGCAAAGCTGACTAGCAACTGACCAGTTTTTCTGAAAGATTTAGTCTTGTCTAGGTAGAAACTGAGCTGTCTGTGCACATCTAGAGAGTGAAGAATCATTTCCCCCTTGTTTTGTGGGTTAGGAAAAATGGAGGGCAAATGAATGGATTGGTTGAGAGCCACACTGGACACCACTTTTGGCTTGAAGGATGGGTTAAGTCCTGAGGGAGACCCTGTCACCATGGAAAATGATGAATGGCTCTACATAAGTGCTTGTAGCTCTGATACTCTTCTAGCAGATGTGATGGCCAGAAGCAAGGCTGTATTCCAAGAGAGAAACTGAACTCTTCTGAAGCTGCAGTTCAAAGGGAGGTAGGGTGAGCTTTTCCAACACAAAGTTTAGGTCCCAAGCTGGGGTAGGAGCTCTTCTGGGTGGCCTCAAGTTGGTAACCCCTCTAAGGAACTGTCTGATGAGAGGGTGCAAGAAAAGAGGTGGCTCTGTGCTGAAATGAGCAGAGATAGCAGAGGCATGACTTTTAATAATAAAGGACAGATCCTTGTGTAGTAGGTCTGGCAGGTAATCCAGGATGAGCGGTAGGGAGGGCTGTGCCATTCTGGACTCCCTTGGACTGGATCCAGGTGCAAAACCTTTTCCACTTGTCAGCATAAGACTTTCTAGTGCCGGGTTGTCTGGCCTCACATATAACATCTAGAACTTGTCTGCTTAGACTGGCAGCTTGAGGAGAAGTCAGGGAATAAGCCAGGCTGCCAGACGGAGGGTCTGCAATTGGGGATGCATGAATTCTCCCATTCCTCAGGATCAGGAGTGTTGGGATTTGAGGTAGGTGCCATGGTGGCAGGGGGTGACAGGCTGGGTAGCAGTGGGTACCAGTGCTGTCGTGGTCAATCTGGGGCAATCAGGATTGTCCTCGGTTTTTCATCCCTTATTTTGAGCAGTACCCTTGAAATGAGTGGTAGAGGGGGAAATGCATAGACCGAGAGGTTTACCCACAGGAAGGATAGAGCATCCACACTTTCCATGCCTTGCTGTGAGGTTCCCTGATGCATAATTTGCTGAGCTGATGACTGGAGTGGGAGGCAAAGAGGTCTACCTTTGGGGTGCCCCATTTCTGGGTTACAAGGGTGAAGGTTCTTTGGTCTAGCTGCTACTCGTGGGTTTATCAGGTTTCTGCTTAGGTTGTCTGCCAGAGAGTTTAGAGAGCCTGGCAGGAAGTGTGCTAACTGGTGAAGTTGCATGGCTGAGGCCATGTGCCAAAGGGTCATGGTGAGCCTGCACAGAGGATAAGAGTGAGTCTCTCCCTGCCTGTTGATGTACCACATCACCACGGTGTTGCCTTTTTTGATCAGTAGAGGCCCTGGGGAGAGTAGGGGTCTGAAAGCTGTCAGGGCATGCTGATTAGCTAACATCTCATTTTGGTTGATGTGTAGATGTATTTCATTTTGGCTCCATTGGCCCTCAATGCACCTGCCGTCCAGGTGTGCACCCCAGGCATAGTCGGATGCATCTGTGGTGAGGGTCTGGGGAACATGTGGTAGTGAGAAGGGATGTCCCTTGTTATGGTAGCACGCTGCTGCCCACCAAAGAAAATCTTTCCTTAGACAAGGTATCATTGGAATGAGTTTCCAGGTCTTGAGAATGCTGACACCAAAGGCTTTTTAGGTACCATTGCAGTTTCCTCATATGCAGTCTGGCATACGGAATGTGCAGAATGCAAGAAGCCATGAACCCTAGAGCTTGCAGGATTTTCCTTGCAGATAACTGGGTCCTGGTGGCTAGTTGAGAGAAGTAGGTTGTCAGGTATGTTTGGCTTTCTGCTGTAAGGAATGCCATCTGGGATGCCATGTCTAGGCTTGCTCCCAGGAATACATTTTTTTTGTGTGGGTACTTGTTTTGATTTCTTTTCATTGATAGTATACCCCAGGGAGGTCAGTTGGTCCTTTACAAAGTTCAGGTGCTTTAGCAGCTTTTCCTGTCTGCCGGAATCAGGCAGTCATCTAAGTATGGATAAATTTGAATATTTCTTTGTTTGCAAAAAGCAATGGCGGGAGCCAGACATTTTGTGAAAACTCTGGGAGCAGTGGATAAGCCAAAGGGAAGTGGAGAGAACTGAAAGTGCAGTGATCCTGCTCTGAAATGCATGATTCCGTGATTGGGATGTGTAGGTAGGCCACTTTTATGTCTAGGGTGGCTAACCAAGCATCCATGGAAAGCATAGGAAGAAGTTGCTGGAGGGTGAGAATTTTGGTATCACCAGAAAGGTGTTTATAATGGATAGGTCGAGGATGAGGCAACCATGTGCCTTCTTTTCTGGGTACCAGGAAGAGTCTGGAGTAGAAACCTTGGCCCATCTGTTCTGCAGGAACAAGCTCTATTACCCTCAGACAGGAGGGAAAGGACTTGCTTTTTGGCCTCTGCCCACTGGTTTGGGGGAAGATCTGGGATCCCTTTTGGGGGTGGCAGTGTGTGAAAATTTGTATCCCTAGGACACTATGTTGAGGACCCATTGGTCGTTGGTAATGGTAGCCCAGTTGTTTGAGTGGAAGGAGAGTTTTCCTCCTAGGGGCAAGTGCAGGTGGGCAGAGGGAGGGGATGGAAGTGTAAACTCTTTGTGAGCTCTTACCATAAGGGAGTGGCTTTGCACTCCCTGGTTTTGAAGAGGAGGAACTCCATTGTTTAGATCTCTGCATTCCCTGGGGCTGTTGTCTGGGGGGACCTGCTTCCCCTTGGTCTGGGCTGAGCTGACCTGGGGGGCAAGAAAGGCCAAGTGCTTGGAGGGGCAATGCCTACTGAACCTTGGTGGCTGGACCTGTAAGAAGTCTGTCTGCATAGATTTAGCTTTTTCTTCCATCTTTTTTAGGACCTCTTCTGCCTTGGTGCCAATTGTACAAGGGTGCGTCCAATAATTTAGATTTGACATGGTCTGGCAAGGTCTGTTCCTTAAGCAAAGCATGCCTTTCAAGTACAGAACTAGTGACTGCTGCCCTGCAAGATGTTTCTAGGGTGTCAAAAACACATTGCAAGGTGTGCTTAGTTACTTGACTTGCAGAATGCATTAACTCTTGTAACTATTTTCTGCACAAGCAGGGAAAGATATTTTTTGTTTGAGGAGTTTCATGGTATGTTACTGATATTTCAGCATATGGAACTGAATTTAATGCTCTAATAGCAAGAGTAGCAGAGATGTATACTTTTTTTTTTACTCCATCTGTCTAATGCTCGGGAATCCCTATCTGAGGGGGTGGGATTCTTAGCTGAAGTTGCTTTGATTCCTTTTGGTCCTTGAGAGATGACCTTAGGGTCAGCAGTAGGATTTTTGAAAAGAACTTTGAGAGTCAGGGGCTCTATAGTACCTGTCAGGTTTCCTGGGAGCAGGAGCGAGGGTGTCAGGTGTCAGACTGGATTCCATAAAAACAGTATCCACATCACCATCCACAACATTCAGGATAGGAGGAATGGTCAGAGGTCTGTGCTGTGGAAGATCTAAGAATTCCCTGAGTCACTTTTTTGACTGAGAATAATCCTGACATTCCCATTGGAAATGCTCCCTTAAAGTATGTAGGGTTCCCCAAATTTAAATTCCTCGGGTAGAGAGGCTGAAGGGATGGATTCCTCTGCATCATAATCCTCATAAGCAGAGAGGGCTTGCATATCTTCATATTCAGATGCATCAGAGTAATCAAGACTCCTGCTCAGATAAAACTACTGGGGGCAATTCTCTTTCTTTAGGAAGGGGTAGCCTGGCTTCCCCTGATGAGCATTAAAAGGTCTGTGCCATTTTAAGCATTTGAGACCGAGGCAAGGAAGCAGGGGCCTGAGCTTGGTTCGTTTTTTTGGATGTGGTTTGTACCCTGGGCCTTAAAAACTCTGTTTTCAAAAGAACCATAGACACGAAAGAAGTTGCCGGTCTGTGTCGAGAATCAGTAGTACGAAGCATTTCCTCGGAAGCCAGTGCCTGCTCAGTGGCTCCGGACCCATCCAACGTAGAGACATCCGCAGGATCCTTAGTCGAAGAGTCTTGTGGCATACTGGACTCCGAAAGGGTCTTGGTAGCGGCCTGCGAATCCACAGAAGCGGGCAATCAGGGGCTGGGAAAACGCCTCACTGAGGACTGGAAAACTGACTACTAGCTTAATGGAAGCGTCAGCAGTTTTGGACCTGTGCGGTCTGTCTCTGTCTTTATCCTTACGTTTTTTCGGAAGATCAGTTGTTGGATGGCTTACCAAAGCCATATTGGAAGTTGAGGACCGAGAGAGAAAATATCTAGCTACAACAAGGGCCCAACGACGTACAGTTCTGGAGTTGAACAAAGCACAAAAGCGACAGTGGGGGACATCGTGGTCTGGGCCTAAACAAGTGACGCAGTAGGAAAGAAAGTGTTGGTGTGTATTTGCTTTCCGAAGGTGACCCAATTGGTAACTTTTTCTGACATCTGTTAGAGCAAGAAAAAAGGATCCCCAATGGGGTACTTAGCTTTAGAAAACTTCAACTTCAGTTCGGAAATGAAAACTCAGGTAGCGGCCGACCGGCACTCGTGTGAATTGCTTCTGCTTTGGGCTCCTCTGCAAGAAAGACTGATGTAATGGCGTCGGCTGCCTGTTTTTATACCACTGATGACCTGACGTCAGTCCTGGAGCAACAGCAACTGACGTAGAAATACTAAGCCTCTGGTATTCAGGCCGATTGAGGGCTACCCTGGTAGGGATAACTCAAATGCGATGACTCCAACAGTGAAGCACGAAGAACATCTGAAAGTGTGAGGAGTCTACAGAGAAGCTCAAGTATCTCCTGTAGTTGGTCCTTATGGGATGTACAGGTAGGCATCATTGATGTCCAAAGTGGCCAAGAATCCCAGAGGTAAAATTAAGGGGAAAAGGGTCTGCAGAGTAAGCATTTGAAAGGTGGGCACTTGCAGGAAAAGACTGACGTGGGAGAGATCTAGGATCAGTCTCCAAGGACCATCCTTTCTTGTGACTAGGAAGAGCCTTAAATAGAAACACCTTCCCTTTTTTGACACAGGGACAGATTGGATTGTTCCTTGGGCAAAAAAGACTGTCTATGACTGCTTGAAAAAGAGGGAGTTGCACTTTGAGTGGCTGGGGAATGCCCCTCAAACAACCCTTTTCTATGATGGATAAGACCTACCTGTCTGAGGTAATGTTTTTCAAAACAGGGAGACAGTGAGAGCACCTTAGTTATAGGGGAATGGTATCAAGAGGCTTGATCAGTAATGGCAGGTAGTCACAGACTACCTGCCCTGTCCTGAAACTGCAGTTTCTGAGCAGGTCTGGAAGACATTTGTTGCTTCCTGTTGCTCTTTCTGCCCCTGGAAAGAGGTGAAGGAAAGTACAGTTGTGTACCTACCATAAATGTAGATGTCCGAGTATATTCACTATTGCAGTCATTACACTTGCGTTATCCTGCTGGCAGGCTACCCGCAGTCAGCCTGAATTTCAAAGTCCTGGTCTGGCATCAGTTGCTGTCGCTTCTTCCCTGATGTCAGTGCGCCAGGGGTATACAAGATGCAGCAGATGCCATTTTATTTATTTTATTTTATTTATTTTACATTTGTTGACCGGGCTAGTCTAGCTGGATACATGTCCTTTTTCAGTAGAGGCCCGGGGAGAAAAGCTCCCAAATTTAACAGTAGTATCACTAAACAATTATCTACAATAAACTACATTAATATAATAATACAGGGATAAATAGCATTTTGAATATCCAAGCTGATAGTTAGGTAGGGATTTTATAAGATGATCAAATGATATAGATGCATGTGGAGGATAGAAAAGTACTAGCTAAGCTTGAGAGGCAGAAGAGAGATTAGGTACAGATAGACCTATTGGGATTAGTCAGGGTTGGAACATGGGCATAACCATTGAGACTTAAGAAGTTCTCTGAGATTGGTTTTGAATAGATTGAGTGAGGTCATGAGCCTAAGGTTGTTGGGAAGGGAATTCCATAGCTTTCCAATGGAGTTAGCAAAAAGAGCATTGCCGCCCTTGTTATTAGATTTGATGGTAAGTATCAGAGTACTGTTTGAGGATCAAAGGCTACTTAAGTTGGTGTAGGGGGTCAGGATTGTGCTCAGCGAGGGGGTTTTCTCTGGTTGATTAATCATTTTGAATGCTTCGGTGAGTTGGTTAAGAAGATTGGGCAGTTCCAGCCAGCCTAGTTTCTTGAGGTTGAGGCAGTGGTGGGTACGATAGGGTGTGCCTGTTACAAATCTGGCAATATGATGGTAGGTGGTAGAGAGGTTATTAAGCTCACGTTTGTTGAGGAATGATAGTATCGGAGAGGCATATAGTAAGGTGGAAAGGAGATGGGTTCAAGTGATAGTCAATTTGGCATGAGGAGTGAGAAAGTTCTTTATTCTGTACATGGAGCCAAGTTTCTTGTTAACTGACTTTATGGTTTGGGCAAGGTGCATGTCGAATTTAAGCTTGTGGTCAATAGTGACACCTAATAGTTTGGTACAGGGGACGGGCTCAATGATGGTGCCATTAAATGATTCCACAAAGAAGGTCCTTGGGTTATCAGGGGGGGGTTCTTGGGTCAGTGGATTGGTGGATGTGGGGGAAAATAGAAGTAGCTTGGTTTTTGTCGGGTTGAGTATGAGTTTCCGTTCGGAGAACCATTTTTCAACTTTAGCGAAACATTGTTGGGTGGCTGCTTGGAGATTCTGAAGAGACCGATCAGAACAGATCAGGGTTGAGTCATCTGCATATTGAATGCAGGTGGCTCTGGGGATGACTGTGTGGAGATCATTTATAAAAACAGAGGAAAGAAGGGGACCAAGTATGGAGCCCTGTGGAACACCAATGTTGTTTGAGAGCAGGTGAGATAGACTATTTTGCCATCGGACTGCTTGCTGCCTGCCAGTGAGGTAATCCTTAAACCAGCATAGGGCTAGATTGTCAAGATGGAGGGTTTGTAGGGTGTGTAGTAATAGCTGGTGATTAACCATATCGAAAGCTTTTGATAGGTCGAGGAAGAGAGCAGAAGATGTTAGTTTTTTGTTACGGTTACTATTGACTGAGTCGACAAAGGAGAGGAGGGCAGTGGTTGTACTGTGCTGGGGCGGAAGCCATGCTGGGTTGTGGACAGGAGATTATTGAGGGTGAGGTAGTGTAGGAGTTGTTTGTGAATGCACCGTTCCATTATTTTAGCTATTGGAGACAATATTGCAATGGGTCGATAGTTAGATATTTCTGTGGAGGAACCTCCCTTATGAAGTGGAATGATATATGATATTTTCCAAGTAGGGGGGATTGTAGCCTCAGTTATAGATCTATTAATCAGGATTGATATAGGACAGGCAATGACATCAGCCGATATTTGTAGGTATTCCGCTGGGAGGCGATCGGCCGCTAGGGTGGACGGCTTCAGTTTTTTTAATAGGGTACGGATATAGGAGAAAGAAACTGGTTGTAAGTTAAAGGAGAGAGGAGGTGTGTCGTCAGGAAGAGTTAGGGAGGGGGAAGAGGAAGGTAGATGATTGGCTAAGGACTGGATGGTCTCAGTAAAGAAAGTGTTAAAGGTGTTGGCTACTACCTCTGGTTCTTGACCAGTGAGATTCTCAGGGGTTGGTGTAGTTGATTTCCCAGGATGGAGGAGGTTATTAAAACCAGCCCAGAACTTTTTTGGGTTAGTCTGGTATTTGTCCTGGAGGTGACTGTAATATTGTTTTTTGTCTCGAGTTATGTCCGATTTTGTTGAGTTTCTTAGTTGTTGAAATAAAATACGGTCTAGGGGGGTTTTGGTAGCTCTCCATTTGTGCCAAGCCTGGTCACGGAGTTTTATTTTCGTTTTGGTTTCTTTTGTTAACCAGGGAGTTATGCGGTCTTTGGTTCTAATTTGCCGATTTGGGGCATGAGAGTGGAGAATGTTTAAGAAAGTGTCATTAAAGTATGAGACACTCTCGGCTAGGGGTAGAGTATTTAGGATTGACCAATTGCAGGCTTTTAGTTCCGCAAGGAATAGTTCTGGGTTAAACTTTTTTCTATTTCTAACAAGTTTGTATAAGGGCGGATTGGTACAAGAAAGTTTGTGTTTTAAAATGTAAGTGACAAGGTGATCACTAAGGTCATTTGGGAGGGTGCCAGTGGTATAGTTGTTCGGATCTTTATTGGTGAGAATCCAGTCAATTGTGCTATTTTCTTCAGTTTTTCTTGCCCCAGATGTCAGGTGCCCCAATAAGGTAGACAATACATATTGCTTACAAAAACATACAGCAAAATAAAAATAATACCTTCATCTACAAGCAAATACACCACATAGGTTGTATAGGATAGAGAAGTATAGATAAGTCCCAGCAAAGAAAGGGGGATGGAGGGTGGATAACCTGGACTGCAACAGTGAATACACTCGAACATCTACATTTATGTTAAGTACACAACTGTACTATGTTCATCGTGTTTCACTGTTGCAGTCATTACACTTGGGTTGAATCCCAAAGCTGAGGTAGGGCGGCTGGGCCTAAATAGGATTAGGAGTGGCTATGAGGCCCTGCAGAACTGCAGTGGCAAAGCCTGCTCTGGATTTGGAGTAAAGAGGTAAGTGATAATGCTGGGTAAAAGTGTGCACTGAACTCCAAGTTGCAGCCTCTAAAATATCCTTGGTTGGTACTCCTCTGAGAAAGGCTGCTGCCCTGGTAGAATGTGGCCTAATATTCTTAGGCACTGACTTGCCATGCTACTCATAGCAGAAACGAATGCAGTGTCATATCCATTTTGAAATAGTCTGCTTTGAGATGGCCTTTCCTTGTTACAAACAGTTGCTCAGTTTTTCTGAAAGCTTTTGTTTTGTCCAAATAGAAGCGTAGCTGTCTGTGTATGTCCAAAGAGTACAGAAGTCTCTCCCCTTTATTCTGGGGATTTGGATAAAATGTTGGCAAATGAATGGTTTGGTTAAGAGCCACAGTGGACACTACCTTTGGCATGAATGTTGTTTGTCCTTAGAGAAACCCTGTCCGGATGAAAAATGATGAATGGTTCCACTGCCATTAATGCCTGTAACTCTGAGACTCTTCTTGCTGAAGTTATTGCTAGGAGTAGAGCAGTTTTCCATGATAAAAATTTTATATCAGCTGTATTGGCTGGTTCAAAAGGAGGCAGTGTGAGTTTTTCCAACACAAAATTGAGGTCCCATGTAGGTACTGGTGCTCTCCTTGGGGGTCTTATGTTTTTTGCCCCTCTGAGGTACTGTCTTAGTAGTGGGTGAGAGAAAATAGGAGGTTCCGTATTGTAATGAGCTGAAATGGAAGAGGCATGGATCTTAATTGATGAGAAGGATAGGCCTTTGTCCAGCATCTCAGTTAGGTATTGTAAAATCTGAGGAACATTTGGAACAAGTGGTTCGAGTCCTTGTGCCTGGTTCCGAGCACAGTATCTCTTCCATTTTTCTGCATAAGATTTCCTGGTGCTCAGCCTCCTGGCTTCTAAAATGACATCCATAACAGCTTTAGAGAAAGGTGTGGTCTGAGTGGCTATATTATCTGCCATGCAGCCAGATTTAAGGTTCTGAGTTGACTGTGCAGAATCTGATTGTTTTGTTGAGTCAGAAGATGAGGAATTTGAGGTAAAGTCCAGGCTGGGCCTTGAGACAAGCTCTTTAGGATTGGGTACCAGTGCTGGCGTGGCCAGTCTGGTGCAATCAGGATCATTTTTGGTTTCTCTTGTCTGACTTTTAGGAGCACCTTTGGAAGGAGAGGTAGTGGTGGAAATGCATATACTGTTAGGGTTTCCCAGCCGAATGATAGAGCATCCACTTTCCATGCTTGTGCGTGATAAGTGCTTGTGCAGAATCTCTGTAGTTGGCAGTTGTGAGGGGAGGCAAAAAGATCCATGTCTGGGCATCCCCATTTCCTTGTTATCATGCTGAAGACCTGTGGATTTAGTTTCCACTCGTGAGGATCCATGAGGATTCTGCTTAGTCTTTCTTTCCTGGCAGGAATTGTGCCTGCAGATGTACTTGATAGGTCAGTGCTGTGTTCCACAAAGTCATGGCTTGCCTGCAGAGGGGGTAGGAATGTGTGCCCCCTTGCTTATGTACCACATAACTGTGGTATTATCCATCTTTAGTAATAGTTGTCCTGGATGTAGTAGATCCTTGAAGGCTGTCAGGGCACTCTGTACAGCTAGCATCTCTTTTTGATTGATGTGAATATGCATTTGTTCCGCAGGCCACATGCCCTGAATACATTTTCCTGCCATGTGTGCCTCCCAAGCATAATCTGATGCATCTGTTGTTAGTGTTTGCCTGGCTGTGGGTAAAGTGAAAGGCTGTCCCTTGTTGTGGTGACAGGCCAGTGCCCACCATCGAAACTCCTGTTGCAGGCAGGGAATAAGAGTTATTATTGTTTCCAGGCTGTGGCAATGTTGAGTCCAAACACTTTTTAGATACCATTGTAGTTTCCTCATATGCAATCTTGCATATGGAATTAGTAGAATGCAGGATGCCATGAAGTCCAAAGCCTGCAGAATTTTTCTTGCGGGTAGCTGGGTCTTTGCTGCCATCATTTGAAAGTAATGAGTCAGTTGCCTTTGCTTGTCTGGCATGAGATAAGCCATCTGCGCAGTTGTATTTAAGCTTGCACCCAGGAATATTATCTCTTGAGAGGGCACTAGTTTTGATTTCTTTTCGTTTACTGTGTACCCTAGGCAAATTAGTAACATTTTTACTAACACCAGATGCTTTAGTAGAATGTCCTTGCTCTCTGCTTGAATAAGGCAGTCATCCAAGTAGGGATATATTTGAATTCCTTTTTGTCTGCAAAATGCAATTACTGTTGCCAGGCATTTTGTTTAGACCCTGGGCGCAGTAGATAAGCCAAAGGGCAGTGCAGAGAATTGGTAATGCATTGAGCCAGCTATGAATCTGAGGCATCTTTCTGCAAGACTGTCTGATTGGGACATGCAGGTATGCCTCCTTGAGGTCCAAAGTAACTAGCCAAGCCTTCTTCCCCAGCATGGGTAGAAGTTGCTGCAGTGTCAACATTTTGAATTTTGGAACATCCAGGAAAGCATTTAGAATTGACAGGTCCAGTATTGGTCTCCAGGCTTTGTCCTTTCTGGGTACCAAGAAAAGTCTTGAATAAAATCCTTGTCCCTGTTCTTGTTGTGGTACTTTTTGAATTGCTCTCATGTCCATGAGAGCAGAAATTTGTTTTTGTGCCTCTGCCCATTGATTTTGTGGCATGTCTGGCATACCTTTTAACCTTGGAAGGGTGTGAAAGTGGAACCTGTAACCCTGACAGAGAATATTCAATACCCATTTGTCCTGGGTGATCATGTGCCAATTTTGTGTGAAAACTGCTAGCTTTCCCCCTACGGGTGCTGCCAAAAGGTAAATGCTTGGCATTTGTAGAGGGAAGTCATTGGGACTGTTTCCTATAAGATTGTGATTTGTCTTCTCCGCCTTTGGGAGCTAAGCACCCCATTGTTTAGGTCTGTATGAGCCTTGGGGCTGAGATCTGCCTCTTGGGAGTCTGTATCTGCCTCTTTGTGGCCTGACACTGGAAAGGACCAATTTTTAGAAGGCCAGTTTCTGCTAAATCTAGGTGGCTGAACCTGTAAGAAATCCTTTACTGTCTGCATTGATTTTGCTTTATCCTCCATTTTCTTTAACACCTCTTCTGCCTTAACACCAAAGTATCATGCTGTAGTGGAGCATCCAATAATTTTGCTTTAACATGATCAGGTAAACTTTGTTCTTTTAACCAAGCATGCCTTCGAATGACAGAACCTGTAACTGCGGCTCTGCAAGAAGCCTCTAAAGAATCAAAACCACATTGCAGAGTATGCTTTCCCACTTGTTCAGCTGCATGCAATAAATCCTGCATTTCCTTATTGTCAGGACATTCTGAGCTTGTAAGCATTTTCTGTTTTAGCAAAGACATTAGGTATTGTTGATATTTAAGCATGTGAAACTGGTAGTTTAAAGCCCTTACAGCTAAAGTAGCAGAAGTGTAAACCTTTTCCCCCCCATCTAGCCAGTGGTCTAGAATCCCTATCAGAGGGAATAGGTTTTTTTGCAGTGGAAGCCTTGACCCCTTTGGGACCCTGAGAAACTGTTTTGGGGTAAGCAGCAAGGTTTTTATAAAGAAATTTATGAGAGTCGGGGACCCTGTAGTGCCTATCTGGCTTGACTGGTGCAGGGGGTAAAGAATCCGGAGACAAACTGGATTCAGAGAAAACATCAACAATATCTAGTACAGGGGGGATAGGAAGGGGCCTGTGCTGAGGCAATAAGAGAGTCTCTGAGCCTTTTCTTGGATTCTGAATAATCCTGGCTCTCGCAATGGAAATGCTCCCTCATGGTGTGCATGGTTTCCCCAAAAGAGTAATCCACAGGAGGAAAGGCTGAAGGGATAGATTCTTCAGCATCAGAGTCCTCATAGGGAGGAAGAGAATATCCCTGTTCTGAAGAGGAATCAGAGGAAATAGAAACCTGGTCAGAGGAGTCATAGTCAGTGTCTTGCCTAGGCCTCTTATCAGGAGGGGGATGGGAACCCCTGATCAAAGTAATTAGGTCCTCGGCCATTTTAAGCATCTGTTTTTTTGGCATGGATGACTGCCCAGGAGAATGCTGTACTTGTTTCTTTGTCTTTAATGGTGTTTTAGACTTTGCCTTGGCTGCAGAAGTGGACTTGATAGTAAGCTGTGTAGGTCTGAAAACACCCTCATAAGCCGATGCCTGCTCAGCGGCTCCGGACCCATCTGAGAGAATAGTTTCCGTAGGCCCAATACCTTGAGTTTCCAGAGGCCTAGTTGTCTCCACGTGGGAGCTGGAGGCGGCCTGTGGCTCTGAGGTAGCGGGTGTCAGGGGCTGCGAAGGCACCTCACTGAGAACTGGCGACTGGCCTAGAAGAGGCTTCGTCGTCTGTTTTGGACCTCGGATGCCTGTCCTTTTCTTTGTCTTTGCGTTTTTTATAAATTCCGGTCGTCGGTTATTCCGATGGCATTATGTAGCTAAACCTTCGGCCAAAATAATGTAAAGCAAAACCAAACAGACGCTTAATAGTGCGTTGGTTGAATCTAGCGTAAAACCGACAACTAGCAATGTCGTGGTCAGGGCCTAGGCAAGGAATACAGTAAGAGTGAAAATCCTTATGAGGTATTTGCTTCCCACAAGAAATACAATTGTTAACTTTTACTGACATCGGTCTGGAGCAAGAAAAAGTTTCCCCAACGGGGTACTTAGCTTTACTGAAGACTTCGGTTCTGAAATTCAATTTCGAAAATCGCAGGAGTTGGCCGACCAGCACTTGCGAACTGCTTTTGCTTCGGGCACCACGTGGCAAGAAAGACTGAAGAAAATGGCGTTGGCTGCATCTTATATACCCCTGGCGCACTGACGTCAGGGAAGAAGCGACAGCAACAGACGCCGGACCAGGACTTTGGAATTCAGGCAGACTATGGGTAGCCTGCCAGCAGGATAACCCAAGTGTAATGACTGCAACTGTGAAACACGATGATCATCAGAATGTTTTCTTATAAATTGCGTTTTGGAGGAATAATTCCTGTGGAATTTGAGGATAGGAGAGAGAAACGAGTGCTTCAGGTCCTGTAACTCATTCCCCTTTTGTTGCAGTTTTGAATAACTCAGCCACCTTTGTCCCAAATAGTGCAGAACTCTTCAGAGGTGCGTCTGATAGTTTTGCCCTAATGTCATCAGGTAAGGGCTGTAATCTTAACCACGAATATCTTCTCATGACAGAGGCAGATGCAGTAGAAGCTTTAGCAACATCATAGCTGCATCTAATGGAATGCCTTGTGACCTGAGAAGACAGATAGGAGGCTAGATATCTGTGTCAATCGGGGATCTCAGACAAAACCTTAGTGGCCTGTCCTAACAGGGCTAGGGCATATTTTGATATACAAGTTTGGTAATTTACTGCCCTGAATGCCAGGGTAGCTGAGGTATAAACCTTTTTGCCAAGGTGTTCCATGGCCTTACTGTCCTTATCAGTAGAGAGAACTGAGGTGGATGGAAGCAGTTTAGAAGGCTTATCAACAGAAACTGATATGGTGCTAGGGTCCACAATAGGGCATGTATTAAGAAATGTGCCCCCCTCAGGGACCCTGGAAGATCAGTCAGGCCTTTGAGGGGCAGGGGGCTGTAAATCAGGGTTCACAAAGACTGCATTAACAGCATCCAAAAATGCTGGCAAGACTGGAGGGATAGCTGACAAGACTGGAGGGATAGCTGAAGGAGCAGGAGTGTCCATTTGCATAAGTTCATAATACCTTTTTTGAACCTCTGACATCTCAGTGGAATCCCATTTAAAGAACTTCCTCATTCTGGAAATGGTCTCCCCAAAAGTGAGGTCCTCACCTGGAGAAAGTGTCTCAGCAGAATCCTCCTCATGGAGAGGCATAACCAAGGGGAGATGGCAACTGAGACACATAGGACAGAGTCCTCAGCTTTAGGTGGAGGAATATCTTAAGCCTAGGGCTAATTAAGGGGGGAGCCACTATGGAGGATTAAGGTGTAGTAGGCCTAAGAGCCATGAAAGCATTTAAGAGACTGAGAAAAGGGCTGCCAGTCTGGTTGGCTATCTGCAGGAGGAGAAACGTGTTTTGACTTCTTTCTTTTCAGTGAAGGCCTAGAGGGTGTAGGGGCCAAGGTACGCCTAAGGACACCAGGTTCTATAGCAGTGGAAGGATCTCTCCAGGAGGCCGGTACAAGCAAAGGTTCCCCCCTCAACATCAGTAGCTGATGTCTGCCATCCATTCTGGATTCTGCAGCTTCCCCCAGCGGTAGCTGCTATACCCATATCGGCAGTTTCCGAAGGTTCCTCCAGGCTCATGTCAGCCACAGGAGATGGACGTCTGGTGGAAGAGGTGCAGGAACGGATTTAGGCCTAGTAACTTTGGCCTTTTTCTTAGGTGGCTTGACAGGCTGACTGGACAGTCCATCCATAGATAACACTAAGCGTTTAAGATGCTGATTCCCCATATAAATATTGAGGGCATGCAGATGGCAGCATAGGATCTTAGGGATGAAGGCCTGATGGATCGCACAGGTCTTGAGGTCATGCGCAGGCCTTAAACAGAAAAGACAAAGCTTGTGACCATTTTTACAGGGGATCTGATGACTGCACTTAACACTTTCCCCTTCCTGGATGACATGAATCTAAACAAGCATGCAGTAACCCAAAAGAACAAAACATCCCCAGTGGGGTACTTATCTTTGAAAGAGACAATCTGACGGCCGGTACCACAGGAACAGCTGACCCCTCATCTAAAGAAACTATTCAATCTCAGCCTATCCACAGGTTACGTGCCCATGGAATGGCGCACAACAGTTATTCTGCTCCACAAAGGAGGAGCAACAACTGACCCCGGTAACTATTGCCCTATAAGCCTAACCAGCCTGGTCTGCAAAGCTATGGAGTGCATCACCATGGAACTCATTAACAAAGACATAGACCACCCCCTAACACTCAACTCAGTTCGGCTTTAAGGGCAGATCATGCCTACTGAACCTGGTTGACTTCTTTGAGACCGTCACCAAAGCCATTGACGAGGGAAAGGTGGTTCATACAGCCTACCTAGACCTTGCCAAGGCTTTCGACACAATTCCTCACTCTGGTATCATAGAGAAACTCACCAGCCTAAACATAAACCCCCACGTCACGAGATGGGTTGCCAGCTGGCTTACACACAGAATCTACACGGTAAGAATAGCGGGATCCATGTCCGACTCTAAACCAGTCACAAGTGGTGTCCCACAGGGTTCAGGTCTTGGGCCCCCTACTGTTAGGCATATATTTCTCAGAAGTGCAGGCAAACACAGGAGGTCTGTGGCTGACAAAATTTGCTGATGACTGCAAACTGGGAGCTATAATTGACACTCCGGCTGACATGGACATTCTCCAAAAGTACACATGGTATCAAAGTCATGGACTCAAGTTAAATGCCAAAAAATGCATAGTCATTCCGTTTGGGAAAAACAAAACACCCATGAACTACCACATTCGTGGCAGCCCTCAAGTCAGAAGAGGTAATAAGAGACCTGGAGACTCAGGTAGATAGTAATCTCTCTTTTGACAATCACATCGCCAAAGTAGTTAGGAAATCCTTCCATGTGGCCCATCTAATTACTAAAGGGTTCACATCTAGAAAAAAAGGTTATAGTGCCCCCTCTACTCGTCACTCATCAGACCCATCATAGAGTACAATGCCCCATTTGGGATGTACCTCACAAGACACTATCAGTAGCTGGAGAGACCACAAAAGTACCTCACCAAGAGGATCACAGGCCTTAATCATATGCCATATGCAGCCAGACTGAAAAAAAAACTGGCTTTACAAAGTAGCATACCGCTTGCTCAGAGGTGATCTCTGCCTAATCTACAAAGCCATGTTCAACTCAGAATTGACGGACATGCTCCACCTAAAGAAATCCAAGTCACTATGAGCCACACTCTGCAGTAAGCTAAACCTCGACACTACAATAAATAGAACATGTTGGAGGGGCAGATTCCCATCACAGAGACTCCCCATGCTTTGGAACAAATTCCCAAATAACATAAGGCAGAGCCCCTCAATATCACTCTTCAAGAGGAACCTTGATAAGTGGATGGGAAATAGAAAATACACCCCGGGGATCATGCCTATGGCTCAGCTTGACAGAGGCTCAGCTAATTAATTAATGGGGTGGCGAAAGCCAACACATTCGGGCTAGGCTTATAAATGCCCTCGGGCAGATTTATTTATTTATTTTACATTTGTTAACCGGGGGTGTCTGACTGAGCCGAAAAGGCCCTTTTTCAGCAGAGGCCGGGGGAGAAAAGCTCCACAAAGAAAAATTACAGACACATTTAGTTATTTAGACATAATCAGTATACACACAAATTACAAGAGACATGTTTTTACAGTGGCATGCGGCACAAACAGTTACAGTGGAGAGAACAATCAAAAAAGATATTAATTTTAAAAATAAAGGTAAGTAATAGATTTGTGGTGTACAGCTGAACTTTGGAATGTAGGTAGAATACATACATAGTACACAGGTACAGTACATACATTGTAGATTAGCCAGTGTTTGTGAGTGAGATTGAAAAACTATTATAAATTGCTCTAGATTTAGTATGCATATGTTATCCACTTTCACAAGCCTGGGGAGCAATCATGGCACTGCCAACTTTGCTTGAGATGTTGCCTGATGAGGTCTTTAAAGGAGGCTTTGGATGATGTGTTTTGAATGCTAGTAGGGACAGAGTTCCATTTTTTAGCCACCGAACTACTATATAGTGCATCTCCAAAGCTATTGTAGCTGTTGGTGACTTCTAGTGGTAGTTTGCTTGATGATCTAAGAGGCCTAGTATCTACCTATGAACTGTAAGGAAGGATGACATTTTGTAGTGCATGGGTTCTGGTTGGTTGTGTTGCAATTTTGTGACTTAGAGTTGGTTGCAAGGAATAATGTTGGGAAGTTCAAGCCAGTCTAGTATCCTTAAAGCTGTACAATGATGACTTCCAGTCAGATGCAAACTTAGCAATTTTATTATAACATGCTTCTAGCTTAGATAAGTCAGTTTTGTTAGATTAGTTAAAATTGGAGAGGCATATAGTAAAGTGGAAAGCAGATGGGTTTGTGCCAATGTAACTTTGGCCATTTTGGTCAGGAATCTTGTGCGTCTATATACACTTCCAAGTTTCTTATGCATTTTTTATGGTTAGGGAGACATGCAAGTCAATTTTTAGGCTATTGTCTACTTCCACTCCAAGAAGCTTTGTATGGGTTTGTCAGGGAGATGACAGTATTGTCTTTGGGTATTATTTTAAATGGTGGGCATGAGATAGATGTCTTGTTAGGCTGTAAGAGTAATAATTTAGTTTTGTTTGGGTTCAGGATTAGATAGGCATTGGCTAACCATGTTTCAATACATGTGAAAGATTCCTGTGTTTGAGAATGAAGAACTGATAGAGAAGTGGCAGCACAGATAAGTGTTGAATCATCTGCATAATGTATTACAAAACCACGTGGAGTAGCTGTGTGTACATTATTAGTATAGAGGGAGAAAAGGAGAGGGCCTAAAATAGATCCTTGGGGGACACTAAAGGATAAAGGAAGACGTGCAGATAGGTCACCTTGCCATAGAACAGATTGTTGATGGCCAGTGATATCATTAAACCAAGCGGTGGCATATGGTGAGAAGGATAGTTCAGTTAATACATTAGTATCGTTATCCGTGTGTCTCAAAGATAATTTCTCAAAAGGAGAGACAGTGGACAAAGAATCTTTATCAGATTCCAGAGCCAAAGGACAGAGTATTTGTGAGGAATATACTAAAGAATCTTCACCAGAGTCCAACTCCATCAGAAGACTCCGAATCCCTAGGTCTCTTAGGGTGGTAGACCAGGAAACAGCAGGGACAGACTATCCCTCTGCAGATTTCAGAGTCACAAGGACATTAAACAGCCCCTGAGTAAAGTCCACTCAATCTTTGTTAGGATCCTTAGGTAAAGGTACATCTGCCTTGACAAATCTAGGCGGTTCAGACTCCTGAACTGATTCAATGAGGGTAACAAACACCTCTTCCCTCACTAAAATTTGGGGAATCCCCTTAGGCCCTTCAGATACAATCAGCTACGTTTCCCCTCTACATCTGTACCAGCTGTATGCACAGCCTCAAAGGACTTGCGAGTAGGCAGCTCTGTTTCGGACTCCATATAGTTTGCTGCAGAAAGAACTGGAGTTACACTGGCCAATCCTTGTGATGTTCATAGTGTTTCACTGCTGCAGTCCTTACAAAATGGGTTATCCGGCTCCCACAGTTGTCCAGAATACCGAAGTCCTTGGTATAAAACGTCGGCTGCCTCCAGTTTAAGCCTGACGTCTGGTACAAAGGAACGCAGCAGACGCCATTTCCTCAGTCTTTCTTGTTGCGGAGCCCGAAGCAGAAGCTTTTTGCACGAGTGCCAGTCAGCTGAGTACCTTCTTTTTGTATTCTGACTGCTTAGTTGAAGACATTCTCGGGTAAGTACCCCGTTGGGGACCCTCTTTTCTTGCTTTAACGAATGTCAGAGAAAGTTAACTGTCTTGCCTGTGGAAAACAGATTCCGCACTGTGATTTTCACTCCTATTGAATCACTTGTTTGGGCCTTGAGGATGACGTCCCTAATTGCATTCTTTGTGCTTCTTTCAACCCACGTACCATTCGCCGTAGAGCTAGGATCTTGTTCAAGCATTTAGGAGTTTGGCCTAAGTTTGTCAGTATGGCGTCTTCTGGTCTCCCAACTTCAGATGTGCCTAAGAAGCACAAGGATAAGGACCGCGACAGCTTAGTGTCAAATTAACAGACGACGTCCCTGTTAAGTTGGTTGTCGGCCCAGCGGTAGTCAGTGAGGTGCTTTCATTGCCCTTGCAGTCCGCGGATGTTCAGCAACAGGCATCTGCAGAGACCTCTTCAGAGTCCTCCATGTCACAGGCTTCCACTTCGTCTTCTGACCCTCCTCCAGTTGCCACCTCTGATGGATCCCGAGCCGCTAAGCAGGCGCCGGCTTCAGAGGCCTCTTTTCTCCACCCGGAGACCAGAACCAGACAGACTACCTTGATTCAGACTTCTGCTGTGGCTAAGCCTCCTGTGTCCCTCCGGCTTTCTAGCAGGCCTTCCAGCTGAAAATCTACTCCAAAGCAGGCGCCGGCCTCCCCTCAAATGCCTCAGTCTCAGATGACTAAGATGGCTAGTGATCTCTCCTGACCCTTATCGGGGGTTCTCAGCCACCTCCTTCTAAGAGGGTTATTGAATTGTCCCCAGAAGTTTTGTCTGTCTCAGACTGAGGTTTTCAGCACTTCTGCTGATGAAGAGGGAAACAACTTTTTTCTGGTTTTGAGGATTCTGATGCAGAAGACTCCATCCCTTCTGCCTCCCCTCCAGAAAATTTTTCTTTTGGGGATACTCTGAATACTCTTACAGAGCATTTCAAATGGGAAAGTCAGGACTACCCTCAGTCTAAGAAATGGATTAGGGAATTTCTGGATTTGCCACAGCATAAGCCTTTGGCTATCCCTCTGGTTTTGGAAGTTGATGATGTTTTCATAGAAAATTCATTGACTCCTAATTCTGTTCCTCCTGCTCCCAGAAAGACTGACAGGTATTAGAGCTCCTGATTCTCATCAGTTCCTTTTCAAGAATCCTACTGCTGATCCAGAGATTATTTCTCAGGGCCCTAAGGGTGTTAAAGTCACGGTTGCTAAAATTTCTGTTCCTTCTGACAGGGAATCTAGGGCCTTGGATAGATGGGGTAAAAAGGTTTATGCTTCTTCCACCCTGGGTATTAGGTCTGTTAATTGCCTTTTTCATATGCTTAAGTATCAGCAGCATACTTTGGTGGCCATTAAGGCTAAAAATGCTGGTGTTCCTTCCCTGATGGAAAGTAAGGACATGCAAGATTTATTGAATTCTGCCACACTTGTCACTAAACATTCTCTGCATTGTGGTTTCGACACTTTGGAGGCTTCTTGCAAGGCAGCAGCCACAGATTCTGTTATTAGAAGACATGCTTGGCTCAGGGAACAGCCCCTTTCTGAACCTGTCAAATCTAAATTACTGGATGTACCTTTGCACAAGGACAATCTTTTTGGCAGCAAAGCAGAAGAGATGTTGAAAAAGTTGGAGGACAAGGCCAAATCTGTGCAAACTGTTAAGAATTTTCTGCAAGTTCAGCCTCCTCGTTTTAGTAGGCATTACTCTAAGAATTGAACTTATCCTGACCCTAGTAAACAGGGTTACAGGTCTTCTAGGGGACAGACTTCCACCCCTCAAAAGACTAAGCATTGGCAGGCTTCCTCTTCAAAATTGTGGAGTTCTAAGCAAACTTCCCACAGCAAGCATTCCCAATAACACCGGCCTTCCCCTGCCTGCCTCTGCGGGCCCAGGGTTTCCTTTGGGGGGGGGGGGGGTAGCCATTTTTGCAGATGTCTGGTACACCATCACTGATGACAAATGGGTGCTCAAAATAGTATCCCAAGGCTACAAGTTCTCCTTTCACACCTTCCTGGTCCATCAAGGATACCCAGATATCCCCCCACCTCAAAGTGCAGAAGCAGAAAAACAAGTTTCTTCTTTGCTGAACCTGGGAGCAATAGAGTCAGTTCCTGCACTACAGATAGGCCAGGGTTTTTACTTAAGACTTTTCCAGGTTCCAAAAAAAGGGGGCACCTGGCACCCTCTTCTGGATTTGTCCAGTCTAAAAACTTTTCTGGCAATTCCCAAGTTCAAAATGCTCACTCTTCAGCAGTTGCTGCCAATGCTGGCCAAGGATTCCTGGCTGGTGACTTTGGATCTCAAAGAAGGTTATCTGCACGTCCCAATAAGGGAAACCTGCGGGCAGTTCCTTCACTTCAGGGTGGGGAACAGGCACTTCCAATTCTCTGCACTGCCCTTTGGCTTATCTGCTGCTCCCAGAGTTTTTACAAAAAGCCTGGCTCCAGTCATTGCTTTTTGCAGGCAAAGAAACATTCAAATTTATTCAGGCAAACTCTACAGAGCAACTTCTAAAGGATTTGGACTTTGTAAAGAACATTCTCACCTCTTTGGGCTACACTATCAACGAAAAGTCAAAACTAGTACCCACTAGGGAAATTGTATTCCTGGGAGCGAGTCTGAACACAGCCGCCCAGATGGTATCCCTCCCTCAAGTGAAACCAATGGATCTTCCGAATTACTTTAAGAATTTGGCAAGCATGACCCAGCTCTCTGCAAGGCAATTCCTGCAAGCCCTGGGATTCATGGCGTCATGTATTCTGATGATTCCATATGCCAGACTGCATATGAGGAAAACACAATGATACCTCAAAAACCTTTGGTGTCATAACACTCAGGATTTAGACTGGATTCTTTCTCTGATCCCCTGCCTGCAGATGGAGCTTCTTTTGGTGAGCGACGGCCTGTGCATAGAACAAAGGCCTGCCTTTCTGTCCACCTCCTGCCAGCCAGACTCTCACTGCAGATGCCTCAAACTGTGTTTGGGGAGCACATCTAGAGAGCAGATGCATTCAGGGGACCTGGAACTATCAACAGGGTCATTTGCAAATAAATCTGAAGGAACTGATGGCAGTCCAGCAGACCTTGATGGCCTTCAAGCATCTTCTATCTCCTGGTACTCTTCCAGTCAGGACAGACACCACAATCATGTGGTAAATCAACAAGCAGGGAGGGACTCACTTTTCCCCCCTGTGCAGACAAAGCATGATATTATGGTCCCATGGCAGCTTCCATGGGCATTCATCTGATAGCTCAGTTTCTTCCAGGAAGGCTCAACACCTTGGCAGACCGCTTGAGCAGGCAGGTCCTGGATCCTCACGAGTGGCATCTAAACAAGACCATCCTCTTTCGCATCCTTCAGCGTTGGGGGACTCACCAGGTGGATCTCTTCTCATCTCTGACCAACCACCTTCTTCCAACCTTTTGCACCAGGGATCATCACGACAAAGCTTGGAAAGTGGATGTTCTGTCTTTCCCCTGGACACAGCTCTCGATCTATGCATTCCCTCCCTCTGCGCCTTCTTCCTAGAGTGCTGTTAAAGATAGGGGACGAAAAACCAAGGGCCATTATCATAGATCCAGACAGACCCAGGCAACGTTGGTATGCACTACTTCGCAGTCTCTCCCAGTCTCAGCCTTGGCATCTTCCCCTGATACCAGATCTCTTAGTTCAGGAGGGGGGAAACATTCTACATCCTTATCTTCAGACTTTGCATTTGGCAGCCTGGCTCATAATTTAAACCTTTCCCAACAGGTAGTTGAAGTCCTTCATGAGGCCAGGAGACCTAGCACTAGGAAATGTTACACAGATAAGTGGAAAAGATATTCCACTTGGATGCAGACTAGAGGGGAAGACCCTTCTCAGCCTACTCCTCCTCTTATTCTTGATGATCTGGCAGGCTTGCTTAATATAATGGACTTTCTTTTTCTTCTATCAAGATTCATGCTTCAGCTATTCCTGCTCATTGCTCCTTTGAGCAACCCATTTTCTCTCTTCCCTTGATGAAGCAGTTCCCCAGGGGAGCTAGCAATTTAAAGCCTCCCAGAAGGGTACCTACTCCTGCTTGGGATCTTAGTTTTGTACTTGAGAAACTTACTCTGCCTCCTTTTGAACCAGCTGCCTCAGCAGATTTGAAGTTTCTCTCCTGGAAAACTTCCTTTCTCTTGGCTATTACTTCAGCTAGAAGAGTTTCTGAGCTGCAGGCCTTAACGGTAGTAGAGCTTTTTATCATTTTCCACGTGGATCGGGTTTCTCTTCGAACTAATCCCTCTTTTATGCCTAAGGTGGTTTCTAGCCTGTCTCTTAACCAGTCTACCTACCTACTTTCTTTCCTAATCCTCAGAATAAAGGAGAAAGGTTACTGCATTATCTGGATGTGCATAAACAGCTTAGATTTTACCTGGACAGGACTAAACCTTTTCGAAAGTCAGATCAGTTGTTGGTCAGTTTTTCTCCTGGAGCTCAGGGCAAAGCTATTTCTAAACAGATAATTTCTAAGTGGATTGCTCAATGTATTCACTTTTGTTACTTACAGCATGGCAAGGTTCCTCCACAGAGTATTAGGACCCATTCTACTAGAGCAGCCTCCACCTCAGCAGCTTTTTAAAGAGGTGTACCTACTAGGAACATCCTGGAAGCAGCTACCTGGATTTCTGTCCACACTTTCATAAAACATTACAATTTACCCCTGTTTTCCAAGTCCAGGGCTGGCTTTGCCAGTGCAGTGTTGCAGGGCATCCTTACAACCCTTAAACAGTGGGCGTTCCTCCTCTCTTTTACTTTTTCCTGGGCTTTGAGAATCAACCCATTTTGTAAGGACTGCAACAGTGAAAAGTACAGTTTTGTACCTACCATAAATGTAGATGTTCGAAGATCTACATTGCTGCAGTCCTAACACTTGGGTAATCCGCTGTCCCAGTCGGCCCGAATACCAAAGTATATGGCTGACGTCGGTCAAGGCGCATTAGTCTGACGTCAGGACGTCAGGGTACAAATGCGCATGACCGACGTCATATCCTCAGTCTTTTCTTGCCCCAGATGTCAGAAGACCCTAAAAAGATAAGGCCAAAACCAAAAAACACCAAACACTCCTGCACCAAATATATATATACAATATATACAAATTTACAAGAGTATAACCCCACCCACACAACCACCCCTAAACACAGAGGGAAGGAGGGAGGGTAAATTGGACTGCAGCAATGTGGATCTTGAACATCTACATTTATGGTAGGTACAAAACTGTACTATGTTCTTCATACCACATTGCTGCAGTCCTAACACTTGGGTAGAATCCCAAAGCAGAGGTAAGGGAGGCTGGCAAATCATAAAGAAGCAGGAGCTGTCAACATGCCCTGCAAAATAGCCGTGGCAAAACCAGCCCTAGATTTAGAGTAGAGAGGAAGGTGGTAATGCTTAGAGAAAGTATGCACTGAACTCCAAGTAGCTGCCTCCAAAATATCCTTAGTAGCCACCCCTTAGAAATGCTGTAGAAGTGGCAGTAGCCCTAGTGGAATGAGGCCTAATCCCAGCTGGAATCTCCTTGCCATGATGGGAATAACAAAATGCAATGCAAAACCCAATCCACTTAGAAATAGTTTGTTTTGACACAGGCTTGCCCTGAGAACTCAAAGCAAAAGAAACAAACAACTGCTGAGACTGCCTAAAATCCTTAGTCCTGCTTAAATAATAGCAACTGCCTGTGTACATCTAAAGTGTGCAAAATCTTTTCCCCTTATTTTGGGGATCTGCATAAAAAGTAGGCAAATGAATAGTTTGGTTCAAAGCCACACTAGAAACCACCTTAGGCATAAAGGAAGGATTAGTGCGTAATGATACCCTATCCTTATGGAAAATCAAAAAGGCTCAACCGCCATAAGGGCCTGCAATTCAGAAACCCTTCTTGCAGAAGTAATGGCCAACAAAAAGCAGTCTTCCATGACAAATATTTCAACTCAGCAGTAGCATTGAGGCTCAAAAGGTTGTAGAGTAAGTTTCTCCAACACAAAATTGAGATCCCAAGCAGGAGTAGGAGCTCATTGGGGTCTTATATTCTTTGCCCCTCTAAGAAATTGCTTGAACAAAGGATGAGAAAACAATGGTGGGTCACAATCATAGTGAGCTGAAATTGCTGCAGCATGAATCTTAATGGAAGAGAAAGACAAACCTTTGTCCAATAACTCAGTCAGGTATTGAAGAGCCACACACAAATTAGGCTCAGAAACCTCCAAATTCTTTGCTGCACTCCAAAATAAAAATCTCTTCCATTTTTCTGCGTACACTTTCCTTGTACTAGGTCTTCTGGCTTCCATAATCACATTCAAAACTTGTTGAGGAAGTTGAGACCTGCTGTGTTTCAAAACAGAATATGCCAGGCTGTTAGATGAAGAGAGTGAAGCTTGACATTGAGTAGATGACCGTCCCTCTGAGACAATAGGTGCGGAATCAAAGGTAAAGGCCATGGAGGCTTCCTTACCAGACTCCTCAGTAATGGGTACCAGTGTTGCTGAGGCCAATCTGGAGCTATTAAAATCATCCTTGGCTTGTCTTGTCTGACCTTTAGGAGTACCTTTGGGAGAAGAGGCAGAGGTGGAAAGGCATACACATGAAGATTTGTCCAACTGAAAGAAAGGGCATCCACTTTCCAAGCTGTGTGATGAAACCTTTTTGTGCAAAACTTTGGCAGCTGGTGGTTTAGTGGAGAAGCGAACAGATCTATGTCTGGAGTTCCCCATGACACTGTCAATTTGCGAAATACATGAAGATCCAGTTTCCACTCGTGGGGATCCATGATTTGTCTGCTTAACACATCTGCTAAGGAGTTCTGTGCTCCGGCAGAAACCTTGCCTGAAGAGTTAGTTGCAAGCTGGCGCAGTCTCCCATAAAATCATTGCTTGCCTGCATAGAGGTAAGAATGTGTTCCCCTTGTTTGTTGATGTACCACATGACAGTTGTGTTGTCTGTTAGAATCAACACCTGCCCTGGAAGAAGTAACTCCTTGAAAGCCATTAATGCAAACTGGACTGCTAACATCTCCTTCATGTTGATATGTAGATGCTGTAGTCTGGCAGGCCACTTGTCTTGTATCCACTTTCCATTCAGATGAGCTCCCCAAGCTATGTCTGAGGCATCTGTCGTTAGAATCTGACTCGCCTCTGGCCGGGTCACAGAGAGTCCCTTGTTTAGGTGACATTCCTGAGCCCACCACAAAAATTCCTTTTGAATGCAAGGTATTATTTGAATGACAGTGTCCAAATCCTGGCAGTGCTGTGTCCATACATTTTGAGATACCATTGCAGCTTCCTCATATGCAGTTTGGCATTGGGAAGCACCAGAATACAAGATGCCATGAACCCTAAGGCTTGAAGGACTGTCCTTGCAGTCAGCCCGGACTGAAGAGATAGTTGATGGAAGTAAAGGGAAAGATTCTTTTGCTTGTCCGGGGTTAAAAAGGCCATCTGGGTTGCTGTATTCAGTCTCACACCCAGAAAGCACATGTCTTGAGAGGGTACTAGACTGGACTTTATTTCGTTCACAGAATACCCCAGGCATCTTAGCACTGCTATCACATATTCCAAATGCTGTAAAAGGTCTTCCTTTTCTTGAGCCAGAATCAGGCAGTCGTCCAAGTAAGGATAGATTTGTATTCCTTTTAGCCTGAAGTAAGCTATCACTGGAGCCAGAACCTTTGTGAATACTCTGGGCAGTAGATAGGCCAGAGGGCAATGCCGGCAACTGATAATCGGAATCCCCAGCTCGAAAGCAGATACTTCCTGCAACTTAGTCTGATAGGTACATGAAGGTAAGCCTCCTTGAGATCTAAAGTTACCATCCAGTGATCCTTGCCCAGCAGAGGTAAAAGCTGTTGTAACGTCAACATTTTGAACTTGGGAATGTCCAGATAAGTGTTGAGGATAGATAAATCCAAAATTGGTCTCCACGTGCTCCCCTTCTTTGGTACTAGGAACAGGCGAGAATAAAATCCTAGGCCCCTTTCTGGCACAGGAACCGGCTGAATGGCCCCTATTTGGAGTAACAGCGAAATTTGCTTGTGAGCCTCTTTTCTTTGTAGAGGAGGAATGTCTGGCATGCCTTTGAAAGGAGGCAAGGTATGGAAATAAAACCTGTAACCGTGGTGAATGATATCCAATACCCATCTGTCTTGGGTAATTAAAGTCCAATTTTCTTTGAAAAGTGCCAGCCTTCCTCCCAAAGGTGCTGCCAGGCGAGAAAGCACTGGCAGCTGAAAAGGCAGGTCATTGGGTCTGTTTACGAAAGGACTGACCCCTGCCCTCACCAGAAGACTGAGCAGGTGAACTCTCTGTTCTAGGCCTAAAAGAACCTTGAGCTCTGCCCCTACCACGTCTAGACCTACCCCTAGACTGGGAATCATAAGCAGGATATGTCCATCCCTTAGTAGGCCAATTTCTACTAAACTTGGAGGCTGAACCTGCAAAAATCTTTAACAGTCTGCATAGACTTAGCCTTGTCCTCCATTTTCTTTAAAACAGCTTCCACAGGCGAACCAAACAACACGTCAGACTGTAGGAGCATCCAAAATCCTTGTCTTAACACGCTCAGCTAAATTCTGATCCCTTAGCCAGGCGTGCCTACGAAGAACAGAACCAGTGGCAGCCACCCTCGAAGAGGCCTGCACAACATCAAAACCACATTGCAAGGAATGCTTACCCACCTGTTCAGACACATGAACTAAATCCTGCAACTCTTTACACTCAATACCTTCCGCCAGAGCATCCACCTTAGACTTCAATTGTGAAAGGAGATAATTTTGATATTTTAACATGTGGAACTGGCAATTCAAAGCCCTCATGGCTAAAGTGGAAGAAGTATACACCTTCTTTCCCCATCTATCCAAAGCCCTTGCCTCTTTATCAGGAGGAACAGGATTTTTAACAACAGAAGCCTTAACACCTTTAGGCCCCTGAGAAACAGTCTCTGGGTCTGCCCTAGGACTCTTAAAAGATACTTATGAGCTTCAGGCACCCTATAATACCTATCTGGTTTAACTGGGGCAGGAGGCAAAGAATCAGGGCTCAGGAAGCCTCTGCAAAACATCTTCCACCACATCCAGAACAGGAGGTATAGCTAAAGGCCTATGCTGGGGTAAAACAAAAATTCCCTAAGCCTCTTCCTGGAATCAGAGAAATCTTGGCCTTCCCATTTAAAATGCTCCCTCATGGAATGAAGAGTCTCTGAAAAAGAGAAATCCTCAGGAGGAGAAGCCGAAGGAGTAGAATCATCCACATCAGAATCAGAATAAGGAGGATACTCCTGCAAGTCTTCAGCCGAAGACTCAGAAGCCTCCGAACACTGCTCAAAACTCTCAAGCTCAGGTTCCACCCTAGGCCTCTTATCAGGAGGGGGCATAGAACCTCTAATCATAGTAATCAAATCTTCTGCCATTTTAAGCATATGTTTCTTAGGCAAAGAACCTGACGAACTAGGAGAGACCCCCACTGAAGATAAACCTGGCCTGCCTCTCAAAGAAGCCTTGGAAACAGAAGGGGAGGGCCTAACCACCTTAGGAAGAGAGGGGAGAACAGCCACCTGAGAAGCCCCTTCAGCCTGGCCTACCTCCTGAGAAGACACATCTTGTAACAGTAAAGTCTCTCCCTGAGACTCCAAAGAAACTTCTGGCAGAACCTCCGGCTCCACTGCGCCTTCTAAAGAACCGACGTCCGGGACTGACGGTTCTTCCAACCTAGACTTTGCTGCTTTGTCCTTGCGCTTTTTGGACGAAGCGGGCGTCGGAGCATCCGACGGCATTTTATAATTACAACGCTTCCCAAAAACTAACCTGGCACAGTCTAACCTTCTCTTTATAGTGCGTTTGTTAAATCTAGCACAAGAGCGACATCCAACAACGTCGTGCTCAGGCCCTAAACAAGGTATACACAAGGTATGGTAATCCCTATGAGGTATCTGTTTCCCACAAGAAATACAGTTATTCACTTTTTCTGACATCCGGTTAAATACTGAGGCAAGAAAAACCAAAATATTCCCCAACGGGGTACTTAGCCAACTTTGATTCGGTCTGAAACTCCGACTTCAGAAAATTTCAGAACGCCAACCTGCACTCGCAAAACTGCTTCTGCATCGGACCATGCGGCAAAAAAGACTGAGGATATGACGTCGGTCATGCGCATTTGTACCCTGACGTCCTGACGTCAGACTAATGCGCCTTGACCGACGTCAGCCATATACTTTGGTATTCGGGCCGACTGGGACAGCGGATTACCCAAGTGTTAGGACTGCAGCAATGTGGTATGAAGAACATCATGGTGAACATAGTACAGTTGTGTACACTTACCATAAATGGAGATGTTAGAGTGTATTCACTGTTGCATTCCTAGTCCCCCCTCCCTTCCATCCCCCTACGGCACAGACTGGATTGTTCTTTTACTGGTCTAACCTTTTTTGGGGGGCTCCTGACAGTTAAGGCAAGAAAAACAGAGGAAATGGTGTCTTCCTTCCTTTGTACCTTACGTCAGGCTTAACCGGAGACAGCCAACGTCATACACCAAGGACTTTGGTATTCTGGCTGACTGTGGGCTACCAGGACCCGGATAACCCATTTTGCAAGAACTGCAACAGTGAATACACTCGAACATCTACATTTATGGTAAGTGTACACAACTGTTCTTTCTTCATCCAAACTGAGGAAGATGCCTGGTGGAGGCTAGACAGCAGCAGATTCTGTACATGCTTTTTTCTTAAGAGGCAGCTGAAGTTTGGGATCTGTGGATTCAGCCATGGTACCCTGGGTCAATAACTTCAGATGCTGGTTTTCCAAACAAACAGAAGGGGAAAATAACTGGTTGCAGAGTGTCTTAGGGATGAATGCCTGACAGACATCACACGGAGTATGGTCATGCATAGCAACCAGACCACAACGTGTGTATCTTTATGGGGAATCTGCCACCTACAATCACATTTTCCCTTCCTGGATGACATGAAAACAAACCACAAGAAAGAAAAGCAGGAACCCCAACAGGGCACTTATCTTTAGAAAGCTTGGTAGATGAACCAACTTGGTGGACAACGTACAGACTAAATTCAGAGGTAACATTTGGACTGGTGGCAAAGTTGTTCTGGGGGTTAGGCGCCTGTATATCACCATATGTACCTTGTGCCTTGCATGTAGGACATGTGATAAGGAAGGACAGACATCTCAATGCCACATTACTGATGGTATGCAATGCCACTAACTGAATCAAGTCAACAGTTAATAGTAAAGACTGAGGTAAATTTTAACAAGGTTAATGTCCGCAAAGCCTCCTTCCAGCAGTTTACAAAAGCATGATGGTCAGAATTTTTAAAAATATACACAAAATATGTTATTAAAACCAATCTGGGGATTTTTCTTGTGCTTGAAACTGCTTTCTGTAGTGATTAGGTATGCACATCACCTCTGCTTAAAGCACAGAAAGGGGTTGGGAATACAGCAGTGTTAACTCGCCACAATGCCTATAGTATGGAGACAGCTACTGGAAAGGAAGGCCTATCCTATGCAATGAACTAGCTGTTTTTTTGTATGGGTTATTTAGTGTTTTTATGTCAGAGTCATTTTCATACCATCGTATGCATTTTCAATGAAAACAAATATACTAAAATACAGTACTGTATATTACCATCCTTTGTAAAGGATTACATACATATCTGTACATGCAAATACTCACATATACCGAAGTCATGTGTACTGCTTCATTGGCTCATAGGAGGCTACTAGGCTAATGGCCCTGGGGCCCTTACAAGCCTAACCAAGAGTTTATCCCCCCCAAAAAAACCTCAATCAGCACCTGTTGCCCCTGTCAGTGAGGGACACAGGTGGAACCCCTGGGACAAATTTTGTTTTCCCATCCACTCATCAAGGTTGCGCTTGAAAAAGGTTAAAGCGTTCAGTTCATTTTTGCTCTTAAATAATGTCTGTAAATCCTTTCAGGTAACTTGCACATAATTTTCCCAATATAATAACTGATATGATGTGTACTAGCAGTATAAATGAACCCTTTGGTACTGCATGTGTATCCCTCATCTACTTTAAAAACTCTCTCATTATTTACAGTTAAAAATTAGATGTATGAACCTACATTGACTACATATGCCACACAGTAATGTGCCTGGCTTTTTTTTTTGTTTTACCTTGATGGACCTAGGTTTCATTTTTCATCAATTATATTTTAATACTCTCTTAAAAATAAGGTTAAAGGAGGCCAGAAACCATGGCTGCCAACTCTTGGTTTCCAAAAATTATGGTCTAGTTATTAACTACTACACTTTTAATACTATTCAGATCTACAGAAAATGTCAAACCTTTTGTCTAAAACTTCTTTCTTTAGGTTATTTTCCAATAACCTACATTTTTCTAGCATGCATCCTAAGCATGTTAAGACAAACTGTTAAAGGTTGATAAGTAAAGCTGGCTAGACTTACTGCCACTGATAAATTCTGGACAATGAATTTTCAAAGCTGAAAAGTTTATTTTGGATTGGGGGCGGTACTCAGGGTAATTAATAACACAAAAGGTACTACTGGACAATAGGTCCATGAAATTTCAAGTGATTCTTAAACTTTATTTAGAAGAAATTCTGAAGATTTCAAATAGAATGAATTTTTCACTTGATTTTTAATTGGATTTTCATAGTATTAAAGATGCAGTAGTTAATAATCGGAAAACCATTTTGGGGACTCAAGAGTTGACAACCATGATTGTGCCCCCCCCCCCTCTAAACTTACTTTTAAGAGGGACAAATGATGCTGGAAACCAAAACAAAGGTACGCACTTCAAGATGTGACATATGCAGCAAGTGCAGGTTCATAAATACATGTATAATTTGTCACGGAAAAATGTAATGAAAAGTTTTAAAGTGGATGAGGGATACACATGCAATATTAAGGGGGCTGATAATCTCACTACATACATACCAAGTGAACTTTACATTTGGAAAAGTATAAGGAAATTATCCAAAAGGATTTATGAATATAATTTAGTTATCAAGTACAAAAATAAAAAAACTTAAACACAGCTTGAAATGTCAGAATTTAAAAAAAAAAAAAAAGTTTTTTGGTCATTGCAAGGGTGGTAATTTTGATATTCTCAAATCAACAAAACTGTATTGGCAACTGAACTTAAATGCAATATAAGAACAAAGTTTAAATGATAAAAATTGCACTTTAAATTTGTATTTGAAATAAATTTGGCTGCGATTTAAAAAATGCAATCATGTGACTAATCATGTGACTTAGGAATGACTTTCTTTGAAGGTTTTTTTTTTTTTTTGTGGTTGGGCATTCTGTAGTAGCAGTTATTGCATGACATTAAAGGGACAAAAATTCCTAGTTTTAAACTTGGCGCATTTACACCATGCAACATCCTGGGCTTTGACATGCAGCCTGCCTCTTCATTCTCCAAAACAGTCACATTTGATGCAACCTTAACAAAAGTAGAATATACAAGTCACAGTGAAGGAATGCTACACTTCCAGAGACATCAACCTTCATGGTCCAATCCAAATGTGTCTAGAGAGTACAGTACACAACGTCCTGGTCTTCATTTTTCTGCATGCCACTTGGTTATTCAAAAGACAAGAGAGTACTCAACTAAGAAAATGCATATATTGTCATTTCAGTTGCACTTATAAATATCTGAAAACAATTAAGTACTTTAAAAAGCTACCATTATACATGTGCACAAGTGTAAAACCCTTTTATTGCCAAGCTGGAGAAAAGTCTTATTGGCACTGATGTTCACGTGAAAGAGGTTTAGGCATATCAAAAATACAGACATTTGTTTATAAAAAAAAAAAAAAAAAAAAAAAAAAAGCACGACTGGTGAACTATATTTATAACCTGAAAACAAACCAAATGTAACATTTAAAAGGTTAAAAAAATTAGTGTTAATTATATGTGCACCAACATTTTGCACTGCATCATAAAAAAAAATAGTGTTAATTATATGTGCACCAACATTTTGCACTGCATCACTCTCGCTTGTTATCTCACAGCTGTGGAATGTTTAAAGGGCAACATTCAAAGTAAACAAACAGCAATAATTTGGCAAAAATGTACTTTGATAGTTTTTGGACAACTTCACTGTCCTATGAAACAAATAAATTTTATATTTAAACTACTTTTATACAACTGTTACATATTTAAGAGAACATGAAATTTATATAATGCAAATTAGAACAAAATAATTTTTACAATATATGGTGTAAAGACAAATGTGAAACTGAAAACAATTTTGGCTTTTGCAATGTGTACACTCCTACACTCAGTAGCAAACCGCTTATTTTTATCAAGTCATTTATTATGACCACAATAAACCAAACTGCATTCAACCATCTTGTGTGTGTATATATCTATATATATATCTATATATATATATCTATATATATATCTATATATATATATCTATATCTATATATATATATATATATATATATATATATATATATATCCATATCTCTCTCTCTCTCTCTCTATATATATATATATATATATATATATCTATCTCTGTCTTTATCTCTATCTCTCTCTCTATATATATATATATATATATCTCTATATCTCTCTCTCTATATATACATATATATATATATATATATAGATATATATAGATATATATATATATATATCTATATATCTATATATCTATATATCTATATATATATATCTATATATATATAAAATGGTTCAGGGGCTTTTATTATTAAAAAAATCCTATGCAGTGAGGTTAGCATATAGCTACTGGATTCCTACAAGGATAACCAGTATTAATGGATGAAGTTCCAAATGTTATGGTATAAAATAAAATGCTTAAATAAACTGAAGACCATTTTTAAGTATTCAGTGAAGTACCATTCTGTTATGTGCATTTTTGTTTAAGTTTTGGCAAAATTTCAGTGGAAAAATGCAATCTTGAGTACCAAATACATCTACCTTGCGAAACAAGACTGTAAATTATTGTAGTTTAACACTGACCTGCAAGTAGTGTGCACCTAAGAATTATACAATTTTCAACAATTGGTGCTATTCATCTATATATCCATGAAACTGGTATGCAACTCAATGCTGCTGGAACTGATGAGGCACTGTTAACTGTTGTAATTGCTGAAAATGTAAGTGTAACTACCCTAAACAGGATTGCTACTAATGAGTACCTGATATTCAATGATTACCATTAGACTAGCTCCTAATATACTGCAGAATAACTATTACAGTATATTAGTCATATAAAAATGGCAGCTGAAGCACCTACATCTTCATCTGAATAAATTTCATAAAGTTGCAATTTAAGGAAAAATAGTGCTTCTCAAGCTCACATTGGTAGGTCAGTACTGTTATGCCTAGTTTTTCTTGATGAACCATCCTCTCTTGGCAGTGCTTTCTGCAAGCTGGACATAGCAACAGTCCTTTCAATGTCTATTACAGCATATAGCTCTGCTCGCCTGGTGGGAGTTTGTGGAAGTGGAGTGGTAGGAGTTTTTGGAGTCTGTGGATTATCTGAGTCGCTACCACCTTCCAACTCCACCTGAATATAGTTGAGCTGCCTGTGTTCTAAACTTGGCCTTCTGATATCAAAATTAAACACAGATGACGTGCAGTCCCGTCTCCTTGGAAACTCTACTTTGTGAGCACTTGTGGGAACAGTCACATTTTCTGTATTGATATAGTTATGCATTGCATCACAGTTACTGTGATGACCATTAAGAGATGGTGTACCTGGTCCTAAAAAATCCTCTTCATCTCTGCTCATCTTGCATGCCTCCCAGACTGGGGGTAAAGATGGAAGATTTTCATAATTCAGTAAAGCAGTTCGCCTTTGTGCTGAATTGTTCATATTCTGGGAATCTGAATTGCCAGCTGTTGCTGGACGACTCTTTCTGATCCCCGTTGAACTGGAAATGGACAAGCCATTAATATTTTCATAAACCTGCTTATCACCGGACAAGGTCTCCTTGCGTTCGTCACTGTCATAGCCAGTGTCCCAGTCATTATTGGTCACACCCCCTCTAGCTTCTTTTACAAGATGCTTCTCTCTCTCTTTCTCCATCAACTGTCTCTGAACAGGTGTTGGTCCCAAAACAAATTTTACGCCTTCAGTTTCCAGCAGTACATGAGGATTTCTATCTTCAATAGAAATACTAGGCTCAGCTCGAGCCCTACTGTTTTCAATATTTGAAAGTCTTGCTTCTAATGCTGTGGGTGTGTTGCACTGGTTTTTCCGTTCTTCTTGAACACCAGTGGTGTTGACGTAAGTGTGAACCTAAAAACAAACATGTATGGGTACAATTATTATAAATATCTACAATGCCCCCCCAAAGACTCACTTCACTAGCATACAAGTACTTAAACATCTAAAGGAAAATAAAGTGACAAAAAACAATACAAAGATTTTACATGATGCAAAAAAAATGTAAATATATTACAGTTTCCAGTAGTTTTGACTTTCAGTAGAAAGAGTTAGTGTACTTTCCCTCTTAAATAATCGTATGAGCATTTACTTTAGCCAGAAAGTGAAAATATTTTGTTGGGGATGCTTACCATCCCTCACATCTACGAGTCTCTGACCTCCAAGGTACTTAACTTTTGGAATTTTACACACTGACTTGGCTAGTTTTTAACAGCTGAACAATGCCCCCCCCCCAATCAAGCTAACAATTTGTCTCAATGAAGCTCCACTACTGCAAATATGCTTCAGCCTTAAAGTACTTCTAGGTCTTTCTTCCAGTGGAAGAAACTATTACACAACTACATAACATTAAATAACTCAATTTATTAAAAAAAAAAATTATATATGTATGTGTATATATATATATATATATATATATATATATATATATATATATATATATATATATATATATATATATATATATATCTTTGTAGTAATCCAAAAACTCACCTTTCTCCAAAAGGACAGGATGTTTACCTGTCCTGTTAAAGGAATCATGCCTTTAATGATCTGATACAATGATCACTCAAACTTCTTTCTTCAGAGCTGACTCCTGCAGTAGTAGCTACAGGATAAATACACAGTAGCAGTGAATTAGGGATAAAATCCCCTACAAGTCCAGTACCATAGCGCAGAGGGATAAGGTGTCACTGCACTTCAGATGACCTGGGTTCAACTAACAGCAGACAGAAGAACAGGACAGGTGGAGGATGTGAGTGAGCAGCTGATGCCTGCAAACACATCCTGGAGTAGAGTCTGCCTAAGCATCCCCTGCTGCAATTAGGATACTGCTTGGTCAGGACGACGCAAATCCTTGGAAGTGTGCAAACACCTCCCTTAAGCAGCAGTTACAGAGCTTGCAAGGCTGTGGTGGGGTGGAAAAGTGTTAAGAGCACACATCTGCAACAGTATGATGCTGACCAGCTTCTGCATTCTCCTCACTGGCCCTGGATGTTGGCCAGGTTGCTCCAGGGGATAGGTTAAGGCAGGTATAAAAAAACTACTGAATGAGGAGAGGAGCTGGTGGCAGACAGTGGTCAGCTGCAGGGGGTAAAACACGATCTGTAACAATACTATCCCAAAGCCAGTCATGCCTCTAGACTGGGCTTCTAGTAAGATTGGAGTACTACTAAATGATGACAGTTCCAAGCAGCTTCATTGCAGCTGGACTCAATGTACATTAAACTGAAGTTTTTTTTTTCTGTAGGTCCCACATACCTACATTAAAGTGAGACATTATGCACACCAGTAACTGTATTTTACTACAAATCTCTGCATTTTAATAGAAAGAGGAATGGCTCCAATGTGACACTTTTGGTTTCTGTTTGGCAGTTTTGAAGTGTGCTTCAAAGACTACCTTTTGCAAACACACACACACACCCATACGCATCTACACACTGGAAGACTAAGACAAATTTGGAGTCTCATACATAGATGCAACATCTGAAACTGTTATAAAGTGCTGACATCTTCAATGGGACCAGGTCACTGAAAATTTGTGTGCACATTACAGTTTGCAACTCAAATCTTTTCTGCTCAAGTTCTACTACTAATACATTTTACTGAAAAATAAGAGGCCGACTTAAATAACTGCTAGTGCAACCATCTGTGTGTGTGTTGCAAGTTTACATCTCAACCTCTTAGGACAAGAATTCTGGACAAAACAAAAAATAACGAGACAAAGGCCCAAAAATAGGGAAAAATATAAAATATTTATAAAACTTACAAAGGTGACAGAAAGTACAGTTGTGTACACTTACCATAAATGTAGATGTTCGAGTGTATTCACTGTTGCAGTCCTAACATATGGGTTATCTGGCTCCCGGTAGCCCTCAGTCGGCCAGAATACCAGAGTTCTCAGTATATGACGTCGGTTGACGCCGGTTGTAAAACTGACGTCAGAACGTAAAGTATAAAAAGGGAGGTAGCCGATGCCATTTCCTCAGTTTTTCTCGCTTTAACTGTGAGGAGCCCCCAAAAGAAGGCTAACCCAAGAAGGAAACACCCTGGAAACATGTCATACAAAATGTTAAAATAGTCTGTACCTTAGGAAAAGAGGGGGAATGGAGGGTGGGAAACCAGAACTGCAACAGTGAATACACTTGAACATCTACATTTATGGTAAGTGTACACAACTGTACTATTTCTTCGTGTTTCACTGTTGCAGTCCTAACATATGGGTTGATTCCCAAAGCCCAGGAAAAAGAAAAAAAAAGGGGGGAGGAAGGATCACAGATTAAGGGTTGGTAAGGAGGCCCTGCAAGACTGCAGAGGCAAAACCAGCCCTGGATTTAGAAAACAAGGGAAGATTGTAATGCTTTGTGAAAGTATGGACAGAAGACCAAGTAACTGCTTCTAGAATGTCCTTAGTAGGCACACCTCTCAAAAAAGCTGCGGAGGTAGAGGGTGCTCTAGTAGAATGGGTCCTAATACCTTGAGAGGGAACCTTCCCATGCTGCAGGTAACAAAAGTGAATATAGTGAGCAATCCATTTGGACATGGTTTGTTTTGAAATAGCTTTACCCTGAGCTCCAGGAGCAAAACTAACCAACTGTTCACATTTTCAAAAGGATTTAGTCCTGTCCAAGTAAAATCTCAGCTGTCTATGCACGTCAAGAGAGTGCAGGATCCTTTCCCTTTTATTCTGGGGATTGCTGAAAAATGTACGTATGTGAATAGACTGGTTAAGAGTTAAGCTGGAAACTACCTTAGGCATAAAGGAGGGATTAGTTCTCAGAGAAACCCTATCTTAATGAAAAATAATGAAAGGTTCTACTGCCATTAAGGCGTGTGGCTCCGATACTCTTCTGGCTGAAGAGATAGCCAAAAGAAAAGCAGTCTTCCAAGAGAGAAACTTCAAATTTGCAGAGGCAGCTGGTTCAAAGGGAGGCAGAGTAAGCCTTTCCAGGACAAAATTAAGATCCCAAGCTGGAGTAGAAGCTCTTCTGGGAGGTCTGAGATTGCTAGCACCCCTCAGCAACTGCTTCATTAAGGGGTGAGAAAAAATGGGTTGCTCAAAAGAACAATGAGCAGAAATTGCTGAAGCGTGAATTTTGATGGAAGAAAAAGAAAGTCCACCACTAAGCAATCCTGCTAGGTAATCTAGAATGAGAGAAAGAGAAGGATGAGAGGAGTCTTCTCCTTGAGCCTGCATCCAAGAGCAAAATCTCTTCCATTTATCTGCATAGAATTTTCTGGTGCTAGGCCTCCTGGCCTCATGAAGAACTTCAATCACCTATTGGGAAAGACTTAAAGTACTAGGCAAGCAGTTAAATATAGAGTTTGAAGAGGAGGATGAAGGAATTTTCCCCCTTCTTGAACAGATCTGGTACTAGGGGAAGATGCCAAGGCTGAGCCTGGGAAAGGCTTCGAAGAAGGGGATACCAATGCTGCCTGGGCCAATCTGGTGCTACCAGAATAGCCTTTGTTTTTTTTTGTCCCCTATCTTTAGCTGCACTCTGGAAGAAGAGGTAGGGGAGGGAATGCATAAACTGAGAGATTTGTCCATGGGAAGGACAATGCGTCCACCCTCCAAGCTTTGTTGTGAAACTCCCTGGTGCAGAAGGTTGGAAGGAGATGATTGGTGTGAGAGGAGAAAAGATCCACTTGTGCGGTACCCCAATGTTGAGTGATGCAATGGAAAATGTCCTTGTTCAATTGCCACTCGTGAGGATCCAGAAAATGCTTGCTCAAATGATCCGCCAGGAAGTTTAGCCTCCCTGGAAGATACTGGGCTATTAGATGCATGCCCATGGAAGCTGCTATAGTCTATAGTCTCATGCTTTGTCTGCACAAGGGGTAAGAGCGAGTCCCTCCCTGCTTGTTGATGTACCACATGACTGTGGTATCGTCTGTCCTGATCAGCAGAGTCCCAGGCTAAAGTAGGTCCCTGAAAGCCAGCAAGGCCTGCTGCACTGACAGCAATTCTTTTAAGTTTATGTGCAGAGGAATCTGCTGGGTGCTCCAAGTCCCCTGTATGCCCCTGCCCCCAGATGAGCTTCCCATGCAACTTCTGACGTGTCTGTGGTGACAGCCTGGGTGGCAGGTGGTGGGCGGAAAGGCAGACCCTTGTTCTGAGAACAGGCCGTCGCCCACCAGAGAAACTCCATTTGTAGACAGGGAATTAGGGGAAGAATCCAGTCTAAGTCCTGCGTGTGTTGACACCAAAGATTCTTGAGGTACCATGGAAGTTTTCTCATATGCAGCCTTGCATATGGGATCATCAAAATACAAGAAGCCATGAATCCCAGTGCTTGCAGGAATTGCCTTGCAGATAAGCTGGGTCATGATTGCCAAGTTCATGAAGTAAGCAGAGATCTTCTTGCTTCTGTTGAGGGAGAAATACCATCTGGGTGGCTGTATTCAGACTCGCACTCAGGAAACCAATCTCCCTTGTAGGAACCAACTTTGACTTCTTTTAGTTGAGAGTGTAACCCAAAGAGGCAAGAATGTTCAAGTCCAAATCCTTTTCTAGTTGTTCTGGGGAGTTTGCTTGAATGAGACAGTCGTCCAGGTAAGGATAAATTTGAATGTTTCTCTGCCTGCAGTAAGCAATGGCTGGAGCCAGGCACTTTGCAAAAACTCTGGAAGCAGTAGATAAGCCAATGGGGGGTGCAGAGAATTGAAAGTGTTGCTCCCCATCCCTGAAGTGGAGGAACTGCCTGCAACTCTCCCTTATTGGGATGTGTAGATAAGCCTCCTTGAGATCCAGAGTTACCAGCAATGAATCCTTGCCCAGCACTTGTAGTAACTGTTGAAAGGTGAGCATCTTGAATTTGGGAATCGCCAGGAAAGTGTTTAGAATAGACAAATCCAGAATGTGGCACCAGGTTCCCCCTTTCTTGGGTACCAGAAAAAGTCTTGAATCAAAACCTAGGCCTGCCTGATTTACAGGAACTGGCTCTATAGCCCCCAAAGTCAGGAGGGAGGAAATTTCAATTTCTACCTCGGCTCTGAGTGTTCTGGGTATGTCTGGGTGCCCCTGCAGAACAGGGAAGGTGTGAAAATAAAACTTGTAACCTTGGTTTACTATTATCTAGCATCCATTTGTTGTCTGTAATGATAGACAATACCTCTGCGAACCTGGCCAACCTTCCCCCCAAAGGAAACCCGGGGTCTGCAGAGGTAGGCCGGAGTTGGAGAGAATGCTTGCCCCAATTTAGCAGAAGAATGCCACTGTTTAGCCCTTTGAGGGGCAGAAGCCTGCCCTCTGGAAGATCTGAAACCCCTAGGCCTAGAGTGACCCTGTTTGGCAGGATCAGGGAAAGACCAATTTTTTTTGAAGGATAATGTCTACTGAACAAAGGAGGCTGAACCTGAAGGAAGTCTTTTACAGCCTGTATAGATTTCGCCTTATCCTCCAACTTCTTCAGTACCGCCTCAGCCTCATTACCGAAAAGATTCTCTTTATGCAAAGGAACATCCAGCAATTTTGATATAACAGGATCAGAACCAGTGGCAGTGTCAAAACTACAATAAAGTGAATGCTTATTAACTAAAGTGGCAGAATTCAGTAAGTCTTGTAAATCTGTGTTCTCAGACATGGAAGGAATATCCCCAAGTTTAGTCATAATAGCCTCCAAAGTATACTGCTGATACTTAAGCATGTAAAAAAGGCAATTTACAGATCTAATGGCAAGAGTTGCAGAGGTATAGACTTTTTTACCCCACCTGTCCAAGGCCCTAGACTCCTTATCAGAAGGCACAGGGTTTTTAGCAATAGTAGCTTTAACACCCTTGGGACCTTGAGAAATAATTTCAGGATCAGCAGTAAGGTGTCTAAAAAGGAACTGATGAGAATCAGGAACCCTATAATACCCATCAGGTTTTCTGGGGGCAGAAGGAACAGAATTAGGAGTTAAAGAATTTTCCATGAAAACATCATCCACAACTTCCAATATTGGAGGTATAGCCAGAGGCTTATGCTATGGCAAATCCAAAAATTCCCAGATTCTTCTCTTAAACTGAGGAAAATCCTGACATTCCCATTTAAAGTGCTCCCTAAGAGTATTTAAAGTATCCCCAAAGGAAACATCTTCTGGAGGGGAGGCAGAAGTGATAGAGTCCTCAGCATCAGAATCCTCAAAGCCAGAGAAAAGTTGAGAATTTCCCTCTTCACCCGCATTAATAATGGAAACCTCAGAATCTGAGACAGACAAAACATCAGGAGACAATTCCCTAACCCTCTTGGAAGGGGGTGGATGAGAGCCCCTAATCAGGCAAAGAAGATCCCCAGCCATCTTAAACTGGGACTGAGGCACAGGAGGGGAGGCCGAAGCCTGTCTGTGAGTAGGTTTGAGGCTGGAAGGTTTGCTAGCAATCCAGAGGGACTCGGGAGGCCTAGCAACTGCAGAAGTTTGAACTAAGGTAGTCGGCCTGGTTTTGGCCAAGTGTCGAAAAGAAGAGGCATCAGAAGCCAGTGCCTGCACAGCGGCTCCGGACCCATCTGAGGCAGCTACAGGTGGAGGGTCTGAAGACAAAATAGCAGCCTGCGGCATGGAGGACTCCGAAAAGGAGTTGGCAGAGGCCTGCGGCTGAAAATCTGCAGACTGCAGGGGCTGCGAAAGCACCTCACTGACTACCGCTGTGCTAACGATCAATTTCACTGGTGCGTTGTCAGCAGATTTAATCCTAGGCCTGTCGCGGACCTTGTTTTTGCATTTCCTTCATATATCTAAAAAATTCAGGAGACCAGAAGATGCCATGCTGACAAACTTAGGCCAGACTCCGAAATGCTTATACAAAATCTTAGCCCTACGCATATGGTACACGGGTTAAAGGAAGCACAGAGATCACAGTTAGGGATGTCGTGCTCAAGGCCCAAACAAGTTATACAAAAGGAATGAAAAATCACGGTGTGGAATCTGTTTTCCACAGGCAAGACAGTTATTAACTTTATCTGACATTTGTTAAAGCAAGAAGAGAGGATCCCCAACAAGGTACTTATCTGAAGGCGTCTTCAACTTGGTAGTTAGAAAGCAAAAAGAAGGTAAACGGACGACCGGCACTAGTGCAAACTGCATCTGCTTCGGGCGCCGTGGCAAGAAAGACTGAGGAAATGGTGTTGGCTGCCTCCCTTTATGCCTGACGTTCTGATGTCAGTTTTACAACCGGCGCCAGCCAACATATACCGAGGACTCTGGTATTCGGGCCGACTGAGGACTACTGGGAGCCGGATAACCCATATGTTAGGACTGCAACAGTGAAATACGAAGAACATCAGGTTCTGCATTTGCATTTTCTAAAGGATGCCAAGTCTGAAACTTAAATATATCGCTCACTCTGACTTCAGATCTCAATGACGTGCCAGAAAGCCACAAACCTTATTAGGAATAGCACATTTGTTTGTGTCTTGTCCTGCACTACCGGTTAAAATTCAAGTGAAACAGTCTCCGCTTTGTTTATTGGCCCATATACTGGCCAATCAAAAATTGCTAAACATGGAGCTACTGCGATGTTCGGCGACTTTTTTTTTTTTGGTTCCTACTTGTCCCGTCAGAAATCTGGCAATCCTCGTGGTGGGCTCTCCTTTGCATGGGTGAGGGTAGCACAGGGAGACAATTTTAGACTTAATGGTACTATTCATTACTTTTCAGTGTGGTTCAGGTTAAGTTGGTTTGCTGACCTACTTTAAGTTGAATATACCAGAACCTCTTGTAGTAAGAGCTGTAGTGAACCATTTGAAACTCAGAGTTTTTAGCTTGGTATCTTTCTAACAGGACCACTGCAGCAACCGTTTCAGGTAAATGGATTAATGTAACGGGTACCATGAGGGATTTCTCCAATTAAGATGACAACATGGAGAAAAATGATGCACGACTAAAGAAACTGGAATTTAAAGGCAAAAAGTAGAGCTAAGAATTTTCTAAAAGCTCTTTGGCTGTGGAAATGTCAAGTGGAAGTGAACTCTAGAAATCACATTTGCTCATTTAATGATAGAATTCTTCTAAGACATACAGAAATGAGAATAAGGGCCATACCAACTTTGCAAAAGTCACTTTTTTTAGCAGATTTCTGGATGAATAATTAGAAGTTATGTACTCACCATAACGTTCCATCTGAGTAGGTATCTTGCATTTGTCTGCAACCTTTGGGATACGGATCTGATCTCGGATCCGAGCCGGCAACTTCTATCACAGCATAGATCCGAGCTCCTAGCTCCTCCCTTTACCCATAATCCCCTGCCAACCCTGACTGACCTCAGATCAAGTTTGCCCCATATTGCAGCTAATACTATGTCCCAGAGGGAACTAATCTAAAGAACTCCAAGTAGGATCATTTTGGTCAGGGGGAAGGAGGGGGGATGGTTGCAGACAAATGAAGATACCTACTCAGATGGAACATTATGGTGAGTACATAACTTCTAAATCTGAAGTAGGACTTCATTTGTCAGCAACCTTTGGGACAGAGTCCCCAGCTACATAAATCTTGGGTGGCCTTCATGGAAGGATATTCCGGAGCACTGCAGAGCCAAAAGACGCCCTACCTCGGGAGACAATATCTACTTTGTAGTGGCTTATAAAGGTATGAGATGAAGCCCAAGTGGCTGCGGAACAAATGTCATCCAGAGAAACTCTAGCCTTGAAAGCAGCCGATGTAGCAATGGCCCTCGTAGAATGAGCACGGACTCCCTGAGGTGCAGGCCTTCCCGAGCTCTGATATGCTAAGAGACTACAACTAGTTATCCATCGGGAGAGGGTAACCTTAGAAACCGACTTGCCGAAGTTGTTTTTGGCAAAGGAGACAAACAACTGATCGGATTGCCTATGACCAGTAGTTCGATGAGTATAAAAACGTAGTTGTCTGTGCACGTCTAAAGAGTGCAGCTTATACTCTCCTTTGTTTTGATAGTTGGGGAAGAATACTGGAAGATTAATAGATTGATTAATGTTCGCTTCCAACGATACCTTACATAGAAAAGACGGATTGATCCTGAGGTGAACTCTGTCTGGGTGGAAGACCAAATATGGTGGTTTGACACAGAGAGCCTGGAGTTCCGAGACCCTCTTGGCTGAAGTTATGGCCACCAAAAAGGCCATTTTCCAAGGGAGGTATTTAAGATCAACAGTGGCCGCCGGCTCGAAAGGGGGGCTAGTCAAGGCCTGTAAGACTAGGGATAAATCCCATGGGGGTACCACCTCCTTGACCGGGGGCCTGAGAAGGAAGGTACCCTTAAGGAAGGTCTTACACAGTTTGGAAGTAATAAGCGGGCCTGACTCCTGCCCTACATGACAGTGTGAAATTGCAGCAAGTTGCACCTTGACCGTGGAAGAACTAGACCCCTGGTGAAAGAGAGAAGTTAGAAAATCTAGAACTGACGCTACCGGTGCCGCAAAAGGATCTAAATGACGGTGCTCCGCCCAGATGGAAAAAAGTTGCCATTTACTCCGATAGACCCTTCTGGTGGAGGGCTTGTGAGCTGCTACTAGGATGGCTTTGACTGGTGATGAAATTCCAGGAGTCCTTATCAGGAATGGAACTGGAGCAACCAAGCAGTCAGCTTTAGGTTGGCCAGGTTCAGAGTCGGAAGACCCAGGGGGTGTGAAATGAGAACCGGAAGGGGATCCAGCATCCAGGGCGGATGAATCAGGTGAGACCATAGGTAAGGGAACCACGTCTGACGAGGCCAGAATGGGGCAATGAGGATCATCTTGCTCCCTAACTGACTGGCTTTCTGCAATAGTTTCAACATCAGGGGCAGAGGCGGGTAAGCATAAAGCAGACCGGGAGGACAAGCATGAACTAGAGAGTCTCTCGGGGACTCCCCCGGAGGGGGGATCAGAGCGAAGTAATCGTTGCATTTGGTATTTGAGTGAGAGGCAACAAGATCGCAACAAGGTCGCCCCCATCGGGCAAATATTTGCTCTGCCACTAGAGGATTTGAGAGACCACTCGTAAGGAGTCAGGATAGTACGACTGAGCCTGTCCGCTAATATGTTGGACCGTCCCGGAATGTGCATTGCGAAGAGAAACCGGTTGGTGGATATCGCCCATTCCCACACTCTCATGGCCTCGCGGCAGAGTGGGTAAGACCTGGTTCCCCCTTGTTTGTTGATGTACCAGACGACTGACATGTTGTCCGTCTGTACCGCAATCGTCCCCACCGGAAGAGGGTTGTGAAGTGCTTGCAAAGTCAAAAGCACCGCCCTCATCTCCAGGACGTTGATATGCAAAGAGGTCTCTATGTCGTTCCACGTGCCTTGGACTGTTCTGCCCGAATAGTGCCCCCCACCTCAGGTGAGAACCGTCCGTGGTCACTGTGACGACTGGCGGAGGCAGCGAGAAGGGGCGTCCCGTGTGGAGATTGGAGGGCTGGAGCCACCACACGAGCGACCTTCTGCAAACCCTGCTTAGGGGGATAGGATGAGACAGGGGATTGCGAGATAGGACCATTGTACCTGGAAGGTCCATTGTATGACCCTCATATTCAACCGGGCCAATGGCAGCAGTGGAATTGCTGCTGCCATGGACCCTACAGCCCTCAGGACCAATTCCGCTGAAGGAGCTTGAAGTTGAAGGATGGCCTGCACATGCAACCTCAGGTTCTGAAGCCGATCTGGAGTCAAGAAAGCAAGCATCAGTCTGGAGTCCAACCTCGCCCCTATGAAATCCAACACTTGTGTAGGAGCCAGGGAGGATTTGGCCGTGTTGATGGTCAACCCCAAGAGTGGAGCCAGATTGAGGAAATAATCCCTGCATGAGCAAAGAAGATGCCTTGTTGGGGTGGTAAGGAGCCAGTCGTCCAGGTACGGAAAGACCTGAATTCCCTGTAGTCTCAGGTGGGCCGCTACCGCTGCCAAGACCTTGGTGAACACCCTGGGGGCTGAGGTGAGACTGAAGGGAAGGGACCTGAACTGGAAATGGCCGGCTCCCAGCCGGAAGCGGAGAAACCTCCTGGAGCGTCTGTCTACGAGAATATGATAGTACGCATCCTTGAGGTCTATTGAGCACATCCAGTCGTTCTCCCGTAGTAGTGGGAGGATAGATTGTAGAGTGATCATCCAGAACTTTACTTTTGGTACTGCCACTGCCAGGTTCAAGAGAGAGAGGTCCAAGATGGGCCTCACGTCCCCCGTCTTCTTTGGCACCAGAAAGAACCTGGAGTAAAACCCTGATCCGTGCTGATCTGGGGGGATGGGCTGGATGGCTCTTTTTTGTAAGAGCTGCTGAATTTCTGCAGCAGTCGCCTCCCTCTGATTGGGTGGTACATCGGGGAGGCTTCTGATTCTGGGGGTTACAAAAAAGGGAATTTGGTATCCTCTGGATATAACACGAAGCACCCAGTGATCCATTGTTATTGACTCCCACATTGCTAGATGCTTCGAAAAACGTCCCCCGACTGCCTCCAGAGTGGAGCAGCCGGGTAACCCCTCAGGGGTTCTGTGTGGGCCTCTCAGAGAAAGGTTCTCTGGACCCAAAATTCCTGGGACCCCCTCTGCCTCTAGGGCGGCGTCCTCCCTGTCCTCCTCTGCCACGAGAGGACTGGTTGTCCGGAGCAGACTGGGATTGATGCGATTTCCAGAATCACATCTTCTTCTGACCCTTTTGGTTCTTGGTAAAGGACCTCTGGGGAGCAGAGAAGAGTACTCCAACGGCAGACAACGTCTTCCCGTCTTTCTTGCTCTGGACAAGGGTGTCGCGAACGGTTTTGCCAAACAATGCAGAACCATCAAAAGGGGCATTCGCAAATGACGCCTTAAAGGGTTCCGAGAAGTCACAATGTCGGAGCCAGGCTTGCCTCCTCATGACCAGCCCGACTCCGCCTGCTCTAGCAGCTCCCTCAGTGGCGTGAGACAAGAGCCGCACAGAGGTGTTGGAAATAGAACGTAGGGTGGACATTCGGGAGGAGTACAGCTGCTTGTTCCCTTCCGACATGGACCCTGGGGGGAAGCAGTGTATTCTTTAATTAGATCCCACTGCATCCAAATGACGTGTGCCATATAGTTCATGGCCCTCAAGGAGAAGGTCGCTGAACTGAAGGCCTGCTTCCCAAGGCGGTCCATCGCACGAGACTCCTTGCTTGGCGGATGAACGGTGGGGCTCTCCTGAGCCAACTCTCTCTTGGTGGCTGCCGCCACCAACATGAAATCCACAGGGGGGCCTTTGCTCCAATGGGTTCTCTCTGACGGGGGGGGGGGGAGGGGGCTCAAGATTTTGTCCGGGCGCTTGGGAACAGGCTCTACAGTGTCCGGCTCCCTCCAAGCCCTAGTGGCTCTAAGATCCACAAAGGGGTCGGGGGGAGGGGACACCCAAGAGGTAGATGGCCCTGCCTCGAACACCTCTAGGAATACGGACTCGTCGGAGGAAGCCTTGGGGGCTGACCACCCCCTCCTGATTCTGAGCATTTCCATGAGTCTCTAATGGAGACATCCTCAGGGGGTGATCTTGGGGAGCCTTCCCCTTCATCCAAGTCCGTATCTTCAGTGAGGGACTCAGGGGAGTCCACGTGCCTCCTTCTGCACTTCGACATGCGAGGAACCTCCTCGGGGGGGCTGTCCGAGGAGTCCTCACCAGCAATATCTTGTTCCAATGGAACACCTACAGGCGCTGAAGCAGGCTGCCCCGAAGGCCGGGTGAGGGGAGCCAGGACCAGCTGAGAGGGAGTGCAGGGGGGGAGCCAAAGCCAGGACCGGAGGCCTGGATCTACTCAACAGTACCCTCTCCACCACCGCGAAAGCCGAGGGAGAGCCGCTCTCTGACGGATCCGAGATCAGACTCCCACTTGGATCCAAGGCGGGGATCGGACCCGGGGCCGAGACTGTCGGATCCAAAGGACCCGTGCGCTCTGACCGGGACAGGGTCGAAAGCACACAGAGTCCCTTGGATCCGAAGCTCGGCCCATGGCTCTGAGAGGTCGGATCAGACAAACTCGAGGGAATAGTCTGAGCCGAAGTGCCTAGCACTGTCGGCTCCGACCCACCCCCGGATCCAACGCTGCACGGCTTCGACAGCTCCGAACCTGGGAGTCGGGTCGGAGAAGGAGCGATTGGAGCAAAAAAGGGGGTCGAGCTCCCCCCCCCCCCGGAGGGGGGGAGACAAGAGCACTCCCATCTGCATCTGGGCCTGGATGAACCTCTAGCACAAACCAAGTTCTATGCAGGTGGGGGATGCACGGCCCAAACCAAATATCCAGAAAAAAAGACAGGCCAGCAGAAAAAGCAGGAATGATGCAGAGCCAAAAATGCAATATATAAAGGTTTATTTGTAAACCCAAATAACCACAGACCGGTTTCGGCAGAATATGCCTTCCTCAGTGTGTTACAGACGAATAAACAGAGGGTGAAAAATACATATGCATATATATAGTATGAATTGACCAATGAGCATAAAAACTGCCCTGTCATTCATTAATATTCATGAATAAGAGTAGGGACACCAAAAACAGTGCAATTCAAAATGAATGATACTAGTAATGATAATTTCAAAAAAATAAATGCAAAACAGTATACATATTTAGATAGACCAGTTATGCTAAAATAAGTATGGCACATATTAATAACATGAGAATATATTATAACAAGACAATATATTATAAATATAACAAATAATGGAATGAATTTGATAACCACCCTGATTGTAGTCAAAGCAAAGTGCACAGAAATGTGCAGAGTGCAAAATACAGGGGAAATATTCAATATCCTGCTGTACTAGGTTAGCAAAAAATCTGATAAACATATATCATCATGATAAAAAAACAACATTATAAAAATATATGCATTATGGAACCAATTGGTATATGAAGTAAGAAACATACACTGAAGTGAATGAAGTAAGAAACATACACTGGCTGACTAAGTAAAGTGATACCTGAGTAACGATGTTCATAGGTATATATAGTTATGATAAGTCGGCATATGAATGTTGGTATGTTCACATGATAGGATATGTAGTGGACAACTGTGACATAAGAAAAGTTATGGAAATCAAGGTTAAAAATGATCTTTGAGTCCTGGACTGAAAATAGCTCCCAAAGTAATGATCCAATATTTCTCCTTCTGATTCAGAATGCCATGCCAGCCCTGTTTATTGCTACGATCACCCACAACTCGATCAATAATCATAAACGTAAATAGTGCTTGTGGATGTTGGAGGAGGTGTTGGTACATAGCATTGGTGGTCCTTTTGTTTTTGATGTCACTGCGATGTTCATTAATCCTGCTTCTAAGTTGTCTGGAGGTTTGACCCACATAGAAGGCCCCACAGTGACAGGTAGCTAAATATATAACCCAGTCACTACTGCAATTGCCAAATACCTTGCATTCAAAAACCTTGCTGGTGTTCCTGCTGGAGAACTGTTTGGATTTGGTAATCTGTTGACATGATACACAATGACCACATGGGTGTGTGCCCAAGAGTTCGTGTCCCGTGAGGGTTAACTGTTTGTGAATAGCCCCACCACTGCCTGTATGTTTGTAGTGAGAGGTGTGATCCTAACGTTTTACCCCTTTTGTATGAAAACTTGCATTCCTCGCCTAGAAGGGATCTGAGCTGGTCATTGGCGAGCAGAATATTCCAATGTCTTTTGATAGTATCACAGATGACATTATAATTCCTACCATAGGTAGTGATAAACCTAATGGTAGGTTGTGCATTGTCAGTAGGTGGACTCTTGTAATCCAATAATTCAGTTCTCTCCGTGTTCTTGGCTCGATTTCTCGCCAGATTGATGTCAACATAACGATATCCCCTGTTCATAAATCTGCAGCAGAGATCTGTACTGGCCATATGATGATCCTCCTGATTGGAGCAAAGACGTTTCATACGCATAAACTGTGATACAGGGATGTTTCTGATGGTGTGGCGTGGGTGCATGCTAGAAGCGTGTAAGATAGTGTTATATTGGGGATATTTGCGAAAGACCTTCGTGGACACCGTACTTGAAGCCTGCAAAAAGCAATCACAGGAGTGAGAGGCATTTGGTGAACACACTGGTGAAGCAGAAAGGCCAAAGAGCAAGGCACAGAACTGAAAATGCCAGGAAGCAGTGAAATGCAAAAAACTCCTGAAAACAGGATGGATCGGAATATGGAGATAAGCATCCTTAAGATCCAGACACACCAGAAAAGCCTGAGGTAGCAAGAGAGGAAAAAGGATCTGAAGGGACAACATCTGAAAGGAAGGCACCTTCAGAAAGGTGTTTAGATGAGAAAGGTCTAGAATCGGTCAAGTACCTTCTTTTCTGGGCACAAGAAACATTCTTAAATAAAACCCCTTCCCCCTTTGGGGCACAGGCACGTGTTGAATAGTATTCTGAGATGACAGCTCTCAAAGAAACTCTGGGGGGAAAAAGGAAGTTGTTCTCAAGGAGGCTGAGGAATGCCCATAAAAGGACGACGGGAATTCCACACCATGAAGTACCCCCTGACAAATGATCGACAGAACCCAAGAATCCTGGGTGATTTGAAGCCAAACAGGAAGAGAAACAGAAAGGGGAAGAGAAAGAGGAATGTCACTGGGAATAAGTGGATAGTCAGACAGCACCTGATTTGTCAGAATAGGGAGACTTGAGAATCTCTGCAGTCTGAGTGGCCTTAGCTGGAAGAGCCAGTTTACCACCCCCTTTTTACATTTGGCAGGAGGGCGAGACTGCCTACGAAAAAGGCTGGCTTAGAAAGGTAGTTTCTCTGAAATTTAGGCACAGGAGAAGCAGACTTTTTAGACAAACCAGTAGCCGCTTCTCCAAACAAAAGTTGAGTATCCAGAGGAGCACCCAGCAACTTAGCCTTAATATCATCGGGTAAAGGTTGAAGCCTAAGTCAAGCATATCTCTTCAGTACTAAACTAAAAGCAGCAGTTCTAGAAGAGGCATCCGCTGCATCATAACCACATCTGATAGAATGACAAACTAGTGAGAGGAAGTCCCAAGCAAGGAAAGAGCAGAAGATTTACTCTGAGTTTGGAAGATTAGAAAAAAGCTGACAAGCCTATGAAAGAGCAGCCAACACATACCTAGATATATGGGTCTGACAATTAATAGCCATAAAATCTAGGGTAGCAGAAATATTATAAGATCATAGGAAGTTACTAGGCTACTGGCCCTGAGGCCCTTACATGCCTAGCCAAGAATTTAGCTCATGTTCCAGCAAGTCAGCACCCTATGCCACTGTCCAGCAGGGACACGTGGAATCCCAGGGATGTATTTTCTGTTTCCCATTCAGTTATCCAGGGTGCGCTTAAAAAGGGTTAACGAAGTACTCTGCCTGATGTGGAGAGGGAGTGTATTCCACAAAAGGGGGAGTCTCTGGGACACATCTGTCCTGCCAACAAGTCCTATTCATGTCTCAGACCAGGTTGAGGTTGCGTGTGCAGGTTTCTCTAGTGGAGCTTGTCTTGCGGATATTCAGCAGTCCTATCAAGGCCGGGTCTGAGATTGCTTTGTATGCCAGACAGAAGTCACTTCTGAGGAGTCTGGAGGAGACTGAGTAGAGGGACAGGGCCTTTAGCCCATCTGTGTAGGGTAGCTGTCCGAGGCCCTGCATTCTCCTGGTGAGGAAACTCTGTGGTCTCTCCAGGTGCTGCATGTGATTTGTGAGGCACATGCTGAAAGGGGCATTGTACTGAATAATGGGTCTTATAAGGGAAGAGTACAGGGATGTTATGACAACCTTGTCCCTGGATGATATCCCCTTACTAATGAGGTGGGCCATGTAGAAAGGTTTCTGTACAACGGAGGCAATATGATGGTCAAACGTCAGTTTGCTATCAACCTGGGTACCAAAGTCATTCATGACTGATTGCGTGCTTAGGTGATGCAGCATAAACCTTCTTACCCAGCCTGTCCATGATTCTACTGTCCTTGTCAGAAAGCAGTAACTTGGATGAAGGAAGCAACTCAGATGGCTTATCAGAGGCTACAGACACTACAGAGGGGTCATCAGCAGGACATCTGAACAAATAGGAACAGTCCTCAGGCACCCTATAAAATCCATCAGACTTCTTGGGAGTAGGGGGCAGTGAATGAGATGCTTTAGAAGCATTAGAAGAAACAGGTTTACCATGAAAAGATCGAACTAGACTTCATCGAATGATGGAATTACTGACCCACTTCCGCTAAAAAGACAATGACGAATTCCGACACTGTCGAAATAAGACTCGCCGTAAATCTCGAAATGGGCTTTAACATGGGTCAAGATGGGGGCAAGATTTGTACTTAGACAATGTCGGGTTTGACATTGTTGCCATTTGGCCTCCGGCTTTGAAGTGGGTGAACTTCTAATGCCAAACCAAAAAAAAAAAAAAATCTAGTAAAGCAGGCCAGACAGGAGGAATAGCTTCAGGTTTAGGAGATTCCATCTACAGTAACTCATAGTACCTCTTATGGATATCAGAAACCTGGGCACAATCCCACTTAAATTCCGTCATCCTAGACATTTTGTCCCCAAAGGAATTTCCTCAGAAGGAGTATGTGGACTATTAGATTGCTCCTCCTCCTTCGACTCATAGTCTAAATGAGAAGGAACCTGTGTAAAATAAGTAAGGGGTTCTTCATCAGAATCCAACTCTTCCTCAAAAGAATTTAATTCCCTGGGTCTTTAAGTGAAGACCAAGGAGGAGCAGGAACTGAAACCCCTTGAGGAGGCCTTAACGACAGTAAAGCATTAAATAACCCCTGAGTAAAGGCTTGCCACTCACTTTGTGGGTCCCTATGAGAAGAAGAAAAATGTCTAGTTTTCTGTTCCTTTTTCAAGGGAATATCCATCCTAGAAAACTTGAGAGGGCCCTAACTCAGGACAGCATTCCACAACTGTAGTAGGAACTTCTTCCCTAAGAAGAAACTGCAGAACCCTCCTTAGACCCCTCGGAAACCAACTGTGGTTCCCTCTGAACACCCAAAACAGACGCCTGCAAAGCCTCGTTGGATGTGCTGCCTGCCAGATCTTTGCCAGCCTCCAACCCAGATGTGGCAGAGGAATCCAACAACACAACCAGACGAGTCTCTGGGTTTGTAATAATCTTGGGAGAAACCCCTGGCAGAGGCTGGACAGTGGAAGATTCTGGGCTTACCTTTTTCACCTTCTTCCCTGATGGCTGACCCTCGGGGCAGAAGTTTCCTCCATAGTATCTTTAGCAAGCTGCTGAAAATGCTGGTTCTCAAGATAAAATGAAAGTGAAGAACGCCTACTACGAAGGGTTTTTAGGAAAATCCCTCACAAATACAAGACATAGTCGTGAGAAGCTCCTAGGCAAGAAAAAGGTACTTATCGTGGTGGTCTTTATTGGGAATCTGTCTCCCACACCTGGCATTTACCTTTCTTGGATAACATTAACCCCCCCAAACAGCACAAAAAAATGAACAAAACCCCCCAACTGGGTACTTATCTGCAACGGTGAGTACTTCAGTAAACAGCAGAAATCACCGTAGCTCCAATAAACAGGAAGAAAAAAAAAGCAAAAAATGGACAGAGGCAAACTGATGGTTAAAAACAGTGTTCAGATTGGCGGCAAAGAAGTTCTGAGGATGACATGCCTGAATGTCACCTTTATGCCCTATGCTATATGAGGAGTGTGTAGGTGACGTTCAGCATACCTTAAAGCAATGGTAGACTTTGGTAAACTGGCTGGATGGGCTTCACAGCAGGGAATCCCATATAGTAATTAATAGTGCAGCGGTGATATTGGAAGAAGCCAATGAAGAAATTAAATGTAAATTTAGAACTCTGAAGGAAAACAGCTTAAAACCCTGCACCTTATGTCTGTAAGGTAAACATCTTAACCATTATGTCAAGCTCTTCATAAAGAAACAATGGGAGAACATATGTATGGCAATCAAATATGCAACAAAAAATTAAGATTTAGGATCTTTGCCAGGAGGAGTGTTTGCAGAGAAACTGTTATACCCCAGTTTACATGGAATATGATGATAAAGAAAAAGAAAAAGCCTGTCGGAAAAGAATATTCTGTGAGTGACTTGACTAGGCAGACTTCAAAATACAGAGTAAAATTACCACTTTCCTACCGAACTGAAAAATAGCAAATGAAAAGGAAATATTTTTTAGCTGGGATTCAGGGATCAGGAATTGCCTTGACACACAGCAGCAAAGTTTTTTTCTGGTGATTTGCCAAAAAGCAATTACTACAAAATGGAAATCAAAGTCTTCCAATTCAATTCAAATATGCTGCTTTATATTTGCTTTCATTATAGAACAATGCACGTGATGTATAATGTTTGTAAATATAAACTTGTTACTACTTGATTACTTTATATAATCGCAAGTTTGCTTATGTCACAAGTGATAAATAAAGCGGTTTTTAAAAATTTATTTGTGTTAAGCAAATATCACTGGTGGTTTGGAAAAATCCTCTAATGCCTATACACACACCGAATTTTGTGGAGTTTGAGAATGAGACTGGTTTTATGTCTTGTTTCTATTTTGCAAAAGCACAATTACATGGACATTAAACAGCATGGAAGTCGGACAGCATTGTTGGATGACATAAAAAGTATAGCTTGTTCAGTAAACATGAACATGAGTTACAGTCTTGATGTACATTTGGAAAGACACGTTGCCTGGGTCCATAGATAAAAAGTCTAAGAAACTAAAGTGTGATAATTTTGCATACTGGTTTGCAAGTAATTTCAACAGGTCTGTTACACCAGCAAAGAGAGCCTTTTTTACTGACACCTTGTTAGATTTATGGATTTTTGCTAGGAAGTTAAATTTACAATACTTGATATTTTGAAAATAAAATTTTTGTTTTAAATAAAAAGATCAAGTTGGAAGCATTCTGTTTTGACACCCATTTTAAGTAACTTTGTGGATTTTATATTATGTCCACAAGAGTCATGAAAACTGAAAGGTGGTAGAATAGTAGTCATGAATGCATACACTTATGTATTCATAATCCCTGAACTACTGAGTGATTATTCTCATCACATCATAAGTTTACAACAGGAAGATGGTGATCTATGCCCAAGCTGTTTTAGTTTCTAAACTGGTCAGACTGTATGTAGACTTTCTGAATGTATTCAAGAACATATTTTAGTTTTGGTTAAGAAGTACACATTGGATTGCTGCTGCTTAACAACTAACAACAAATTTTTGCCTTTTATTTTGGACCAGGACCTACCTACTACTACTTTTGGCGTACAAAACCACTTTTAGGTCAAAGAATTACACTGACAGTTGTTTTTAAAGTCTCATGTTCCACTACGAATTAATGAAAGTGTCAACATTAAATGTTATTTAAAGTTTTTGTCCACAAAATGAATTGCATTTACTAAGCTGAAACTTCATTTGTTGCATATTTTTATTCAGCACAATTTCAATTTGCTAAATATGGTCATGTGATGTCTGAACTATTTAAGACACTGTTGGTTTTATGTTCATTGTTCTGAAGAAGTTCTTTATATTTGTGTGTGAAAGTTCTAAACGTTAAATTTTCAGATATACCCTACTGTGCTTTTTGTTCCACACAGAAACACTTGAAGGTAGAAACAAATTACCTAAAGGGTCACTGCACAACCGTCTACACCAGAAAGTTTAAGTATCAATTCCAGTAATTAAAAAAAAAAAAAAAAAAACAGCTGTACCTATGTTACTTACAGATACAGCCAACCTATCCTAACAACTTAAGTAACTTTACTGCAACCTTTTCTAGTAGCAATTTACACTTCTAAATATTTTCTTTCACATCCCCACCAAATATCACCTATTCCACCCATTTTTAAGCAATCACCTCTTTTAGTAACCGTATCTATCTCAATGCCCAGAAATACTTTCAACCCTATCTACATAATCATGCAAAGCCATCGTTTTCATTGTCAGCTCAGTAGTCCCAAACAGAGTACCATTCCCACAACACTTGTTTTATTCTACTACAAGAGGCACCAACGCTCAACATTAATATACTCTGATAACCTGATAAATTACAAATCCCACCACATTCATTCTTCTCCTACTTCTACTAATTAAAACAAACAAGAACTATCCCTTCACTCAATTTAATCCACAGTTTACGTTAATCTGCCCATACAAAACACTCTCAAAAGAAAATATATTTTGGGGACTTCCAAAATTGCTTCACATTGATCAACAGATTGATTAGAATTCTGCCAGTGTGAAAACTCTTTTTTGTGAAAAAAAGGGGATTTAACTCTATCAGTGGGTAAACTTCAGTTACTTGCTAGTAATTACTCTATCCAGATGAAAGTAATAAAAAAAATCAATCAGAAAAGGCAAACAAAAACTCTGGCTGGGAAAACTCTAGCAGCTGTTTAGCAAAAAAAGCAGGTAAAGTTTCAGCTTCTGTACAGGAGATGGCTTCCAGTAATTGTTTGAGAAAAAAATAAACCAAAAGAACTGAGAGGCGTTTAAAAATAAGCAAAACACTGAAAGAATATAAACAGTTAAATAACAAAAGGCTGGAAAACACAGCTGGCTATTTAAATGAGCTGATAAAGCTGCAATAACAGGCTCAAATTAAGAAAAGACTGGCTGAGCTTGAGGCTTCACTTCTCAAGAGCGATTTAAGAGGGGAAAAAATGAGTAGCAATGGAAGACAGTACATAGAGAAAACACAAGATTTTTTGCCGTATCAGAGAAACTGAAGGAACATACCATATAAACTTTATGACATAAATAAGCAACTAGAATGGTGTCCCACAACAGGATTTCTTAATTGACCAGTCCATTGTGCATTCAGTCCAAATCGGGCTATGAGAAAGCAGCCAAGCCCTATATTAACAAATATGCAACAACGCCAGCAGAAAGGGTTGTTCCTGACAAAACTGTGACAGAAAGGAAAAGTATTAAAAGTTGGGGACAGCAGTGTGTCAAATGATTTTTCATGGTACACAAAGCAGAAAAAAAGCAAGTTTACACCATCAATCAGGGAATAATGACAGGCAGGTGACAGATTCAAGCTGTTGTATCCAGCTGTCTTCAGAATATTGTTTCCTGGCAATTCAAAGACAATTTCAAAGACATTTTCAATGCAGAACAGACTAAGCAGGAAATAAAGTTTAGCCGACAGTGAGTCAGCAAATTGAAGGGGACTCTGCTTCACATTCTTCTGAAAGTAAAGTCCAAAGGAAAAGGTTTGAGTGACAGAAAAAAAAGCACAGACATCAACAAGAATCAGAAAGTACTTTGGGCTTGAACCACTGATTGAAGTTTTTTTTGTTTCATATTACCTGATAAGTAGTGGGCTTTTCCAGGTTGGTACGATGTCTAATATATGTAGGCAAGTGGTCACTCATGCTGTCAGGGAGGCAAGCCTGGATGACATACAAGGGTTGGTCTCTTTGTCAGAATCCAATCAAGTATTGATTGTTGGTGTTTTTTCAATTCTACTGTGGGGTGGATAAGCTGAGACTATCCATGGAGGTTGGTGACATTTGTGGGGGAACTGGAGTCACAGGTTGACCAGTCAATGTTGAAGTCCCCCAATATGATGGTTTCATGTTGGAGGAATTCAGAAGCCCAGTCAAGTAGGGTCAATTATACTAATATATTGTCTACAGTTAAGTTTTAATTTTAGAAGTATAATATCTGCATTACCTAAGATAGGAGTGTTAATATCTAGGCTTTGGACAAGTAGCTGTTTTTTTAAATAGTATACCTATACCACCTGCATTTTTTGATGTGCAGCCCTTGCGTAGCATGTTACAACCTGGTGCTAGGATTTCATTATTGGAGATATTGGGTTTCAGCCAAGTTTCAGTTACTAGTACTATAACTGGAGAGTACTGGGAAAGATTGGCATGAAGGTCATGGACTTTATTGGTAATACTTCTAACAGTAATATTTAGAATAAGCAAGTCATTAGCTTTTCTTGGAAGTTGGAATCTGTTTTGAGATGGATTACAATTGGGGAACTGGGTATAGTAAACAGATGGGCCGAGATTTGGATGCATGTCTCCAGTGAGAGAGAGTCTGGCTATTTGCACTTTGGTTCTTATGATGTTAGTTATGAGCTTGTCATTTTATGGATAAATTATTGGTAAGGTGTGGGGATAGGATAGGTTTAAGAGTATGAGGACACATGCATGTGTAGGATACGTGGAGGGATGTACGGTGCGAGAGGTGTTTTGTTTGTTGTGCAAAAGGTTGAGGTGGTATGATGGTATAGTAATGTTGTGTGGTTTGTTATGAAATGAGGTGATGTGAGCAAGCAGTACAAGGGTTGTTAGTAGTATTGGTTGAGAAAATAGTATTACGTAGGGCACGTTAAGAGGAGTAGGTATAGTTATTCTAGAACTATCTTTGCTCTGGTGTGGGTTTTGGATTGAAGTAGTGTGTGGCAGTGTTGGGTGCTTATAAGAGCAATATTTAAAATGTATCCCTATTGGTGGGTCTTTGTCCCCACCCCCACCTTTTATGAAATTTTTCGAAACTTGTGCTAAGAGATTGAGAGGTATGGGTTCTATCCATCAGATAACTTTGGAACCATGTAACAGTATGCTGTCCAAAGCCAAATTATTTTCAGCTTAGAAGGTTGTGGTTTCCCTGTTCCAAATGCCCTAGTCATGCCTACAAATATCCCAGCTGCTATAAGTCACTACTGGTGTTACTGTGAATGGCATCAGTTGCAGACAACCCTTCTGCACACTAGTGCAAAAAAATTCTGAACCCATGCTGTTTATCAGACAGCTGACCATAGTTATTTAAATGCTTGAAAAGTTGCTTGTACATGATTTTCTCAAAAAATTCTGTGTGCGGGTATACAGTGGATACGGGATATTAGTCCTTCACAGCTTTGGGAGAAGCTAATTTAGGGAGAGGGATAATAATGGAATGTTTTAGTGCTGGGGTAACTATTCCTGTAAGAAGGGGGAAGATTGCAAATGTTGAGGCTTGGCAATTATGTCAGCTGCCTTCCTAAGAAAAATACAATGGAGTTGAAGTATTTAGCAGAGGTGTGTTTCACATATTTATTTTACGTTTGTTAACTGGGAAAGTCCAACTGGATACATATCAATTTTCAGTGGAGGCCCAGGGAGAAAAGCTCCAGAAATACAGTATATATTTAACAAATACAATTAATAAGTAGAACACCAACAACTCAAATATTAATGAATATATACAAAGATGACAAAAGAGATATTAAGAGAAAAAAAATGCATTAAGTTAGGAAGTAAGGAAAAGGAAGTAGTATACTATGTGGGTAGAGATGTCAGTACAAATGAGAGAAAAAAATATATAAGCAAGGAACTGCTTAGAGAGGTATGCTGAGGGAGATTAACCTGGGCAAGTGCAGGTACATATCCAGTGGTTGGTGAAATAATGTTTTGCTGCAATTTTAAACTTTGTTAGAGAGGGTTCTAGGGTTAAGGCAGGAGGGAGCAAGTTCCAAGTTTTTGCTATGTAGTTGGAGAATATTGAATCACCTGCATGACTGAAGGATTTAGAGGTCCTTAACATTAATTTGTCATTACATCTCAGTGGTCTGGTACTGGTGTGAGGGATAATGAAGGGTTGTATTCCTGGTACTCTGGTTGGTAAAGTATGGCTAAAGTAAGCTGATTATAGAGAAGAAGATTGGGGAATTCGAGCCATTTTAGTAGTTTTAGATTTTGACAGTGATGTGTATGATAGGTAGATCCTGCAATGAATCTAGCAATATGGTTGCAGACGGTCAACTTATTTAGTTCGGTTTTACGTAGTTTAAGAATTTCCTTAACCAAGATCTCACTACATAATTAGCAAAAGTGTAAAAGATGGGTTGGAAGCAGTTACAAGGGGAATGGTGGTTGAGCGTCGTAGCAGCTTTGAAGGGAATTGGTTATGTCAGAAATACTAGACACGACAAAGCTTCTCTATTCTTCAGCATGGATGTTGTTTGTGTTACTAGCTATAGATTTTTGTTGGAGGAGGGTTTGAATATTTCCTTATTTGTTTAAAGTCTTTCCAGAATTTTTTAGGAGTTCTAGTGGTAAAAATCTGTTTGCTATGTATGCAAGTAGCTTTTACGGTACTGGAAGCTATTCTGGTTTGTCTGCTGTACTTGGGAATTACTATGATTTTTGTTTCCATGCTGCACAGGCAATGTTCCACTGTTTTATGAGATCCTTAATATCACTAGTGAACCAGGAGTACTTCTGCCCACTGAGTCTTGGATAGACAAGAGTGTTGAGAGAGCGTTGATTAGAAAAAATTTAGAGCAGTGTGTGGATCTTGTGATTGGTACAACGGGGACAACTCTATGGAGTTTAGTTCTTGTTAAGACTGCCAGCTTTTTTTTCCCAGGGAAAGATGGTCTCTCAATTTCAGGAGGTTGTGTTGCTTGTTTCTACTATAAACTTCACTGGTCAAATGTGCTGTACAATATTCTAGATAAAGCTGAATGTTTTTAGCATATTCCTGATGGTGTTGATGTTTTTTCCCTGACTTCATATACTTGTATGCTTTCAGTTTCTTTAGACTTCTGATGCTAATAAAACGCATACAAGTAGCAAGACTGATAGAATCCAAAACGTTTCGCAATTACCAGTAGAAGTTAAATATACTTTAACAACAGGAGAAACACCAATGTTCTAAATATGCAAAATGGAAAAGCTATCTGATAACCACCTTTAAAGCCAATAACCAAGTTAACTTTGTAGCATGTACAGTGTTGTGCCTTGAAAATTATCAGTTGTTCTTGGTGTGCCCTTCATGACCTTCTGGTCCCAAAAGTCAAATTATTGTCCTGGAATTACTCTGATACTGAGGCAGGTCATGGGAATGGGTGATTAAATTTTGTTATGCTGCAGTACTACTATACTTGTCAGCAAGATACTCTAAGTCAAACACTTAGAGAAAGCTAACTACAGAACTTACACCACTCTGAAGTGCTTCCTGGCAATGAAAGTTGTTAACAGCTCTTCATGTAAAGACAATTACATTAAGAGTACAATACAAAATCCAAAGTGATTTTAAATTTCCTACTTGCTGCAAATTAATCTCGTGTCCATGTCCTTTCCTCAAGGGCTAAAGACTGTTACTACAAAGATATGCATTAATTAATGCCCAAGCTAACCAGAGTTAGCCATTTAACCACCTGGGTTTCTGCAGGGTATACATTTACTCAGATTTCTAAAACATGCAGTGCTTAAACTATTACTATGAGTTTAATATGGAGTTTTTCTCCTTGGTTGCTCTCTGTAATGAAGCTTGAATCAGTGACACTTATACAGGGCAATGAAAAAAAACACTCTCCATTATATGTTAAAGTCTTTACCTGTTCTTCAGCCACTAGTAGTGGATGTGTGGACTCTTCACCTACAGAAGGAAGACGTGTACTTCCAACAGAAGGATGTCTGCTAGAAGGATGCGATGAGCCATCTCCAAAAGAGGGATATCTTGGATATCCATTTGGTAAGCACAAAGGAACAAACCCAGGAGCTGAAAGCAATTAAATTGTAATCATTTTGTACATGTTAAACATAAAAAGCAATTAGTTATTACAGTTTCTGCATTCAAAGCACTTGTACACCATTTCCGTGGTAACAGTAAGAAAGAATAAATGTAATTTTGCTGATCAAAGTCAGCTATAAGTACAGAATTTCAATACTGTAACATTACCAGTAACCACATTTAAGTGATTTATAATGACAAGATAAAGGAAATACTTCATATGCAAACAACGTATTTTGCTACAGTACTGTGTTGTCCCTGAGAAACCTTATTTACATGGAAAAAGCTGCAGAAATGTGTAAGGAGATGGGCTTGCATGCCAATTCAGCACAAAAAATACAGTCGTTAATTTGTCTAACAGATTCATAGGTGGGTACTAGGCTATAGGTCCTTGGGCCTTTATAAGCCTAGCCAAACGGTACCCTGTCTTTTGCCACCTAAGAAAATTATTTTTCTGTGCCCCTATCAAACAGAGCCACAAAAGTGATCCCTGGGGTATATTTTTCACCTCCCATCCAATCATTAAGATTTTTCTTGGAGTGCAAATGAGGAGCTTTGTTTGATATAGATAGGTAGTTTGTTCAAGAGTATGGGAAGTCTCTGGGACAGGACTCTATCCCTCCAGCATGCTTTGTTTATTGTGGAGACAAGGTTTAGGTCCCCTAGAGCATGTAGCTAGGAGGGATTGGGATTTCTTTACGTGGAGCATGTCCAACAGCTCTGGGTATGACACAGCTTTGTATGTTAGGCAGAGATTGCCTCTGAGTAGGCTATATGCGACACAGTAAAGCTGGAGTTTTTTGAGACTGTCTGTGTACAGCATCTTTTTGAGGACGGTAATCCTCTTTGTGAGGTATTTCTGTGGCCTTTCAAGTTGCTGTAGATGTCTTGTGAGGTACATAGCAAAAGGGGCACTGTACTCTATAATGGGTCTAATGAGTGATGAGTAGAGAGGAACAATGACCTCTTTTCCTGGATGAGAAACCTTTTGTGATTAGGTGTGCCACATAGAAGGATTTCCTTACTACAGTATCGATGTGATCAAAGGAGACACTAATGTCTACCTGTGTCCCAAGGTCTCTCATCACACTTTCAGTGTTAAGTAGACTACCGCCTATGTGGTAGTTCATGGGTTTTCTACTGACTACAGTTATTCGGATTTTG